>NC_066860.1:28629475-28980309 GCF_025177605.1 Cucumis melo | reverse complement strand
AATAAAATACGATCGAATTTCTAAAATGGTTTTGTTTTCAAAACCACACAAGTAAGAAAAGTTTATAATAATTGTTCATCCCTTGTAAATGAAAGCAAGAGTTAGAAGTTTGGAAAGAGGACATTAACAAAGCATATTTGATTGAATTTATATATGTTTGATGGATTATCCCAAACAAAAACCAAAGTTTACATGAGGACTAAAAGTGGAATGAGTCTAATGGTCAACTTTTCAAATGTAGATCACAGCATGCATAATTTTTATAATAAAACTTTCCTTCAACTAAGTTTTTTTAAAAAGTAGGTTTAAACGATGATCCTTGTTAATACGATTAAAGAAATAAATGAAAATGGTTTAAAGGAAAAAATAAAATTGTGAATCTCAATCTTAATATATATATAAACATCTAAATAAATTTAAAAACATAATCAAATCAAATGTGAAAAAGACAACTCTAGTCTATTAGTCTCGTAAATAGACAATTTTGTCGTGTATTTTTGGTACCTTTAAAAAGAAGATATTAAAAAGTGAGTATAAAAATACTCATTAAGAAATTCCATTGTTGGAATTTAAGGATGTACCCATAGAACCAAAATGTAAGTATAAAATAATGGTGAGACCTAAATTTTATTTCCTTGGTATCTATTCTTAATAATTTGGGACACTGCCTTCTTCGAGACACATAGTTATGTATTAACATCTCTTTCACATACATGATGTCATTGGACACAAACATCTTTTCATACACCTTATGCCACTCTAGATATACATCACTTTCATATATGTGTATATATATATATATCAACTCCGTTAAATCACACTAGGAGTGTCTTTGACTATGCACTTCTTTTGTGCAATTAAATTATGGTGGAAAAAGAGTGAAACCTATTCCGCTTTCTCATTACTTTAATAAAAACTCAAACATACATGAGGTTCCATATAGAAAATCGGTTTCATAATATGCAACATATTATACTATACATATTTAAATATGTATAACATACATCATGACGTACAACCATATACATATTTCTTAACGTATATGATTTGATTTGACAACCATATATAACGTACATCATGATAGTCATGACTTTCATGTAACACATGACATATACAGTAGTTCATGTCTCCAATCATTTAATTAGGACTTTTTTTCATAAATGATATTCGTAAATATTTGCATTAAATTTTATATGCAATTTTAAAAATATAGCTTTGATGTTTCAAGACTAACGAGAAGAAATTTTTTTTTGAGGGGAACTCAAAAAGTCACATAAAATATATAGTAAACATCCATCTTCGCTCTTAGGCATTCCAAAAGTCTTATCTCATTTTACATCAAAAAATTTGACTTGTTGAATTTAAAATCAACTTTTTTACCATTATTAAACTTAACCAAAGTAAATCCAAACCCTTGATTTAGAGAATTAAAAGCTGTCCGTGGAACTAACCTTATCCCATTAGGCCCTTAATACATAATCCATCAGTTCATAGCTTGTTCCAAAACTATAGTTTTTGAAAGATGCCGATCAAAAAATCTAATTTACAACAACTCAACATACCCATCCAAAACTTGTCCAAAGCTACGATAGAAAGATTTTAGAGATTATAAGACACTAATTAATTAAGACACTTCAATTCAATTCGAAAGGAGTTCAAATGATTTGGTATCAACTAAATCTTGCTGAAAAGACATTGGTAGATGTTGGTTCATGATGGAATGAGTTTGATAATACATATAAGAACTTCTCAAGCACTGCGGTAACACAATTTAAAGTCATTCAAACTATGAGATCATATTTGAAACATCTCATTTAATCCAAAAATTACTGCATCCCAGCATAGATTTAAACTTTTCAAATATAAGGAGAATTAGTTACCTACTCATAGTCAGGCTAAACAAGATGACTAAGATACCCTTACTTAACCGACTCATAAGGGTAAAAATAGAAAGCAATAAAAGCTCTTAAGTAAAAATACCAATTGTATGATATAAAATATAAAATAAATATTTATAATTATCGTTGAACTATATTCACACTTCAATAAGTAACTTTATCTTAAATTAAAAGAACTAAAAAAACAAGGAAGGAAAATAGAAGGACAGTAATAATAATAAAAAGATTTGTACTCTTAAAATATTTGATAGGGTTATTGAGATGGTCAATTATTAAAATTTTTGTGTGATGAAAGTTGATACCTTCCTCGTGTCAAGATCCTAGATGACGTGACTCATATCCACGATTCAAAATAAGAATAAAAATAAATTATATAAGAACTACAACCAACTATTTCTTAATATTTGAATTAAAAATAAGAGAAGAATACCACCTAAAAGCACGTCCATCTAAATTAAAGAAGATTATACCAAATATTGAAATGGTTAAGAATGGTGCAAATTTGCACCTCTTTTGAAAATATAAAAGGAATGTGAAGCATTAGGAAAGTTAAAAGGGAAAATGAATTAACTTAATGATATATACCCATCTCAATAAAGACAAACCTCCTTTCTACCCAACAAATTAATCACCTTTTCTTTTTTTTCAATGGTTCAGTTTCCGTTGACTTTTAATAGGAATGTAACAGGTCACCTTTGTTTATTCAAAACAATTACTTTATTATTATTTTTATATAAAAATTATTTTAAATGAAAAAACTTCCAAAAAAATATTTATAAAGACACCAAAATATTACATTATGTGATAAAGCACTGTATGTATCTATCATAATACATAAAGATAGACAATTGTCTATCTTAGTATATTACGATAAATCGTAGATAAATGGTGTATTTTGTCATATTGTATAAACATTTTGGTTCATTTTGTCTCTTCACCTATCAAATAATGTAATTTCCTCCCAATTTTATCGAATATTTTAGCCTCCCTGCATGTGTGCCAATGTCCGAGCGATATTTAAGATTAAATAATGTGTATATTAGAGAATATTCAAATAACTATGAATGTTTGGCAAAATTTGTACACAGAGAATGTCTTGACATCCTAATTTATGCATTATACCAATAATATTATTACACATCTTTAAATGTTTTACTTACTAGTCTACTATAAAATCTAGGGGTGCGTTTGGGAGAAGAGTTTAGAAATGTAGTTTTACGATAAGAGATCTTTGAGGGAAAGGTTATGTAAGTAGTGTTATAATAATGTTATGATAAAATGTGTTTGGAGAAAGGGTTATATGGATAGGTTTATGCGAATTTTATAATAAGATGTGTTGGGGAAGGGTTAAGTGGGTAGGCTTATGGGGATTTTATAATAAAATGTGTTTTGGGAAACTGTTATGTGGGTTGGGTTATGAATATATTTTTTTATGTAGTAATTTTTTTAAATGACATTGTAAATATAAGAAAGAAATTATTATTGCATATTTTTTTACGAAAGCGTCGAACCCCTATTATTGCAAATAATTTTTTCTATGTGTAATGTATTAAATTAGTAAAGATAGTTGTCCAATTTCAAAATAATTTGTTAACAAATTGTACTAATTTTATTCTAAGTCATTTTTAGGAATACAAATTAATTATTGGCTATTTGTAATTAGCGATAGCGGTGTACATTTGTTTTTAACATATATAATTACGTGTGTTGAACAGAAAATTTTGACCAATTAAATCACGCCACGCCATCACAGCAAAATTGAGATAATTATAATTTGATTGGATTTGGGTAGTCAAGTTTTCTCATATCCAACCTAGTTCAAGCCCCTAAAAAAAAATTGGGCAAAAGAAATAATGGACCCGAGCTTGCGCAAATAAGTGGGCCGAGTTCGAGCCCACCAAGCAAATGGATCCAAGCCCAAACTGATCGAGCAAATGGGTCCGAGCCCAAGCCTGTCAAGAAAACAGGTCAAAGCTCAAGCCCAACAAGCATATGGGTCCAAGCCCAAACCCAACAAGCAGATGGGCCCAGGCCTAAGCCCGCCCAACAAGCAAATGGGCCCAAGCCCACCTAAAGCCCATCGAGATTCTCTATAAATAGAGACCTTCTCATTCATCTTAAGGGAGGACCTTTGATTGAAGAGAAGAATCGAAGCTCTGAAGAATTGAAGACAAAAACTTCTGAAGACTCTCAAGACGTGCAAGTTATCATCAACCTCGAAATCAACCTTCTGAAAGATCGAAGACTTGGAAGATCAAACTTTCCTTGAATTCCAGAAGATTGAAGCTCGAATTGACTTGTAGTTACAACTTCTTGAAGATCGAAGACCACGAAGTTTTAAATTTTACTTTTTGTATCCGAGAGAAAGAATCAAAAGAGTAAATATTAGAGATTGTATCCACAATACATAAATCAATACAAAGTTCGATTCCACGAATTAAATTTCTCCTGAAATCTCGTGTGAACAACGTGGTCTAACGCATTGATCCATATTTATAATTATTCATCATATTACTTATTATGTAGCAGTTGAATGCCATATTGCTCAAATTCTTTCTATTTTCCTCAATTTTAAAAAACATTTTCAATGAAATTGAAGGGATGTAGAAGAGAGAAAAAGATAACATATGCATAAACAGGTCAAGTACATAAGAAAAAAAAGTTGTGTACAAGAGGAAAAAGAAATAACAGTCAATAACATAGTGGAAGTGAAGTAAGGAAATAAAAAGCAAGCTAGCGAAATACAAACATAAACTATCTGGAGATGTGTTGTACGATGACTCTACAAAAGCCCTTCTTCTCATCTTCAGGCATCAGGATGAAACCCCGCATGTCGTCTATACAAGACACAACCAACAATACGAGGTTAAAATGTCGAACCACAGCCAACAATATGAGGTTAAAATGTCGAGATTGAAATTTTAAGTACAATTCTATGTGTGATAGGTATTATAAAAATAGTATGTGGTAGAAGTACGTACTCATGAAAATAGTATTTTAAAAATACTATGTTTGACAATTGTATGTGTCATAGTGAACGATAAATTTCAATTAGTTAAACATTTTTTTTTTTATGTTATTAAATGTGTATTCAATTACCTTTTACATATACTTAATTTAATAACTATCCAAATTTATGGTCATATTTAAAAAACACTAGTGATTGTGAAGTTACAAAATTATTTGTATTACTTAGAATGATTGTTAAAAAATTTATAACTTTTTTCACTTAAAAAGATTGTGAAGTTATCAACCCCTATTACATACAATGATTGAAAATCCCGTTTTAGCCTATTCTTGTTATGATATGGTAGTAGGAAAGTTTTTATATTTTTTAAATGAGAATTGTTGTGAATTAATTGGATAGTTATAGTAATGAAAATGAAGACATTGGTATAGTCATTTTTTCAAAAAAATGTGTTGCACGTGAAAGTTAAAAATAAATACAAATTTAAAACATACAATGAAAGAAAAATAATGTTAATTCATTAAATAAATGAAATGCCCATGAAAATAATTTATTACAAAACCAATACTGTGTAGTATGTAAATAGGCCTTAACTTAATAATTTCTATTGTAATGAAATAAACAAATACATTATGAAAATTTAATGTACATATGGCTAAGCCATAATACCTCTTATAAGGATGGGATGACCGCGGACGTTCTAAAAAAAAAGTTAGGATACAAGTAAGGCCGAAAACATGACACGTTCTTTTAATGCAACATAATTGAAGAAAAATAAATGACAAAAGGAAGGATTGCATACCTTGTACTAGAAGCACTGACCCGAAATTCAAACGTAAAGAAAAACAACATTCAAAACAAAAAAATCAATTTTGAAAGCAAATGTTAAGTAGCCTCAAAGTTATCGGTTCAATAACTTGAACCAGATTTCATCGTTGTGGAAACATCAATTAAGAGGGATTAAAAACAAAGAACAAAAGCAGAAACATATGTAACAAAAGAAGGCAGAAAATATGTGATAAACAAGGCAAAAACATAGGTCGAAAAGCAGAGCATAACATACAAAAGAGGCGCGGAAACATAGGTGAGAAACAAGGACGGAAGCTGTGGGAAACACAAGGCATATAAATAGGGAGAAAAAAGGCACAATCATAGGTTAAAAAACAGGACACATACATAGACAACATGGCATAAACATATGTGAAAAAGAAGGGGACAAACCGTGAAAAAAAGAAGCCATAAATATAGGGGAGAAAAAAGGCAGAAACATAGGTTAAAAAGCAGGCCACAAACATGGACAACAGAGCAGCAAAAAAATGAAAGAAGGGCAGAAACCGTGAGAAACACAATGCATAAACATAGAGGAGAAAAAAGGCATAAACATAGGTCATAAAACACAAATATACAAAAGAGGCCACAAACATAGGTGAGAAAGTAGGGCAGAAACTATCATGAGAAAAAAGTAGGAAAAGGTTATAAGCATTTAACTATGAAAGATAAATTTGGAAAACAAAGGAACAAGACAAGCAATGAGAAATGGAAGTGGTAAATAATAAGAGGAGATGAGATTTATATAGGAGGATATGAGGAGTAAATATGCAATTAAATGATCACACCAAGAAAAGGTAGAGGGAATCTCTGCAAAGTCAGCCTAAAAGATAAGTCCAAGTATAGTCAAAAGTAGATATTGGAAGCTTAAAAGTCAATTACACCATGAAAAGATAAGACAATTGCTTGAATTGACAAAACAATAATGAGCAGAAATGAAGACATTTTCCCAAAGAGTAAAATAGAGATTCAAGGGCAAAAATAGTCATGACAATGATAAGCCAGGAGATTGGATACAATTCAGACAAATGTAGTCAACTGATATATGTAAAAAATGAATAAATATATCATCAAGCACATTTCATATAAACCAAATCAATGAATCAAAATCAGGAAAAAAAATTTAGAAAAGTAACATGGATTCAGTACTCATCATCGACTGTCTTTCAAAAAAAGAGTAATGAAACAGAAGTATACCTCCCTACCATGCTCGGGTAAGACCAATTGCCAGCGAAGACAAAGCGTCGAATCTGTTCTACATCAGTCAAACGAAAAATTGAACACTGAGCAGCAAGGAAGGCGTGCTTCAAGGGTAACATGCACATGCAGGTTCACACAGAAGAATAAACGAAATCACGGAGGGGTAAACAGGGAGGCCTAAATCAAACGTAATAAAAACAATAATGGAAGGGAGGCGAAAGTAAAGGAAGAAGATTGACGAACAAGTGAATCCGGAGAAGAATAAACAAAAGAAATCGGAAGCTGCAAAGAAGAAAAAAGATTGACGAACGGAGGCGCAAACACAGAGGTCTAAATCGGACGTAATACATACAATAATGGAAGGGAGGCGGAAGTGAAGAAAGAAGATTGACGAACGGACGCGTAAACACGGGTTGAAGGGAGGCGGCAACACGGGTTCAAAGGAGGAGCAACACAAATTGAAAAAAGGTTTCGAAGAAAGGAATGGATTAAAATGTGTTTATGGAAACCCTAAAACTAGGGTTTCCATAAATATTGGGCCAAACGGGGTTAGGGTTGGGCTAACCCAAGCCCACAATGTTAACCCTAACCTCAACTGGCCCCTAGCTTTTTAACACATGCATTATGTAGTTATTAATTAATGTTATATTTTGTATATCAATTTTGTCTTTTACAATAAATTAATTTATATATTATTTTGAGGTTTTTATACAAGGTTAAATATTAATTAAAAAAGAAAAATTTTAATATAACTAATCAAGAAACATCTTGTAATTCTAATTATTTTTTTCTTTGAAAGAGTGATTTTTAGCGTATAATAAATAAATAAATATTAGGGTAATTAGAATGGATAACAATTTTTAAAATAATTGTTAACTATGTAACAATATTTTAAAAAAATTGCAAATATAGCAAAATCTATCGGTGATAGACTTCTATAGTTGATAGACTCTTATGGTTCATCGGTGATAGACCATGTAGCAAATGTTGGTCTATCGGTGATAGACTCATATCATTGATAGATTTTGATAAATTTTGCTATATTTGTAATTTTTTAAAAATGTTGTTATATACTTAATTATTTTGAATATGATTATTACACTTACAACTATCTAGATATTATACATATTATTTTAAGATGAAAAATTGATTATTATGTGGACGAAAATCCAAAATAAAAAGGCGAAGCCCAAGAGTAAGAGCCCAGCCCATGTTTCCATATGGTCTATTCATACAAATGAAAACAATACTAAGAAGGACAATACGGTAATATCACAAATTATTCGTACGCTTTCTCCAATCAGAATCAGATCGATCGGCATCGTCGTCATCATCTGCTTCCATCTGTTCTTGATAATCGATTTGCTGATTCTGCAACTCGGATCCCAAAAAGGAGCTTCAAATTCTCCGATTCCAGGGCCTTTTTCTCTCAGCAATCAGAATTATTCGTACCCTTCACAGTTCTGCTTCGTTAGGTTTCTCTCGGAGGAGGCGTTTGGTTTCTTGCCATTGCTCTCCCCTTCCCTTTCCCCACTCCAGATCTTCTCCTCATTCATTTTCTCTTACCGTTTCCATCAGCTTCTAGAGAATGTATGGTTTCGAAGCCCTTACCTTCAACATTCATGGAGGCTATTTGGAGGCCATCGTCCGGGGACATAGGGCTGGGTTGCTTACCGCCGCTGATTATAACAATTTGTGTCAGTGCGAAACCCTAGATGATATCAAGATGCACCTCTCTGCCACTGAGTATGGCCCTTATCTCCAAAACGGTAGGTTACTCTTGATTTTTTTATTTATTTTTTAAAATTCTTGTTACCTAGATGAATTATGAAATTGGATGAGGAAGTTGGGGGGAATTTTAGTGTACTTAGATCTTTGGATTAATTGTACAGGAAAGAAATCGGTAGAGTAATTGGTTTGTTGAGGATACAAGCTGTCAATGAAATTGGAAATGGATCTTGTAATGGGTTTTCAGGGAGTTGAGGTTATTATTGTTTGGTATTTGGAGCATGAAGTTAGACCTATGATTTCTGTTGTGGTATTTCGAGCTTGAAGTTACACCTCTGATTTCACCAGATTTACATCAAGTAACTATTGGTTGATTAACTGTTGAAGTACACAATTCTGTTTCTGGCAATGAGCTGGTAGGTACAATAGTTAACGCTGCCTCTTTGTGATTGACTTTTGAGTAATGGAGCTGATGGAATACTTTTGAAAGTGGCAAATGCAGAGTATCGATGTGGTTTTGGTTGAGATCATCCGTTCTTCTTTTTCTATGAACGTTGAAGTGTCCCACACGGCTGTATGTCCTTGCCTTTCAAGGAGAGAGACTGGATTTGCTGTTGTGTGATACTGTATGATGAGATATTGTATTTCAGAGTTATTCGAGGATCTAGAATCCATATTCAACAGTAGAAGGATTTTCCAATAGGGCACCATGAAGAGACCACGTTCGTAGTTAATAGTATGAAAAATTGAATTTTGCACAATATGAAAATTTTAGGATGATTAATTTTACTCTGTGATTAACTTATGTGATTAGTGCCTAGTTCAGACTTCAGTCTAACTCGTCAACAATTCCTTGCATCGGCAAGTTACATTTCTTACTTGAAGGTGTCACATGCTATTTGCTTGCTAATTTCAACTTATTTTGTAGAACCATCTCCATTACATACAACAACGATTGTGGAGAAATGCACCCTAAAACTGGTTGATGAGTATAAGCACATGTTGTGCCAAGCCACCGAGCCTCTGTCTACCTTCTTAGAGTATATCACGTATGTTGAGTTTCTTGTCTGCAAGTTACTTTTGTATTTTCAGTGTCCGTTGTTGTTTTGTTGCCCTCTCATAATTCTGAACTCTCAACTTGATGAAATTTTTACTCAGATATGGTCACATGATTGACAATGTTGTCCTCATTGTTACTGGAACCTTGCATGAGAGAGATGTTCAGGAACTGTTGGAGAAGTGCCACCCTTTGGGCATGTTTGACAGGTACTATCAACTGATAACTTCTGCATTTCTATTCTGTTGCATGTTGCCTGATATTTCCTACCAAAGAAGAAAAAATGTGTATCTTACCCTGAAATTGACGGTATCATAAAATGTTCTCATTTTTTCTTCTTTTTATTATTTGCTAGCATTGCTACCTTGGCAGTTGCTCAGAATATGCGAGAACTTTACAGATTGGTGCTTGTTGACACCCCTTTGGCTCCATACTTCTCAGAGTGTATCACATCTGAGGTATAATGCTTGATTTTGTTCATGTTCCATTATTGGCTTCAATTATTATTATTATTATTTTTATTTTACTCTAAAATAGTAGCATAGATTTCATGATATGATGGCTGTACTGTGTGTACAAGTGTAAGGACATAATCGATATGTTTTATTTTCTTTTCTAAAAGGATTTTTGAACTTTTTGTTCTTTAAAGGAATTGGTGTCAGAGAACTCAATTAGGGAACTGAATTTTTCATTATAGTCCTGAGTAAAACTAGGTTTGCACAATTACTTCTTCGCGTCATAGCAGATGATGCTAGACACCCTGATGCATTTTCATGGTATTGATGTGTTACCAATGCGCAAGCTAGTCCTACAACGATTTTGTCTATTAAGTACAGTACATATTCATGATAAAGCTACGGTTTGGTGTTTCTGTCTTATTTTTGCTAGGATTTGGATGACATGAACATAGAAATTATGAGGAACACTCTCTACAAGGCATACCTGGAGGATTTCTACAGGTTTTGTCAGGTGAATGGAGGTTAATAAGATATAAAATGTTTTATCTTTTAGCATAAAAATCCCAGTTTCTTATCTATTTGCATATGATTTTGGAGGTAGAAACTGGGTGGTGCCACTGCTGAGATTATGTCTGACCTCCTTGCTTTTGAGGCAGATAGAAGGGCTGTGAATATTACCATAAATAGGTATCTTAATGCTGGTCAATAAATGTTTGCTGGGTTACCGGGTTTCTTTTTTGTTTGTGGTGATTATTATGCTTCAACATTTCCTTTGATTAAGTGCATCTCATCTATTGTAGTATTGGGACTGAGCTTACCCGTGATGACCGAAGAAAGTTATATTCCAATTTTGGCTTACTGTAAGCAGTTTCTTAGTCTCAAATATATATTTTAAATTACATATTGTTTTATTTTTCTCAAAATAGTTGTTGATTCTATAAAAAAAAAAAAAAAAACATATATGTTGAGTGGACGATCTTCTAATGAGATTCCATATTAACAGTTATCCCTATGGTCACGAGGAACTTGCAATCTGTGAAGATATTGATCAGGTACTTATCGTGAATTTGAACCATAACGCTGGGAACTCATGAATTTGACTTTTAACACTGGGGTTCAATTACTCATTTTGGACAGCTAACTTGCGATGAATATAGTAAGAATGTTTTTTGGTCAAGTTAAAAGTTTACTACTTGATCTTTATTAGTTGTGTGGCTGTGTTGTGTCTATTCGGTAAGTTCGTGTGCTTTAAAAGGTTTGGAAAAATTCCTTGCACTTTCTTTTCGTTTCTGAAGAAATTGGCTTTAAATTTTATATGTTCAAGTCATACTCTAAACCCTCAAGACTTAAATTTTCACATGACAGGCTGATTAGACTAAGGATAGATGAGTAAGAACTAAAAAGATTTGAGGAAGTGGGTGGATAAACATGAACTACTTTTTGCCACCTTGGTTTTACTTTTATCAAATTGGCTGTGTCAAATCATCACTCGGTATTTAATTAAACTAAGTCCTCACTCAGCATCCATGTATATTGATAACCACAATGGTACTAGTTGTACGACGAGTATAATCTAGGAACTAGATTTAATTCAACCACGATGGTTTGTTACTTGGAAATGTTGGTTCAAAGAAGAAACTACTAAAATACTGATCGAACCTTTACTTTTAATTTCAGGTCCGTGGTGCCATGGAAAAATATCCTCCCTACCAGTCAATTTTTTCCAAGCTGTCATATGGAGAGAGTCAGATGCTTGACAAGGCATTCTATGAAGAGGAGGTGAAAAGGCTATGCTTAGCATTTGAGCAACAGGTTTGTTCTAATTCTCCAATCAATATCCTATTTCCAATTCTACTTCATGGTCGAACAGAAGTTTTGGTTATATCTCACACAAACTTGACGTGATGGAATCGGCATAACGTTTCGTTCTTCCTTACACGCAGTTCCATTATGGTGTTTTCTTTGCATACATGAGGTTGAGGGAACAGGAGATTAGGAACCTAATGTGGATTTCGGAGTGCGTCGCTCAGAACCAGAAGTCGAGGGTTCACGACAGTGTTGTCTTCATATTTTAGTCGGATTATTAAAAAGAAAAACCCGTCTTAATTAATCATATTTGTTTCCTGTTTTTGCATAATTCACTGTAAAATCATGCTCCATCTTATCCTATATTGTGCTGCAGAGGAGATGGGGGGTTCATACATTCTTTCCATGCAAGACTTTCATGTCTAAATAAGTGCTTTTTTTTTTTTTTTCTTTTTGATGTATTAATGGTTTAAAATTGGGTGAGAAATCATTGTACTGAGAAGAATGATATCCAGATACTGTGGATGTGAAAGAAGAAAGATGAAATTGAGTTTATATAATAAGTTTTTGTATAAATCAGCTTTGTCTGTTTGTGACCAGATGAGGTTAATAACAATTAGAAAGTTGTCTTATGATTTTACGGTATTAATTTTTGTCTTTATAAATTTGAATCATGAGTTTTAATACATATTTTATACACTTCGTATTTAGAAGATTTTATATTTGATTTGAAATTCAATACTTTTGCTAGTAAATATGGGGTTTAGTTGTTTGCAAGTACTTTTGATTCGTTGAGAACATAATGTGGATTTCAGAGGTATCTCCCACCATGGATCAATAGATTTGATGATTGGGAACATAATTCATGATTATTGTCATTATCATTTGTTGGATTTAACATTGATATATATATTTCTTGAGTTTAATAACATTAGCTTCGTCGGGACCAAGTCTTGAATTATCTGAATCATTCTCCAATCACAATGCTTAAGCTCGAGGAAGAGCTCACCACTGACCAATTTTAAATGATCTCGTCCTTTGAGCGACCAAGACAGACTCGAATTTTAACGATGTCCTATGCATCAATCCGGTTGTGGTGGAAGGTAAGGGGTAATGCAATATCATTTTCTTATACGACAGAAATCATGAATTGGTACTTCGATGATTTCGCTTTTGTTACATTTTTGGGCACTCTTCTTTTTCTCTATCCATACTTTATTGGGCCAAATTCGAAAACCAATTGGAAATTTTTATGAAATCATCATTTTTCGAGCCCACATGATTCTTCTTTGATTGTTTAGTTTCAAGGTTTATACCTTTGAGCTTCCAAAGTATTCTCTTACAAAGTTATGTTCCCCAAAGCATTAATTCTGTTCTGCCCTTGCCTTTTTTAGAGTTATTGTCAGAAAACTTTTCAAGGTTATAATGGGCCAGTTTCAACTCTGTCCGATAAACTGTTAGGTGATGGTAGTGACAAAGTATTGGCCAGTGGAGGAGAAGATGGTCCTGTTCGCATTTGGTTTCTTAGTACCAGTGGCAAGCGAGGGAATAGTGCATATAATTACCATAAGAATATAGAATATTGAGGCCGATAGAATTCATAGTTGGAACTGTATCGCATATAATTACTTTGAAATTTAGACTATGTTATCCAAAACTAGAGTGATAGTATTTGGCTGTGGTGTCAGTGCTTTGTCGATTAACTGGGATTAGTTCCTCATCGTAAATTTGTGTGTGCATGTCGAATATCCCAGAACTTTGTAACATATGCCTCAATTCTTGTAGTATTATCTCTGTTATTACTCGGTGTTCTCTTCTTTGCACTGTAGAGAGAGTTATCATTATCTATTGACAGCAATTATACATATTAACTTTTTCTTCTCTTTGTCAATGCGTCCAGGCATAAGTCTTTCCTTTTGGTTAGCATTGCAAGAGATCCCAAGGCACTTTTACAAATTTTTAACGCTATGAAATTTAGCATTTTCTTGAGCAAGTTCAATATTAAGAGACGTGAGAGGTCAATTGTCTTGTCGTGTTCTTTCTTGTAAATAAGCTAAGCAACGGTGTTGTCATAATGTTTTGAAGTTTATCTTTGTTGACTGTTTATGGCAACACCATGACATAATTAAGGTGCTATGTTATACAGCGTTTCAGTTGTCTTATTTAATTTTTCTTGGCCCTTTAATCCTATTGAGTTTAGATTTACGGATGCTTGTCAGAAACAATGAAGCTGAAGTTTATAGAAACATCAATATAGGGTGTAGTGGATGTTCTTAATTAAGTTATGCTTTTATAGTTTTAGTTGGATTTGAACTAATTCCCTTCTTTCTTTTTGAAGGGATAAAAGTTTCGTGTCATGGATCGTAGATAGTACAATGGAATTTTCAATTATCGATAGAAGATTTTTTTTCCTTACAGTGATTACTGGCCCAGAGCTTATTATTTTTTTAAAAAACAAGTTGATTGATAGTACGAAATCTACAAAAAAAAAAAAAAAAAAGAAATCCATCCGAATGAAGTTACAAAGAGATTACTCTCCACAATGGATAAAATTGAGTTTAAGCTTATACACATTTAAAGGAAAAACTTGTTTATACCAACAATAGAGCATGCAAAAGGATGTCATTTAATATGACTTTATTTGTCTTGAGAAATGCTTGCATTTCTTTTCATTCCAAGATGAACAATAAGGCCCTGTTTATGTTAACCCACAAAAGGTGTTTGGCCTTGAAAGGGTGACGTCTGAACAGAGGAAGAAGCCAATCTTTGAGGTCTTGGGGGAAGTCGAATGCCATTGGAAAGGAAGTCACTCAACATTTTTGTAACAATAAACTACAAAAAGAAACAAAGAACTGAGACCATATTGCATGAACTATCAACTTTGAGTTTGGAAGGTTTATATCTTTTCCTATATTACTTTTTAAACTTAGATTCTTTGAAAATGCAATATTTTATCTAAATGACATTATTCCTTTCATTAAATTTCTTTCCAAATTATAATAGTCTCATATAATTCTCTCTAAATAATTAGAAAGAAAATAAAATAAGTAGCTGCTCAAATTGAGGAAAGCAAGTTACTACCTATTTGCTAATTTTTCATATGTTAGCAATATACAATAACAATCTTTTAACCCAAAATTATTGTTAAAATTAATCAATCGATTATTTGGATCACATTCGAAATTTTAATTTAGATTGATAAGGTTTTATAAGAGATTATAATCTATATATAATGGTCTGTGATGATTTAGATAACATTACATTATTTTACTATATTAAAAAATAATTAAGAATTTAGGTTGTGGCAGTTTGTTTGACATTTAGGGTTGGGTGATGTTTTTGGAAAAGTGAAGAATTGATTTATTTTCTTCTTTAAAATTAAGGAGATAAATTAATTTCGTCTCTCTTTTAAGTATAATGTTATTAAAGATAACTTTGTTTTCTTTGGCAGAGGGAGGGAAGAAGAAGATGGTGAGAATTGAGAAACCAATAATCTAATTATCTAATTTTGTTGCAAATTCCAACGTCCTGGTTGACTCGTCAAGAGACAACACTGGACTCGCTCTCACTCAGTACGATCGTCATCTCCGCCTTCTTCCTCCTCAATTCTTCTTCAATTCTTTCTTAATTCTAATGGGTTTTCTTCTGAATCCATAACAGAATCACAATCTTCTCACAACCACATCCATATCCAATCAATCAATCCAATCCAATCTAAAACCCTAAAAATGCCCATCACCACCACCTCCGCCGCTGTTCCCGCCGCGACGATCCTCTTTCTGTTCATCATCGCCACCGCCACCTCCGCTCCGATCCTGGGCCTCGATTCATTTCTCGCTCAGCAATCTCGCTTCGACCCACATGCCTCCAACGACACATTTCTGTCCCTCTCATCGTCCCTCAAGAAATCTCTCTCTGTATCTTCTTCTCCTCCTCCTCTCATCCCTTCTTTCATCTCTTCTCTCCTCTCTCTCTCCCTTTCTTTCTCTCTCCATGTCCGTCTTGTTGGTGATTTTCCCTCCGATTCGTCCACTCATCTCTCCTCTTTCCTTTCTGCTTCTCTCCCTTCCGACCATTTCCATGTTATTGCTCCTTTTGATTCGTATCAACACCGTCTTGCCATTAAACATTCGCTTCATCTCGATGTGTCTCATGCCCCCTCTTTGGCTTCTCATCTCTCTGAGATCTTGAAATCTGAAATCTCTAATACTGCTTCTAGCCTCCGATCTTCGCTTCTTGCTGTTCCGTATGAGTCTGTGGACCGGGTCATAAAGCAGGATTTTGAGAAGGAGAAATCCGGTCAAGGGGTTTACATATATTTGCTTAATTTGGGCCCTCAATCCAAGCCGTATGCTTACAATTATGGCCACGGGGATTCTTCCCCTGGTTTTACCAAGTGTTTAGGAAGCATTTGGAGTGGTGGAGAAAGGTATTTGTGGGTTGATTTAGGCGCAGGTCCTGTTGATTATGGACCGTCGCTTTCTGGAGATGGGGTTCTTCCTAGAGGAGAGTTTCATCCTTTGGCGACCTTGCACGGCCGTCCCAAGTCCCAGAAGGCGCTGCTGGCGGATTTGGCGTCGTTGGTTTGGAGTGCTTATCAGGTTCATTTAGTTCCTTCTATGAGAATTCCTGTTCCTTTTGAAAGTTCATTGGTTGTTCAATTTATACATGTATATGGGTCTGAAAGTAGTGATGGAGGTGATTTGGATTGGAAGTCTATTGAGAGAACCTTGAGAGATGGTGGGATGTTGTTGGGTGAACAATCTTTGAGCTTCAAGCATTATAGTGTGAGCTATGCTAAGTGCCCAATTTGTGCTTTTGCTATTTCTCGCTCAACGAATTCATATACTTCGAGGTTTTTGTTTGATAACTATACTTTGATTGTGAATGAGTATCTGGATTCCAAAAGATTGCATCAGATACTGTCTGATTCTGCTGAGGAGTTCAGAAGGGCTGGATTCCCTGAGGAGGAGGAGATGGCTAGAGTGATTCCGGTCTATGTTTTCGATTTGAATTTGAACACAATATTGTTGCTTGATCGTTACCATCAATCTGTAGCATTTACAGACATGGTTATTGCTGTAAGGACTAAGAATACTCAGACTGTGAGTGATTATAGCTGTAATGGTCGTCATGTATTTACTCATACAAGAGACCTTGAGAGGCCACTTGTTGGTTCAATTTTACAAAGTATGTGGGGAGTGTCACCTACTCACTTGGCTTGGAGCTCGAGGCACAATGACACCATTGTGGATTACTCGTGGAGCATTGGGCAAACTCCTTTTGGTCCATTCTCAGAGCTTTCATCCTTATCTTTTGTTCAGAAGGATGCAGCAAGGAGAAACGTTATCTTGACAGCATTGAATAGCAGTATAACTAGTGCGATTGATGTTCTTAACTCTGTAGCTGCCCATGGTGGTGATAGAAGTCTGCTAAAACCGAAACAACGCACAGAGTTCATTCAGCGATGGAACCTTTTCAAATACAAACTAGACAAAGCAGTGTCTGTATTGTCTCATTTTGACTTTGAGATGGCTTTGTATTACGTAAGATCTTCAGATCACGACCTTTACACGCTTCATTCCATCGTCTACAATGCATCTCAAGAACTGGAAGCATCGTTGGTTTGCTTCAAAGACCCTCCATTTCCATGGGGTTCTGTGTCCGTATCTGTATTACTTTTCTTTGCTTTCTTATATGTTTACACAAAAAGGGATAGAATTTTCAAGAACAAAAGGAAGCAATTTTGATGCTAATTAATGGGTTGGAGAGTATGTATTACCGACAGCACATTATAAATGTAATTTCTTTGCAGAGTTAGATTGAAGCATTAGGATGTTGAATTCCGATCATTGAACTGGTTACTTTTTTTATTTGGCAATTTGCTTGACTTCTGGGTTATTATTTTTCTATGATTTTGCAATATTTGAGATTCATGTAGTTATTTTCTGTTGGTTTATACATGTTCGTTCTAAAACAGATCTGAATAGAGAAAAAAGAGAGAAATGTTGAGTAAGGTTTACTTATGTCCACAAAAGTACAAAGAAAACAGTTCGGCCAATCGAGTTGAGTTCTAACTCCCAATATTAACATGTTCGATACGATGATATTAACAATGACATGAAGCACACGTTCAGGCTGCTTTGAAACGATGAAACGTGCCATTGAAGTATGAATGAAGCTCACTTTCTTGCAGCTCTTTGTTGGAGCTGCAAACCAACGGTACATCTGTAAGTCTATCACAGAAGACATCTTCAAACTCGTCAAATACACTGTCGAGCTGAACTCGAGTCTTCGCTTCATCTCCATTATCAGCTTCATCCACGGAGAGATTCGAGTTGGTCTCAACCAGTTTCTTGAAAAATGATGATCGAAGAAGGAGGTCAAGTGCGGATGCAGAAGAGGATCTGGCATAAGCATTGAGTGGGGTGTTGCAGCTCTCGAGAAGCTCTTGCTTTTGAAGGGAATGAAAGGAATCAATGTCGTAGTGATGGTTTTTGAAGAGTGAAGTTTCATCAGCTGGGATGGAGCTGGAGTTGCAGAGTTCCTTATGAGGGTCTGACGGGAAATGGGATTCGTTAGGGACGGTGGATGGCGGCGGAGGAGGCTTCAGCCAGGCCATGTAATTGCTCCAGTCAAAGTTGGTGACTGCATTAATCCCTCGGTATTCTATGGCAGCCATGTCATAAGCTCGAGCAGCTTCTTCTTGAGTGCCTGTGGTGGAAAATTAAACCAATTTGCGATTGGTATCCATTTTTTTGTTTCTTTTGCCATAGAAAGAGAAAAATAAAGTTTGTAGAATTACTCACTATAAGTTCCAAGATAGAGATATTTGTTCCCATAAACTCTCCCAATTCTTGCTTCCCATCTACCATTATGATGGTGCCTGCATTGATAAAATCAAAATTCACCCAAGTTTCTATCTTGATAATTTCCACTTCTAATTGGTTAAATTTAAGAAAGATCACCAAATAAATAGGAAGAGAAGAAGAAGAAGAGAGAAAACAAAAGAAAAGAAAACAAAAGAAAATCCACCTTGCAACTCCTCTATACTTTGATACACCTCTTGAGAAGCCACTGCTCTTTCTAAAACAAAAACAATATTTATGACAATAAAGAGATAATCAAAGCCAATTAATTAGGATAATTATTTAATTTTTTACCTTCTTAAAGAGGCTAAATACTCCTCCTTTGTCATTGTTTGCATTATCTCGATCTCTTTCTCATACTCTGATATCTACATTAAAAAAATAAAATAAAGTATATATTTTAGGTAATATTAATTAAATTTCTTCATTAGTATGCATTTCTCTCTAAGGATGAGTAATTGTTCAAAATTCAAACTCTTCATCACTTTCTTAATCTCTAAACTAATGCATGTAATAATTTAATTAAACCACACATTTTCATCTGTTGAATTCATTTACACCCCTGGGTCATTAATTATTATAATCTTTTCATTTCATTCTCTATTTAAAAATGAATTCAAAATCTCATCCATACACTTATTCCCCCCTCCCCCAAAATCCAACTAACCTATTAAGAAAAATCATCACTTATTTCTTTGTAGAGAAAAAATAATATAAACATCGAAAAATAATGAGGTGATGATATTAAAACACATGGTTTCAGGGTTTTAATTGATAACACGATATTATTAGTTTGAAAGTTGTAAATGACATACAAAATGTGTAAATAATTTAGAAGTACGTGGTTTGAATATTCCCATCCTTATTATACTCAAAATATAAACAATTCATACATATTCTCAAATTTTAAAATATAATTTTTTTTGTATTTTGAAGTAACCCTAATCTTGGTTGGGCAGCGGTGGAGTAATATTCAAGTTCATTCTCGTAACGAATCGACTTTAAGTTACTTATAATTAACAAGAATACTTACAGGGAAATTAGTGATGGTTGTTACACCCCAGTACTTAAGTGCTGCTAAATCATATGCTCTTGCAGCTGATTCTTCTTCATCATAAGCTCCTATAATACATACATATATACATATAACCAAGCACATAAGAAAATATGCTATTTAATAATACTTGGAATATTAATTTAGTTTGAAGTTAATTCTTTAATTACTCACCAAGATAAACTGTTGGGAGATCAAAAGGGTCATCAAGATGAGATAGAGAAAACAAAATTCAAAGACATTAGATTAGAATTAACCCCATAAGAAAATTAAGTTGCATTGAAGAAATTTGAAAAAATATATATATTGTAATTACCTTGTTTGCCCTTCTTCTTCTGTGTCATATTCCAAGAAAGTTTATCCCATAAATGAGCTTCAAATCGTCCCGTCCATCTATGTCTACCCATTTCACAAAGAATTCACCACCATGAGCACTAACGAAAGCAAATCTTGTTTTTCATTTTTGGAAATTTTATAATCAACAAAAACATATAAAGTTTAGTTATAGAGTGGGAGTTTCTTGTAGTTTTAAACTTAAGTTTTTAGGTTTTTACCTCCTGAAATCTCTTGTGTATTTTCTCATATAAATAATAGCAACTTATGGTTTGGGGAATGAAATTTAGAAAACTTATAAGACATGTTTTTGATAACTTTTTGGATTTTTTTTTTAATTTATGTTTATTTTCCTTAATTACAATTTCTTTACCACATCTTTCATCTAAACTTCATAATCATATTTGAAACGATAGAAATTTATTTATGAATTACCTGCTAACGCCACGAAATCTTGAACTTCGCTTCATAGTGGTGGTGGGAGCTTGATCGGAGTGTTGTTTCGGAGACTGCTGCTTATTAGTTTGATCGGCGGCGGCAGCCGGGTCTCTCCGACGTCGCTTAACACGTCTTATGGGCTGAGTTTGAGCTTCTTCTTCTCTCCAACATATTCTCAGATTATCCTCGTTCTTCAGTACCAAAGCTGCCGCCTCCATTATTGCTAGCTTTTCTTAATTGATCACAACTTTTTAACAAATCACTCACATCAAGTCTGGTTCAATTTCAATATACCCATCTATTTATATATACCATACTATTTTATATATATATATATGTATGTATGTATGTTTGTGTCTTTTTTTTTTCAAAACCTCTCTGTCATCATTCTGTTTTTAAATCAACATTTACTTTTAAGACGAAACTAGAATGATGTTAAGTTAAATATTATAATATCAATCCTTGTTTACTTTCTAAACAAGTTCTTATATGTGTGGTTAAATAATAATAAGTCCATCGTATATTTCTCGAACGTAAGATGGGTTATATTTCTCATATAAGTTAGCATATTCTATTATCATTCTCAAATTTGTTGAACACAATCCAACACTACAAAGTCACAATAGTAATAATAAACATGTCTCAAAAAACATTTGTTACACGCGAGACAGATTTATTAAGGGATCAACGGTCTTTCTCAGTTTTTATATTTTACTATTAACTTTGAGATGTGAGATTACAAGTTAAGGGTTCAAGTTTGGATATTGCAACTATTTTAACAAACTAATTTTTATTTCTAAATATTAATAGTTTTCTTTCTCTAAATATCAAATTAGTTCTTAAATTATCACAAAATATATTTTATTCCAATCATCATTGATTTCTTTTCCAAAATATCAAATATCTTTCAAATTTTCAATAATTTTATTTCTCCAAAAAAAATAGTTTTTATTCCAAATATCAATAATTTTCTTTCTCAAAATATCAAATTTCTTCGTCACAAAATAAAATATATTTCAAACATCTTTAATTTTCTTTCCCAAGTATCAAATATCTTTCCAAATTTCAATAATTTTATTTCTCCAAATATTTTAAATGTCAATTTTATTTGATAAATTTCAATAATGTCATGAAAGAAAGATAATTTATTAATAAGAGAAAAAAAAGCCTAAATAAAATAAAATCCTAACTTATTTTCTAGTCATCATTTTATCTAACAAATATTTAAAAAAAATACAACAAAGTTGGTCATCTAAACTTTCATTCTTTCAACAATATTTCATGAAAAATATATATTTTTTCTTTTTTAATACAATTTTTAAATTCACATTTACATAATATATATTTATTTAATTTTCTACAATAAATATTGTGAATACTTGACAATCGAATGAGAGACCAATAGATGAATGATTGTCTTATAGCTTATATTAAAAAAAAATTATTAGATAAGTTAGATAATAAATTTATCGTGGATCTTAAAACATGAAAACTCATAACGTACAATTATAATATGTATTAAATTAATTGATCTTTGACACTATTAATATTTTTTTAACATTTTTTAATGTGTTTATTATATAATGCTTCTACTATACAAAATTTATGGATCCGTCGTTATCGACACGTATATGATAAAAGTAATAAAATTCGATCGTGCATGAAATAATATACCAAAAACATTCCAACGGTTTTTCAAGCATATATATATATATAAACAAATTTCTTCCTAAGAATTTAAAAAATTGTTCTATATTACCAAAGAAGATAATCGTCTCTATAATTTCTTTCTATTTTTTTCCTAACTGATCAAAATAATGCCATGTTTTCCAATCAATGATACATTGTCAAAACAAAATACAACGCTCATCCATTCATTAAATTACAATTTCAGATCAAACCTTTTCTAAAAAATACATGAACAATTACTCTCGATAACTAATTAAGATGAAATTATATATATATATATATATATATATATATATTTATCTCTAGTATATATGATCATATTAGATCAGTCTACAAAATTGGATAGTAAATTTAAAGAGATAATATTAAAAAATGGAAGTAGAAATGAACTTTGGGATGGAAAGTAAATAAAAAAAGACAAGTGGAAGAAGAGCCAAAAAATTGAATGGGTTGGCTAACAATATTATTTAATATAACTAAGCATTTGAATTAATACACAAATGGTGAGGATTGGTAGTCCAAAAGAGGAGGGGTTGATAATATCAAGGCAATGTTATTAGAAGACAAAATAAACTCTATTGTCCACATTATGTGTGGTTCCATTTTTTAAAAACACCAAGTTTTTCAAGTTTTGTTTTTTCCATTATCAGCCGGTAAAAGTTGGGATTCTGATTAATTTCTTAGCTAAATGTCACCGAAGTGCTTCCAAAAATCACTAAAATTTAAAGCTTTGTATTGTTTTGTTTGGATTTTAATGCTAATTTTAAGTCTCTAATTTTTATTGACTATTTAATGACTTCCTTTTTATAAAGTTTCTCGGTTTTTAATTTTTAGTTTTTTTTTAACATAATTTCCTTTTTCTTCTCGAAGAAAAATGAAATTAAGTTGGTTTTAGAGATAGTGTTTTAGAAAATGATTTTTTTAGTGCTTAATGACTATATATACTCTTCTTAAAATTACTAAAATTGTCTCTAACTGGTCCTTTACGTCACTTTTACTGTACTTCATGCACGTATTATTGTTGACTACACAACTTCAACAACGACCACACCACCAACTTTGGTAGCTCTAGCAGCCACCACCTACAACCAATTCTAACTAGCATATCGATAACCAACTTTGACGACCAAAACTCCGCTACACCATTACCGACCATCTTTGACAACCTCCACCACACCAACTCAAACGATGGCCATCTTAGACAATCAACTCCTCTTGCGGCCATTATTTTAAATTATTAGGTCATACTGTTGTATAGTTGTCCTTTTTACGGTAATTATATATATTATTCAACATTAATATAAACATGGTTATTAATTATGAGTAACAAACCAAACAAACTTTGTAAAATAAAATTAGTTTTAAAAATCACTAGCAAAGCACACACATTTTTTTTTATTTGAAGTAATTTTTGATAAGAAGTGTTTAAATGAAAATAACAATTGAAAAATATTTTCTCTTGGTTACGTCATTAATCCAAAAGATAATCCAATATATATGAATCCACAGATAATTATTATATAAAAAAATAAGGTTGATGGCGATTGAAAGAGTTGTGTTAGTTAGGGAAATGGAATGCGTTTGAATGAAGGAAGATGGTTGGTTGTTTGATCAGTTAGATATATATATTGTATAGTTAGTAGCAGTAGCAGTTAGCAGCAACAGCTAGTGAAGAAGAAGTTAATTAATTACGTAACCTCAAATTTTGGCTGTGTGTTTTCTAGTGAAAATCGCCAATCTTAGGTTTTGTTTGTATTTCCATATGCTTTGGAGAGTAATTATTATATAAGAATATATTATAAGCCAAAAAATTAAAAACAAAACGAAGTACAACCCAGAAAAGAAACCCTATTTTTTGCTCCCCTCTCCACCAACTTCCAAATTATATGCATCTCACGATGTTTCCTAAGACAAATCACCTTCATCCATAGAAATTAATATATGTTTTATATTCTCACTGATCAATTCATTCCCTATTTTGTCATCATCTCTACAAACACATACTTAAGAAATGCGCACTGCACAAATTTTAAAATAATAGTGTAATAGCAATGGTGCACACCAACAACAAATTATTACCTTTTATGCTATATCTTTATTTTTGTTGATGCCAAAAATGCCAAAATTTGAATAACCTAAGAGAGAAAAACATACATAACCTGGCTTTATAATTTGGGAATAAACGTGTTTGTCGTATAGGCTTCTATGCTTTTGGTTAGAAATTATATATGTGAAGCAATTAGGAAAGTAATTCGAGTATTAATTAATCAACAACTTAATTTCATTAGATATTGTAATGGTGTATTTATAGTGAAATTTTGGTATGTACGTTCTTATCCAAGTTTGATCATAATCATATTAGGGTATCTCTCGAGTTTAAATGCATCAAGACATGATCATATTCTTCAATTTTCGAGATTTTGCCCTAGAACGAGTTGAAGGTTGGTTTGTGCTGCTTTTGACCCAAATCATCTTCTATATATTTAAGGCTCAAATAGGTCATGGTATGTAACGTTTCATCAAACAGAGAGGATTGAGCTCAATCTAATTCTTGGTCAAGGCCAAGGCTAAGGAGGTTGGTAATTATTTGAGCTTTCAATCCAAACTATATTCCTCTCATAAATATATAGAAATATATAGCTTGTAGTACATTTCATTCACCAAACGAAAAAGATCAACCTCGACCTCTTCCTTGGCCTCGGCTTCAGTCGATCGGACTTCTTTGGCTAGGCACATTTCACTCTCTTAGCCCAATCGATTCATATCCATTTATTATCTCTTTCTCGTTGGGGTAGCTTTCTCTTTAAAAATCACTCATGATATAAGGATAAAGGGATAAAAAATGAACCCAATGTTTATAAACTATTTTATTTTCTTCAAGAAAACCAGAAGTATAAAGTTTCAAATACTGCACTAAACTATTAAAGCTTAGTTTATTTGGGATATGCATATATAATGTGTTAAGTTTCGATTTAAACAATGTTTTAGATGAACTAGTTTATTTTGGACTTTGTTTTAAGTAGCTTAATTAGTCAAAATTTTGATTTGCATTGTTCATCCTGACTTGTATAATTTTAGAAAGCTAGTTTTAATAGTTTGAATTATATGTGATCTTTAAAAATTTTAATTAGTACTCTAGGTTTAATATCAATTACTTCTTGTGATCTTGTTAAACTTTATTTAAACATTCATATATATATTTTAAATTCTATACTCAAACCTCAAATCCTAATATATTCCTAACTAAAGAAATCCACTAATAGAAGATTTCACAATTTATAATGATTTAACACAAAAATATTTTTAACAATTTCAAAACTTCGAAAATCGATTTACGTACCATTCTTCTCTTGTCAAAATATACCCATGCATGTAATAAATGAAATCATATAATTTAATATAACTGTCGGGAGAAAAATTTTGAGAAACCAAAATTTGTTGCAATCGTAGCAAAAGTTTGTTAAATTTGGGTCAATTAAAATCATAAATATTAATTAATGTGTCAAATTAAAATTTTAAAAAGAAATAAATGACAAAAAAAGAAAAAAAAAAGTCGCATATTATCTCTTCCTTCTAACTATCTTATGGTTTTATTCAATTCAAATGTGATTAAATGTAAACACAATTGATAAATTAGATCGAATGAGAATTTAGCATTAGTATGTCCTACGTCTAAATCCAATCTTTTGGTCTGACGAGTAGCTAGACCCCATATTTTATATCATTCCTGTTTTCATTGTTTTTTATTAAAGTAACGCAGATTAGGAATAAAGCAAGCTCACCGCCACCTCCCCTCCCACTCACAAAGCTAAGTCGAGGAGAACCAAAGTGGAGCCCCAACAAAAGCACCCTCCTCACTCGAAGAAAAAACTAGACGGATAAAAAACATCCCAACTACCACAAACATGACCACTCTAGCAACACGATGAGTGCCACACCATTCACCTCCGTGAATACAAACAGAAAATCAACCATATGGGCCGCAACAGACAACTCCTTAATCTCAACCACAAACTCACTCGTCTTAGAGAGGTCGTCCACTGCACCCAGCCTAAGCACAAAAATAAGGTTGAAATAGTCGGTTTCAACAATCATAGGAATAGGGATAACACCCTTAAACTAAGACAACAAAGACTCGAGCCCTTTGATAATGGCAAAGGCTTCCAAATTCTTAATACATCACTTAGACAAGACGGTCAAACAACCTGTCGATAGGAGAAATCAGAGTCGCATCCCACCCTACCATCATTCGACCAAGAGGTGGAATTTAGATGCCTGAGTCTCCAGGTTCTCTCCTTAAGCAAGGTCAAAACACCACCACTCTTCTCAAACCAAACTCCTCTAAATGTAAGGAGATTATTCTCAACAGAGCATCATGATTTAGGTCACCAAATTTCTACAGTTCCATATATCCCACAACAGGATAGCTACTAATCTTTGGTTTGCTCCCTTGATCACATAAACCACCTCATTTCAGACATTTGACAGGTTCCACAAGTTCCTGAGATCAATCACTCTCTTACAAAACCTGGCTTGCTTACGCACTCTCATTGTTTTTTTTTCCTACAATAAACACAAAGAAAAACTAATAGAGATGAAAAGAATAGTAATCTGCTACATAAAACTAACTAATCCAAGTGGAAAACCATCTCATCAATTTTGGGAACAAACCACAAGAATGATTCTATTAATATGTCACATGTTTGATTTGTCATATTATTAATATGCCATTCGTCCAAATTTGAGTAAAAATAATTACTTTAGATCCAAATAACAAATTTCATATTTTATCGAAAATAGAACCTAATAGACATTTTGTTATATGTATATTAGTGTCGCGATTTACGTTAATTTTTTAAAAGAAACCAAAGGACATTAATCAATTAAATTATGGTGAAGGATGTGATCCAATGAGGGCTAAGCTGAGTAAGGCTAAGATGAATGTAAGAGAAAAAAAGGGTTAGAATGAGTCGGCAAACAGGAGATCAACACCGCTTGGCGCCACGACACTGGGAAGGACTCCCCTTTCATTCTCAAAACCATTAAAAACCCTTTCTTTTCCCTTTCCTATTTTTTCGATTCGTTTCTTTCTCCTCGCTCTCTGGTTTCCGGCAATGGCTGACGGTCAGCTCTACAACAACATCTCTCTCGGCGGTCGTGGAGGCACTGTGAGCTCTCTCTCTCTCTCTCTCTCTCTCTCTCTCTCTCTCTCTTTCTGCCGCTGCTAGCTTACTAGGTTTCTTGGTCGAGTTGGATCCTTGTATTTAGTATGGCCACGGAGATTCCGTTGTGTTTTCAAACCCTAACTTTTAACTCCTCCCAAATTCCATATGAATTTACAATGTGGTATGCGGCGCTTTTGTGTCTTTCCGTACCACTTCGTGGCTCTGCGGAAGGGAGGGGGTGTCAATTACCCAGAATAATTAGTAATTTTCCAGGAATTGGAGCTTTTCCATATCGTGTTATTCTTCTTTGTAAATTTGTATGGGGATGGGGTGTTCTTGAAATTTCCAAATTTCATAAAGTTGATTGGTTTTTATTGTTTCCGAGTGTCGTCTGTAGGGAGGATACTCAAAGAAAAGGGAATGATCTTTAATTGTTACATTTTTTTTTTTTTTTTTTTGCTTTCGTGGGCTTCTGTGAAAGTTTGTAATGATAAAACATAGGTAATTCTCCTTCATGCATTATATTTCAATGCAGAACCCTGGCCAGCTTAAAACAGATCAAAGAGGTATTCAGTGGAAGAAGCAAGGAGGTGGCAAGGCAATTGAGGTGGATAAAGCAGACATTGTTGGTGTAACATGGATGAAGGTTCCAAGGTCGAACCAGTTGGGAATTCGGGTCAAAGATGGGTTGTATTACAAGTTCATTGGATTCCGCGACCAGGTTTCCTGAATTTTTTTAGAATGATGTTGCTTTTATTTTTATTGATTGACTTTAGAATCTGGCTGTGCACCTTATTGTGTTAATTTCTCATTTATTTTGTGTAGTTGTAATTGGCTAAATCATTTTCTTTAGTTCGTGAATAGCTTTTTATGTTGGTCCATCTCACCTGATCACAACAGTAGTTCGAAATGAGATGATTGCAAATTAATATTTGAAGAGTGTCTGTATCTTCTATGAAATAGTTGAAATGTTCTGATTGTGTGTTTTTATTTTTTCTTGGGGTAAATGTAGGACATCAGCAGTTTAACCAAATATTTCCAGAGTAATTGTGGAATAGCACCAGAGGAAAAGCAGCTTTCTGTCAGTGGTCGTAATTGGGGTGAAGTTGATCTGAATGGTAAGCTGTTTTGATGCATTTAGTCTATCACTTGTTGTGTTTGTAGTGTTTTACTTGTCAATATCTTGTTAGCTATCAATGTTGTATCCAAAGAACTCTTACTTTATTTGCATCATTGCATGTGTAAAATTGCAACTTTAGTTCTCTAAGAAGAGACTAGCTGGCTCTTAAAAACCACCAATCTTGGTTCAGGAATTACACCATATTGGCATTGAGCTCTAGCTTAAGATTACTTTTCCTTAATTTTCTTTGTTTCTAGTCTGAGCTGTGATGCAAATCAAATACAGAAGTCATTTCTGTGCAAATTTATTTTTTGAGGTTAATCTTTTCTCTTAAAAGATACACTGCACTGGCATGTGCAATCAAAATTTCATCCGTTATTTTGTAAGATTACCAAGCATTTTGTTCTTTAACTATTCCCCCTCTTTTCTATATTTCTCTCTCCGATATTTGATCCTTCTTGAATTTTTTTTAGCAATGAAATCATGTCTATAGGAAAGGTTTCTTCGTTTAATTATTTTTATTTTTTATTTTTTTGTAGGAAATATGCTTACTTTCTTGGTTGGTTCAAAGCAAGCATTTGAAGTGTCTCTAGCTGATGTAGCCCAAACACAACTTCAAGGGAAGAACGATGTTATGTTGGAGTTCCATGTAGATGATACAACCGGAGCTAATGAGGTCATTCATTTTTTTCTCTTTCTTTTAAATTAGTTTGTGTTAGTTGCTTACCAATTGATGAGCAACATAACACCTAATATCTCGAACTGCAATGATTTTGTTTAGATCACTTGATTGTAATATAATATTTAAACATTATGATCACAGAAAGATTCTCTAATGGAGATAAGTTTTCACATACCAAATACCAATACTCAATTTGTTGGTGATGAAAGTCGCCCTCCTGCTCAGGTAGGATCATTTATCTGCTTGAGCCAAACTATGATGCATATCTTTTTGTGACTTTTTATGAAGTATGGTTTGATTTAGGTTTTCCGTGACAAAATTATGTCTATGGCGGATGTTAGTGCGGGCATTGAGGAAGCTGTGGTCACATTTGAGGGTATTGCTATCCTCACTCCAAGGTAGACATCTGAATGTACACGTTTCTGTTTGATTTACGTAGCTTGCATAGTTCCTTTTGTTTCTTTTAATGCTGCCTACATTTTCTTTCTTTCTTAAGGTATTCTAAAGAGGTGGTTTTTGTTGTATAGGGGTCGGTACAGTGTAGAACTCCACCTTTCATTCCTTCGCCTCCAAGGACAAGCCAATGACTTTAAAATACAATACAGCAGCGTTGTTCGCCTTTTCTTACTTCCAAAGGTTTTTTTCTTGACTTCTATTGACCTTAGATGTTACACTATCTAAACCAGTTAGTAATAAGATTTGAAGTCCTAAGTGCTTTTGATATTTTGTGCAGTCGAATCAGCCACATACTTTCGTGGTTGTAACTTTAGACCCACCAATTCGTAAAGGCCAAACTTTATACCCTCATATTGTTCTGCAGGTATTTGTCACTTCATTTTTTAAGGTTTGATGTAGCCTTTTTTTTGTTTTTTTTCTTTTGATGAATTCTCTTCATTTACTTCTTAGGATCACCTTTTCTTTTGATGCATCTTTGCAGTTTGAAACTGACTATGTGGTTCAAAGCACCCTGCAAATAGGCGATGAACTTCTCAACACAAAGTACAAGGACAAGTTAGAACCTTCTTATAAGGTAGAAACGTGCTTCTCCCTCCAAACAATGGACTTCTTTTATTTTTTTTTGGGAATACCAATGGACTTGTTTTCTAAAAATCTAGGATCACAATTTTACTAGATACGTTGTTTGAAGATGTATTTTGTTTTTTCTTATCGTACAAGACAATTTAGAGTTGATGAGCCATGTACATTTAAAAATATATATATCAAGTTTGATGTATTTGTTTTTGGTTAAATACTCAAGATTTATTATGTTTTTGCACATTAATAATTTTCTATTTGGCAAAAGTCAATAAAAATAAATAAATAAATGTTCTTTGCCCCAGTTGGAATGGTTTTTGAAATTCCATCCACCCCTCACCCAACACACACGCTGGTTTATTTCATTATTTCTTCTATGAAATGCGAATTTTCTTTTAAAATAACAAATAGAAGTTTAAATTCTTCTTTTTCTCATGGCTTACAAGTTGATTATGTTGAACATGTGCTTTGGCACATTCTACGAGTTCATTGATCACATTCATCAATACATAGCAAGGTGTTTTATTATAGACTTCCCTTGTGAATTCTCAGTAAACAGTTGTGTTGATAACAGGGGCTTATTCATGAGGTGTTTACCACCATATTGCGCGGTTTGTCTGGTGCGAAAATTACCAGACCTGGAAAATTCCGCAGCTGTCAAGATGGTTATGCTGTCAAGTCATCTTTGAAAGCTGAAGATGGTGTCTTATATCCACTTGAAAAAAGTTTCTTCTTTCTTCCTAAGCCTCCTACCCTTATTCTTCATGAGGAGGTATAGATTCAATATTGGATCTTGCACATTCCAACATTATTTGATGTTTCAATGTTCAATCCATTGAGTTCCTTACCTTAAAATATTTTTGCAATAGATTGACTATGTTGAATTTGAGAGGCATGCTGCTGGTGGGTCAAATATGCATTACTTTGATCTTCTCATTAGACTGAAAACTGAACAAGAACATCTCTTTAGAAATATTCAGAGGAATGAATACCATAATCTTTTTGACTTTATCAGGTCAGTCTAATTTTTTACTTCATATGTATGGAGGTGGCTTTTATTTCATCTTATCTTATTTATTCATCCCTGCAGTGGGAAGGGTTTGAAGATCATGAACTTGGGAGATGCTCAGGCTAGAGATGGCGTGGCAGCTGTTCTCCAAGAGGATGATGATGATGCTGTTGACCCACATCTTGAGCGCATTAGAAATGAAGCTGGTGGAGATGAGAGTGATGAAGAGGTAAGCTTTTACCTGTTTAGGACTGGCAATTAGGGTTCTTTTTTTATGGTGGTAAACAGTTTTGGCCTACTGTGCATTTTATTTAAGACTAGGAAGCATTAGGATGTTTACTTTGCTGGGTTAATGTCAAGTGGTGGTCGTTAGTTGGGGCAGTATTTTGGCTGAAGTAGCTGTTGAGACCAAGTTGGTTAGCATGTTTCCAGGTTCTAATATTGCTGGTTGTGGTAGAGGAGATTACTAGGAAAAAGTTGTGTAGGAATTGTAGTGGGCGAGGCTTTTGATTCTCGGGCCCAATCAGATTGCAGTTAATTACTTGTCCTGGGCTTGTTTCTTGGGTTTAAACTATAGATGGCTTCATGGATGCATACCATCATAACTGAGAATTTCAGGATGTGATTGATGATATGGAGTACTATTTCAGAAAAATAGTGGGGAATAACATTAGGAATACTAGCCGTGACATGTTTGTATAGAAGATGGTTTGTGTTTGAAAGTTGCTAATAAAGTTTTGAAAGTGTGACTTCCACCAAAAATTATTTGCAATTATGGGTTAATACATAGAACTAGCTGGGTGAATTCAACACCCACTTGAAGGAATGGATGGATGATGGAAAGGGCTTGTTATGTGAATCGGACTCCCACCAATAGTTATTTGTAGTCATGGGAAAGGACGAAAAGGGAAGGCATGGATAGTTTAAGGGTATGGTCAATTATTGAGTGTTCTGTGATCCATCGGCAACTAGGAATACAGTCATATCAGATATTCATTGTTTATTCATGACACATGGTACTTTTGGATGCCCCTGCCTGTGTATGGTGGTTAATTTATAATACTTGTGCCTCTCAAATTCTAGCGTTGCAGACTGGTTAAATGGCCTTTTACTCGGTTGGATTTTGGAAGTTTTGGAAAATCTTTACATCAAAAGTTTTGCATGATTGCCCAACATTTAGTGGTCAATAAAGAATATTGAAATGATATGAGGTATCTGAGGCTCAGTACAGTCTATATATTGAGAGCCATGGGTACTTGTGAATATCCATTCAAATGTAGATGTCACTTGTTGGCTTCTAAAAAAAATTGTCATTTGTTAATAGATTTACCATGGATTACCTTGTATGCAACATAATTTGCGAATTGTTTTGTTGTCTATTTTGTATTGCAACTTTTGCCTATAAGTTTATAAGTGCCTGATAGTTGCATCCTGGCATGTATTCAATGGACAATAGGTAGTACTAATGCTGAAGCTAACGAACTTATTTAGTATTGCAACTTTTGCCTATAGTTTATAAGTGCCTGAATTTGCATCCTGCCATGTATTCAAACATATCATTGTGTTTGAATGAACTTATGTGCGTATATATTTATATTTGCCTTTTGATGTTCATGTCCGGATCCATATAATTTGGTTGCGTTGTTATAGGATTCAGATTTTGTTGCTGACAAGGATGATGGGGGTTCTCCAACTGATGATTCAGGTGGGGATGATTCTGACGGAAGTGCAAGTGGAGGTGAAAAAGAGGTCTGCAATTTTTTTTTAAAACCCTAGAGTTGAAAATACACTTGCATTCTATATGCTCACTGAGCTTCCCTTTTCAGAAACCTGGAAAAAAGGAGGCCAAAAAGGACCCTTCGGCTTCCAAGGCACCTGCCAAGAAGAAATCTAGAGAAGGGGCTGACGATGGTTCAAAGAAGAAAAAACAGAAAAAGAAGAAGGATCCAAATGCACCAAAGAGAGCAATATCTGGTTTCATGTTCTTCTCTAAGATGGAAAGAGAGGTTATTTACTCAAGAAACCTCCCTCTCCCCAACTGTTGTTGGGTGTTTGCCATCGTAGGATTATTTTGATAGTTTGCTTACCTGTATTTCCTCATTGCAGAACATAAAGAAGAGTAATCCTGGAATTTCTTTCACGGAGTTAGGGCGAGTACTTGGAGACAAGTGGAATAAGATGTCGGGTATGTGGCGTTTTAAAATTTTAATTGGATATCTTGTATCAAAGATTCCTATGCCAACGTAAGCTGAGAAACACTTGTATTTTATCTGAGCCTTGATTAATGTACTTGCAGCGGAAGAGAAAGAACCTTATGAATCGAAGGCTCGGGATGACAAAAAACGATACAAGGAAGAAATCAGTGGATATAAGAATACACAGCCAATGAATATAGACTCCGGGAATGAATCTGACAGTGCTTAGATGATCGGATCAATTTCTAGTTCTATTTTGATGCAACTTTATGGGTGAATGGCATATTTACATGTACTAGGTTGTTCTGTTTTGTATTAGAGTATAACATAACCTAGTTCAATTCAGTATTAGGCTGAGGAATCTCAAATGTTGAGCAAGTAGAGGTTCTAGTTATGGCTTCTATGTATGCATTCTTTTTGAAGCAACTGAAAGAGAGATTGAACAGCCTAACTTGGCTTCTCTAAGCTGACACAACCTGGTAAATATTTAGAATCACTTCTTCACATTGAGAAGGTTTTTTTTCTTTCTTTTTTCTTCCTTCTGTGTTTCTCCACATGTAGCTGCAACTCATTATTAAAAGAAAAAAAGGAAAGGAAACAGCAGACGAGGAAGAAGAAAATGTCACAATTGCCAAAGTGGCCCTTTCGCAATTCCCATCAACTAAATATTGGTGTTGCATTTCAACTTTTACCCTTCCCGACATAACTAGCAACCATTAAGGACCTTCCAATGCTCTTTGAGTAAAAAGAAACACATTGTTCTCCATGTAGAAATAAAGGAATTGACACTGAATTCTGTCCCAAGGATTCCCAAGTTTTCAACATGGTGTTTTTAAGAGAACCAATGTCTGGTACAGATGAGTCGATGTTTTGAAGAAGCATCAAAGCTTATTTTGGTTTCACAAAATTCATTCAAAGTTGTCGGTCAATGTTGGTGTTGTCGCCATCTAAATTTTCGTCCAAAAGTAACTAACATAACGTAAGATCAAACAGTACTAAGTAGAAAAAGGTAACCAATGTAACAAAACGTCACTTAAACCTTGAGTAAGAAAAACTACGGAAATGTGCCACTTTCCTTTTTAGAAGTTCATCAATAAAGTATGCAAGTATTTGCTTAACCATTGGGTGCAACAAAGGATATGAAAGCCCCTTGGTAAATTATATATACTATCGATATATCCTCAATGTGATTAGCATAAATTGCTCATGAGCTCAAGATGTTTGTATGCATATAAAACTTGAGCGGGTTCAAGCTCCTTTGCGCATTACATGATCTTGAGCATTATGTTTATGCAATTTTATTTTTTGTTGTATCTTTTTCGATAGAATTTTTTATAGCTAAATAACCACTTGTTTCCTATGCCTTTTTTAATCTTCCACCTTACTAAGAAAAATGTTATGTACATTTAACTTTTTTCTCCCCTAGTTATCTTTTCCTACTAAATCATAACTAAATTAGAGAACATCAAGAAAACAAATAAAAGGTATTCACCAAAGAATGTGTACCGATAAGAGAGACATTCTTTCTTTTATCACCTTTCATGCAATTGATGAATCAAGAAGTTGTAATCTTTTCAATTTGGTTAGATACCTCAAAAAGATCACCGACCCCTCAACTATGGTCATTGCTTTTAACAAACTAAGAATAAAACATCATATGATTTTTAAGAAATTTCATCGAGGAAGGCTAAACATCTTGATGATCAAAAGTTTAAACTTTGAGAGGCCTTAGCTATGAACTCTATCGGCCATATTGGAAAAACCTCTTGATTTGAGTAACCTTTTGAGAACTACACGATGGAAGGCAGCTTATTTCATTATTTAACCTAAAAAGTATTTTGGCACTGAATTTTGACGATTACACAATATTATATTATAACATCCTAAAGCAAATGTATATGAGACAATAAACAACCAAAAGAACAAAGAGAGTAGATTGGCACTAACTCATTGTCATTTTAAGTCTCTTCCGAATTAAAGGTTGAGAGATATGATTCTTGGTAGAATCTTTGAAGATTTTGAGTTTGATTCAAAGGCTTTGATGATGATGGGAAGATTGTCTATCTATTTCGAGTTTGTTTTCGCGAACAACAATATATCATCAACAAAGTATAAATGAGATTATGAAATATTCCCAATAATATCAGATGAGTTATTCAATTATGCGATCATATCATGTTTTTCCTTCTCTTTGTTTTTTTGCAATGGAAACTGTATTTTGTAATCCATTAATTCTTTTTTGTCATGAGCTTCATGTTTCTACACTACATTGATATTTGAGATAGAAACAAATCGATATCCAAAAGGGACAGCCAACTTTTATCAGGATAATGAAAGGACAAAGAACAAAAACATATAAAATGAAAATAGATCAATAATAATAAAAATAAAATATTTTAATAAAAGGAAATGAAATTTGTCTCTTATAACCAAAGCAAAGTGAATGAATAGTACAAGCAACTGATAGAAATGACAAACAACAATAACAAATCGTCTAAATAATTTAAAAAATGAATGAAAATAGATCAGGCCTTCTTCCAGTTGCTTTGTTCATAATCTTCTTCCCTTTGCAGCTGATTGGTTTTCTGAAAGATTCCATTTTTGCAGTTCTCTCATCCTCTACGTTTCTCTTATTCTTCGCCATGATTTTGTGTTTTTTTTTCTTTTTTGGTTGTAAAATAGTGAAATAAATTAAAGTTTGAAAATAAAAATAAAATTTGGTTTGTTGATGGTCTGTTCTGTTCTGTTTAGCATGGGCGACCAACAAAACAGTTGAGTGAGCCAGAGAAGCGAGTAAGCCTTCTAACAAAAGTGCCAGGCTTAGCCTTTATCATGTCGAACCTGCTGTATGGTCTTCGTTTGCTTGGATTCCCGGACTGAATGAAATATGCTCCATTCATCATCAAATCTCCTTCCGATCTCCATGTCCATGTTTTCCATACACTCTCTGGTGCATAGTTTCTATTTGTAATCTGCATGTATACAAACATTATTCGTTAATGAATTTCTTTCTGTCAGGGTATCTATTAGACTGTTTTGGTTTTTTCTTCTTTTTACCTGTCTTGCAGCAGGGTTGGGTGGGGCAATGAAACGGTTTCCTTGACTGATAATGGTGGGATGTTGACTGCCACCAATGGCGTACATGAGCCAGTGAGTGTAATCATTGTTGACGACATGGAAGAAACCCCATCTGCATCTTGGCATTCTCTGCACTAATCCCTTTCCAAAATGGTTGAATGCGACGGTCACTTGCATGATCGAGTCGCCTTGATATGAATCACTTGCACCAAACAGCATCACCTGTGTAATAAAAGGGTGAGTAGAAGTTATGTTTTTGAAAGGTTAAAGAGTATGTGTAATAAGTAATTTGAATCATATAGTTTACATCATTGTGATGAGTGAAATGAGAGTTGGAGATGGTGATGGCAGTAGAGCCTTGGATTGCGTCGATAAGTCCATCTTGGCAATTAGACATGGAGAGATGATCGAGCCAGATGTTGGATGATCCAAAGATGGAGATACCGTCTCCATCACTAACTGTTCTAAGACCGACATGGTTGGCAGTGTCTCGGATCATGCCACCACCAGTCGAGATGACATGGTGGATGCGAAGGCCATGGATGATTACATTCCGAGCGAATTGAATGCTAAGACCAGCACCATAGGCAATGTGAACATTGGAACCACGAGCATCAATTGTCTTGTGGCTAGTCACCATAAGCTCCTTGGACAGCCTAATGATCATGCTACGCGCAAAAATGATCCATAGTGGTCGCTTCTGAAGAGCGCCATATCGAAGGGTTCCAGGCTTAGGATTAACAACATCGTTGTCTGATGGATCAGTCACAACGTAGATACGTCCTTTTTTGCCACCAGTGGTCTTTCTGCCGAAACCAAGCACACACTTGGCAAGTTTCTTACGGTTCTTGGCCCAATTTGGGTCACAACGCCAGCAACGATCAATTGGATTTGTAGCCAAGCAGGGCCCTTTGTATTTCGCTAGGCTCCTCCTAGTACTATTGCTTCCCTCTATCCCCTCCAAAGCTCTACATACAAAACAAAACAAAACAAAACATCAATGTCAATGTCAATATCTCTTAAAAAGTCCATCCAAATGGGAAGTCAGAAATGAAGTAGAAAGATAATATATAAACATACAGATGAACATGTTGATTGAAATGGTCAGTGACATTCATGGGGTCAGGGTGGAAAGCTTCAAGAGAAGCTTGTTTAGCTTCTTCAGCCTTTTGGAGCAAATAGTCATCAAATTCAGCAATACCAGCTCTAAGAGTTGGCATAAGAACAGCCATTGAAACCAAAACCATCAAAAGCTTAATTTTACAACCTGCCACCATTTTTCTTTTTTTGGACGAAGACCCAAGCAAAAATAAAATAGTAAAACGACCTTTCTTATTTTATGTTGTCTTTTTCTTTGAGGTTCTTTCTGAAAAGCAAGCTTTTTGGGCTGGTCAAGGTCTAAGAAAGAACCCCAAATAGGTAAAAACACCTAAGTTTATTCAAGACCTTGCCAGACCAAAATTAAAATGAACCAAACCTTTGTTTTTTTTTTTTTTTTTGTTTTTTTTCCTTTTTCTCTATGCTCTTATTGCTTGCCCTTTTCATTTTCCTCATCAATCCATTATTTATAGTCTCATATTCTCATTTTCTTTTTGGAACAACCACTCATTCTCATGGCTGATTTGTGGGAAGTTTGTTAGTTTTCATGGATTCATCTTTTTTATAGCAAAACTCTGTTGCTTCTTTTAACAGGTCTCTCCTTATGACATTTTCTTTTAATGCAAAAAACTATATATTTCAATTATTTTCCTTTTTTTCCATCTTAATAGAACTTCTTAGGCTCTAATTTATTAATTTGTGATGTCCAAAGGAATCTTCTAACTTAGATGAAAATTTTGATGTTAGAATATAATTTTATGTGGATAACATAATTAATTAAATTATTATTATGTATATATGCTAATATGTCACTGTGTTTCAATTTTTCCAAACATATAGGCTTGTGTGGATAATGGATTAATTATAACTTGTTTTTCATCTTTGCCCATTTCATTAAAGAATCTTTTCCCTCACCTTTTGAGTGGATTATTGAGTTAATATTTCTTTTATTTTCTTTTAACATATATTATTCGTTGTAAATTAAATTTTTTGTATTTAAGATCAATATTTTAAAATTAAAATGTATCGACTTTGGATTGAATTTATTTTATTTTAGTGTTATTCTTTATATATATATATATATATGAATATTTTTATTTACTTACTTAGTAATTTTTTAAAATTGTTCTATTTTGTGTTGCCAATCTTATTCTAAAATAAAATTAGTCAGAGGTATCAAAGTTGAGTGATTGATAAATTTTATATATTTAATAAATATTTTTCAAGAGTTTTAATTATATGAGAGTTCATGTAACAATTAAGATAATTGATTAAATACATATTTATATATCCTTTCACCAATGACTTAATTTCATATAATATAACTAATTATTTGATTCTATGCATATTAGTAATAATGTCAAAAAATTCAAATTAATTTTTATTGTCCCTTGCATGAAACTCTTTTTATTAAAAAAAAAAAAAAGAAAGAAAAAAGAAAACTCTTAAATCTTAAACCTACCACATATTCATTATCTTTAAAATTCTCTTATATATATATATTTGAAATTTCTTTTTCTTTATTTATGTGGAAATGTTTTCATTTTACCTTAAAATTTCTACCATAAGTGGAAGCCTCAATCAAATAAGTGCCAAAGTCCCACAATGCCATGGGACTTGATAAGAAGATTAATTCCTGACTTGAAGCTCTATTTTTTAAATTTTATTCCTTAAAATTTACTTTTTATATATATCATAACGAAATTATTAAAAAGGCTAAAAATAAATAGAGAAATTATAAAAAATGACAAAGTGAGCAAAAACATTTACGCATCAACATCTTTTACTCTTTAATCTTTTGAGAAGAAAAGATTTATACCATTGTCTTCGTCTGAAGCTTTCTTGTATATTTACCAGTGAATTTTTAGTTTTTTTGAAGTTACACAAGATTGTTGAACTAATTACTACATTCTTTTTAATATTTCTAAGAAGTTACTAACATTTTCATTTAACAAGTTTAGATTTAATAAAAGTCTTTTCTCGTTTAAAAGCTCTCTAGGGTTCGACCCGAGTTGGGTAAAAACAATTTATTTTTTGAAAGAGTGGTTTATAGAGTAAGTACTTTACTCTTTCATCCGGATAGATATGTTGCATACTTTTACTTTTCATTGATTCATTTCAATTTGTTACAATTTCTTGTATGTTAGCATTTTACGATCTTATCATTACATGCATTAAAAAATCACTTGTCAAATAATGGCAAGATCAAGTGTTGTGGATTCTTTCTCTCATGAAGTGTAAGTAGTTTTTATTTTTTATTATTATTCTTAAAAAAATCCAAAAATATTGTCTAATAATGAAGTTTGAGTATCGAATCTTAGTACAACTTTGCATCTAAAAAACTATTTAATAAATCAAGCGATTGATTATGTTGCACCTCTAAAATTTAAACATCGCTCAACTTAGTTAAAACATATATGTTTCTTTTTCGCTAAGATGTTGGATAGATTTGAATCCTTTCATCCTCACTCTCTCACTTAGTTGCATTAATCAAACTGTATATATATGTATAAACAATGTGCTCTTTTAAGAATAAATGTCATCTCCCAATATGATCTTGATGAGATTACGAGAAACCCCATGTTGTTTAGACGTTTCTATATAATAGGATAATAAATTTTAGATAGACTATCATCCTGGATTAAAGTAATAATAGTTTTTAAGTTATTTATTAAACCTACGACACTTATCGATTACTAGCACGATCCAATATTATATATGACCCTATATATATGGTCAATAATTATATACATCTTTCATGTTTTGAAGTGATTTTCTTTGGATTTAGAATGAGGTGAAGCAAAAATTGAGATCATGACAACAAGTTACTAATTACATTGATAAAAAGGGATTATAATTTAAGTAACATTCTTTTTCCTTTATATATATGTGGTCAATTAACTTCACAAATTACCAAAGAATCAGCTAAAAAGAATATAATTATGAGGCAAATTTGAAAAGAATAATAGTAATGTACAAAGCCAATCATATAGGAATGTTTAAACATTTTGGGAAAAAGGTTGTTCACATGTTATCACCATTTGTCCCTAAAAAATGTTAAGTTGAATTACACACACAAAAAAAAATTTCTACGTTTCTAAACGAATACCATAAGAGGAGAGGGAAAAGATAACATGACAAGTTAATTAGATTAGTCTAAAATTAGTTATTTGTAAGACAGAATTTAGTTAACACCCATAGACCAAATTACTAGTTACTAAAAATATAAGCTAACCAAACTTAGCTAAATACACACCAATTATTATGTCCTATATTTATTCATGAAATAATATCTATAGATTTTTATCAAATCAAATATAATAAAAATAAAAATAAAAATAAAAAACCAATGAAAATCAAACTTTATGAGAAAGTCATGACTCATTCTTACTTTTCCATTCAAGTTGTTAATTTAATCCATTCATGTCTTCCACTAGAAAATATATTAAACCAAAACTTAATTATATTTATTTTTGATTAATCATAAAAAAAAGAATATTAAAAAAATTTATTTTTCTATTTTTCTAGTATAATAAATTTTGTTTTTAGTAGTTTTGTTGGATGGAATTTAAATACATCGTTAAATTATTCTATTTTGAAAAAAAAAATCTTATTTTTTATGGCTTATTTAATATAATAATTAAAAAATTAATTTTTTTTTTTTAATTCACGATTGGTTTATGCATGTGTGTGCTCAATCTATAAATTTTAAATTAAATGTGCTTCTTTAGTCTTATGTTTGTAAAAATAGACTCTTAAGATATATATTTTTAGGTTTAAAATGTTCTAAGTACTTTTTGTTTGATTTTTTAAATAATAATACGATATGCAAAATTTGAAATGAATAGTTTTTTTTTAGAGCATATGATTTTTTAGAAATTATTCCTTTAATTTAAAATAAAAGTGAAATTATTTGAAAAATTGTTTATACTTAAAAACTCAAAAAATAAAAATGTATGTTTTGAAAACTTAGAGACCAAGTAAATTTATTCTTATAAACACGAGAATTTAAAAAGTACATTTTTAAACCTAAGAGACTAAAGATACATATCTTTCAAAACTTATAAACTAAAAAGTAATTTTTCAAAAAAATATGCTAACAAAGTTGCATAATAAACAACCTCTTTTTTTTCTTCTTTTTCTCCTAATAAAATAAAAGTGATTTGTGAAAACTTGAGATTGTATGAAGGAGGATGACTTTTGCACATATTTTCAAAACAAAATCACTTTATTTGTTTTCCTTTTTAATATTAAAATGAAAAGGGGAAAAAAAAAAAATATCTTTAGTTGATGAGTTTCAAAAGAATTAAAGTATTGAGTGGAAACAAGCTGCAGACAACAACATAAACAAACCCTTCTAAGACAGATACCAAACAGTGTTTCATAAACCACTGGGCAAAGTCACAATCAAAAGATATTCTATGTCACAACATTTTTATAACATAAAGAATTTTGAGATTATACATATTCCTTATAAACAGAGTTAATGTGGAGAATATAATTAATTTCAACAACTAGCTATTTGGCCACTAGGGAAAGAAAAAAAAAATTCTACATCTCACACACACACTAGAAGAAGAGATGGATTGTACACTTCCCATGAAATGGTCTTGACTTTTCTAATGAGTTGGCAATTTCTATTATCAAAAATGAATCATCTCTGATTTAATATAAATAAATAAATAAATAAATAAAAAGGATCTAATTCTAATGAATGAAGAAGGAAAAAAAAAAGGGATCAAATTCCATTTTCTTGAGCTACTTTTCAGACTCTACAAGGTTTCAGCATTATTCTTCTAAAAAGCAGGAAGGTGATGATGATGTCATGCATCAATGGCTTCTGATATCTTTCATCAATATATAATGGCTTCTTGTAATTTTTCAGCTCTTTATAGTAAAGAAAACTATAGCTAGAGACATTAGGTTCTGTATAGCAAAAAATTTGCATCGTCTCAAAAGGAAATTCCTTCTCTCATGACAATTATTCTCATACTTTTGACCATATTTAGGAAAAATTCCATCTTACAACAACTGCATTGAACTCTGCCACTATTTTTGCCATTACTTCACTTGCAATTCAGTTCTTTATTCCTTCTTCCCACTGTTGCAAGATAACCAAAAAAGAAAAGGAATTATCAAAAGCCTAAACACTTGCTGCTTCAGTTTAGATTACCCTATTGATATTGTTAGTGTCACATTTAAGGTATTACTGATATCGTAAATGTCGCATTATTAATGTTTTTAACAGTTTTTTAATACACCAAGGTAAAAGTTAACAATAAGTTATAATAAAAATGTTGCTGTGATATATAATAAAGGTTAATAAATGATTATTGTTGATTGAATTTGCAAGTCACGAAACAAGACACATTTTTCATGAGCTATCTATCCATTTTCTTTGACGGTAGTTTGAAGGACTAAAAATCAGTGGTTTTGACACATTTTTATAGTCACGTGTTTCTTCAGTAAGGAAATGACAAGTCTAAGCATAGAGTTCAAATGAAAGATAGATTGAACTGCAGAAAATGGAGGGGGGGAAAAAAATAATAATGGAAATCCCTTTTTAATGTTGTTTCAAAATGAAGTAAAAGACTAAAGCATGAAGTTATAGAGTTTATCATGTCAGCCTAGCTAGCTAGTTAGATCTCCTTTATTTAAAGAACTGATAAATGTAAATTAAAGCACATGAGCACAAGAATCCTGGAATGTGGAATCTACTTTTACCCTACAGTGACAATAATACCCCCACTTTCCTAACTTAATCACTTCCTGCAATTACATACTATTATCACAACACTTATAATCAATATCTAATCATCACACAAAAAGGTGATCCATAAAATCTATAACAAAATGGCTAATTCTTAATCTTAATTATTAAAAAAAAGATCGTATAGCATATCCAGTTTAATTATCAGTTAATAATTAATTCCTCTCCTATTATAAGATCTCTACATATACTTATTAATATCTTCTATAAATAAGGGAGGCGAAGGTCATTCTGGGCATTATTGGAATCAAGAAAAGCAGAGGAAAGTGCTTTATTAACAAGGAATTTCTATAGAGAATACGAAAAATTTTCAATCCTTCTTCAGCTGGTCACCATGATTTCTTTGTCTGATGTTTATCATGTTGTGGCAGCCACAGTCCCTCTGTATGTAGCCATGATGTTAGCTTACATATCTGTAAAATGGTGGAAGTTCTTCACAGCTGAGCAATGTTCTGGAATAAACAAGTTTGTGGCAAAATTTTCAATCCCACTGTTATCTTTTCAAGTCATTTCAGACAACAATCTCTACAAAATGAACCTCCAGTTGATATTGGCCGACTTTCTTCAGAAAATATTAGCTATTATTCTGTTGGGAGCAATCACTAAAATCACCTCTCGTGGAGGCTTGAATTGGATTATCACTGGTCTGTCTCTGTCAACCATGCCAAATACTCTAATTCTAGGATTGCCAGTATTGAAGGCCATGTATGGAAGTGAAGCAGATGTGCTTCTTGCCCAGATAGTTGTCTTGCAGAGCATTCTTTGGTACAATATATTACTGTTTCTCTTTGAGTTCACTACCACCAAAGCAGCTTCTTTAGCTCCAGCATCAGAAGCCACAGGTAGGCATTGAAATTTGCTTTCTAAAAATAGTAACAAAGAGAATAAAATCACCTCAACTCAACTTTATAAGTCATTTATGTGTTTGCTTGGGACTTCCCGAAACAAAAATGGTCATATTCATACCAATGCCATGAACTTCAGTAACCATCCCAGTTTAAGTGAAATGGCTGTATTCATGCTATCAACTTCAATAACATTCCTTCATCCTTGTAAGACCAAGAATGGAAACTTGCAAAATTTTCTATTGATTGCTTCTTTCCCTGTTTCCTAAATTTATATTCTCTTTCTACATCCATAGGTCATGAGTGCTATACTTAGGTAACTGTATTTGGGAGAAAGAATACTCAACATAGTTGTTCAAATGCCTCGAAGCTCTTGAGTTCTCGTGTCGAGCATATGTATTTATTTGTGAGTTATTTACGATAATCCTAAAGTTTTGAGAAGTACAATATATAAATTTTCTAACCTATAGGTGCCGTTTTGTGTTTTTGAAAACATTCTATTTAATAAGCTTATTCTTCCTCTATTCCGTGAACGTAGTTAATACATTGTTAGTGCACCACGTATATTTGTATGTCAATTTCTATACCGTTTATTGTATTGCTTAATTATTGATTTCGTAACAATAGTCTCACATGAATTCACATAACAAAAATGCAGAAACTAACTTTCTTCAACTCATTCATCCTAGTTATCGTGTTTGTCCTTTTGAAAAGCAGAAATTGAAATAACTCAAGAAGGACGAGCGAAAGAAGAGATTGAGGAGGCAAGAGATAGAAATGGAAGGAGTCTCAAAACCAAGTCCATTCTCTTAACAGTTGCTAGGAAGCTCATCATCAACCCCAATACGCATGCAACTATATTGGGACTCATTTGGTCAAGCATAAGATTCAGGTAAATTAGAGATCATAAGCTTTCACTTCAAAAAAATCTATAGATGTATTGAGATCATGGAACTAACATTCTCTCAGGTGGGGAGTAAAACTGCCAGTAGTTATTGACAGATCAATATCAATTCTATCAACTGGAGGACTTGGTATGGCTATGTTCAGCTTAGGTCTTTTCATGGGTTCACGGACTAGCATTATAGCATGTGGCACAAAAATGACACTGGTGGCCATGGGAATGAAATTCTTAATGGGGCCTGCACTTATGGCAGCATGCTCTCTTGCTCTAGGACTTAGAGGCAGATTACTCAGAGTGGCAATTGTGCAGGTTTGTTGTAATTTGTATTACTAACAAGTCCACATCCAGGAATTGGCAATTGTGTTTAACGTGCTTGTTTCTTGATCTTTCTTCTTCTTCTTCAATGGCACAGGCAGCACTTCCTCAAGGAATTGTTCCATTTGTCTTTTCCAAAGAGTATAACATTCATCCAGACGTTTTAAGCACAGGGTAACTATTGTAATTTTCATCTCTTGTCAATTTTTAAACAAGATATTGATCATCTCTTGTATTTAAACGTGCTCAGATCAGGATATTGATCATCTCTTATATAAAAAATTGAAGTAATACTAATGTTAATACTTAGCTCAGTGGTAAAACTGTCATCTACCCCCCTCTAGACCCATTCCTTACATTTTTTCCACATTATTTCTATTGAACTATAAATCCTCCCTCAACAAAATTCCTGGATCTACTGCTGGCTCAGTTAAAATAACTTTACTTTCAAGCAGTTTAAGTAGAAGCATTCTAGTTACATAGCTAAATTTAGTACATACTGAAATGGGGTTTTCTTTTGGTTACAGGGTACTTTTGGGGTTGCTCATTGCACTGCCAGTAGCACTCGCCTATTACTACTTGCTGTCATTGTAAAGCATCAATGCAGCCAATGCCACCACAGGATAACAAAAAAATTTAGGACATTGACGCTAAACATCAGTAAAAGACCACATGGAGATGTGAAGTTTTTGAGTTAAAAAAATTTTTGCCATTTTTTTTTTCCGAAATGGTATACTGCTGATGATTTAAAGAAGCATGTAAATGTTTGTGCTAAAGATATCAATGAAGGATGATGATATGCAATAAACAAAATAGAAGGAAAAATTGCAATGAGTTAAATAGGAAGCAAACTGAACAGAACTTTGCTACTAATCAGCTGCCTCATGTTTGTATAGGCTTACTATCCGTCGTTTGAGTCTGTAAATTTTCAAATATCAAGCCAGACCATGAACATTCTCTAAAAATTTAAACTTAAAACTATAGGGTAATAATATAAAGCGAGCAAGTGTCTACATTTATTCCCTTGTTATCACATATACAATATGGTCGTTTTGCCACGAATGTATTACTCTCACATTTTGAATGATTTACAAAGATTTGAACCAAAATTGTTACTTCATTCCCACTCTTTCACTCGTTTTTATTTGATTTCCAATTTCTCTAAGGATTTCGTTTGCTTCTATTAAAACCTCTTACTCAAAATAAACAAACAAATAGATAAAAATTGTAAAGTTAGAACAAGTGTCCATCACAAATTGTTTTCTAAAAGAGAAAAAAAAAAAATTGAAACACTATGTGAAGAGGGGTTTTCTCATCGTTTGGAGCATCTAGAAGAGCAATTCTTTTTAATGAGATCACAAAATACTCAGAAAAAGCAAATTTTATAAAATTAATTATATTTGCTTTCCATTTTAGACATCAACGAAAATGAAATATGAGATTTTGGAATAGATCGTAAATATTTTTGATACGTAAATTTTTCTTTTTTAAAATTCATATGCTGAATGGATAAAAGAAAAATTTCATGGATTTGTGTGATTTTCCCACTCATGCGAAATTCGAACATTCCAGAAACTAACAAAGTATTAAATATAATTCGAATTAATAACCAAATATTTTCGACAATTTCTTTTAATTACATATATTTGAGAAATATATATATATATTTTAAGACCGAACGGTCGTAAATGCTATTGGATGCCTTTTATTTTCGGATCCAACGGTCAGAAAATAAGGTAAAGGGAAAAATAAAGAAAGAAAAAGGGGGGGATGAAATTAGGGTTTTAAAGGTGTATATGAAAGCCACCGAGTCATCCACTCATTTCCAGCTGCTTTGGGGAAGAGGACTATCGTTTCCCTTTCAGGATTTCCATTTCATTTCATTCTTCTGTTGAATCTTTCACCTTCCATTTCAAAAATCATGGGAAAGGGTCCTGGTCTCTACTCTGATATCGGCAAGAGAGCTAGAGGTTATTCATTTCTTCTTTCCATTTCCACCCCCTTTGTAATATGGTGTTGAATCTTTTATTTTTGTTGATTTTTTTTTTTTTTTTTTTTATCTTTTGGTATTTTGTTGTTTTTTTCTTTGCCAGATCTTCTGTACAAAGACTACCAGAGCGACCACAAGTTCACCATCACCACCTACTCCCCCACTGGAGTTGTGAGTTCCTCTTGACAACACTCTCTTTACTTTCTAGATCTGTTTTGGGGTCCTACTTTCATCGGGGGATATAATTTCTACTGGTGAATGAATCGTAAAGAACACTAAAGAAAGAAAAAAGCAAGTGCAAAATAAGCTTCTTTGTGAATTATTAACTTTCTTTTTATTGTTTAACGGATTGCAATTATTATTATTATTTTTTCTTTTTGTTCATTGATTGAGAAGGAAGACTGCTCTTATATGTTTCTGGTTTGGATTGGGTTTTGATTTTTGGAGTTAATGAATTTAGGGTTTTTTTTTCCTTTTATTTCAATGGTCATTGAGAAATGCACTGGCATTATCACTCAGTTTATGAAGTATATTTGTTTTCTTTTCAACCCAATATGCTCCATCTAGTAGGAATTCTTACCGTCCTAATGTCTGGGTCGTGTTAAATCCTGCAGGATGAATGGTGTGGTTATTTTTCATTTTATCATATTGCATGCACTGGTTATTATCGATAGTGATACACGATTCTTTTGCACCAATTGTGTGTTTAATTTATACCGGTTCATGTTCAATATCCGCCCTGTGGTTGCTTACTGGATGCTAGGTATTTTGGAAGAAACATATATAATGCTTATCCTCTATTATTACAAGCTTTTCCTTATTATTTATTTATATCTTTCTATCTGCAGGCTATTACATCTTCAGGAACGAAGAAGGGTGACCTGTTTCTTGCTGATGTTAATACTCAGCTGAAGAACAAAAATATCACAACCGATATCAAAGTTGACACAAGCTCCAATGTAACCCATTTTTCTTGTTCTTTCTGCTTTATCATCGTATCCCCCTGCTTTAGATTTGAGTAGCGTACTTTCCTTCTCTTTGTCCCTCTTTCTCCATTACTTGTTGCTTGGATTTTCTAAATCAATTCCATAGACAATTCCTATTATCAGGTCAGAAACTTAAAAGCTTTAGTTTGTGTAGTATTATTGTTGTTTCAACTTGTCTAGTCAATTCCTTTATACTTTTGTGGAGCTGAAGTGAGTGTATCAGGCGTCTTTATTGTAAGGCTAGATTCCATTGTCTAGTCAATCCCTTTGCACTTTTGTGGAGCTGAATAGAAAATCACCATTCCGTATTGGTCCATTTTGATGTGAAAAGCAGCAAGCCTGCCTATAACAGTAGCTCATGATCATTTGACAATCTGAGTAAAGCTATGATGGTTTTCTCTTTTGTTTGAGGCAGTTATTTTCTGGACATATAATGATTTTTTTTAGACTGTAAGCAATGGGGCTCCTGTTTTTGTTTCTCCCACTCCCATCCACGTACACACAAATTGATGAAATTTTAAATTCTAAATTAAGGAAAGGTTGTGAAAATTGTACGTTTTTTGAGACGAGTATTTGGAGGGGAAGTTGTAAGTTTCTTGTTATATCATATTGCTTCTTGTGCAATTGTCGTGACTTCTGTTCGGTATTTGTGTAGCTTGTGACAACCATCACTGTGGATGAACCTGCTCCTGGATTGAAGGCAATTTTTAGCTTCAAAGTCCCGGATCAAAGGTCTGGTAAGGTGAGTAATGGAACAATGTGTTTTCAGTCTCAGGATATTGTGTTATATATTGTTTTTAGTTTTACTTTTTATGGAGCTGTGCATGTTTCTTTTACTTTTTGTGCTGACTAACATGTTACAATAGTTATAAAACAGGTAGATACAATCACCCTAACTGATTTCTGTTTTTGTCAAGTAGGTGGAACTGCAATATCTCCATGATTACGCCGGAATCAGCACGAGTATTGGATTGACAGCCAATCCTATTGTCAACTTTTCTGGTGTTGTTGGATCAAATCTTCTTGCCCTTGGTACCGATCTTTCATTTGATACCAAAACTGGAAATTTCACCAAAGTCAATGCTGGACTGAGCTTTGCCAACGCTGACCTAATTGCTTCTCTTACCTTGTGAGTTTTTTATTTAGTCGACTCTTCATTTATGCTTATAATGTGCTGTTTTGGTTCCTTTTTTGGTACTTATTAAGGCTAATTAATGTCCAGGAATGATAAGGGTGATACGTTGAGTGCATCCTACTACCATACAGTGAACCCTTTGACTAGCACCGCTGTTGGTGCGGAGGTTGCTCATAGCTTTTCCTCCAATGAGAACACCATCACAGTTGGCACCCAACATGCACTTGATCCACTGACCTCAGTGAAGGCTCGGGTGAACAATTTTGGGAAGGCAAGTGCTCTTATCCAGCACGAGTGGCGTCCAAAATCATTCTTCACTGTATCTGGCGAGGTAGACACAAAAGCAATTGAGAAGAGTGCAAAAGTTGGACTAGCTTTGGCCCTGAAGCCATGATAGGAAATTCGAGTCGCTAGTTAGCTATGGCTGGAAGAATTAAGGGTAGGGCTTCTGGTACATAGCCGGACTTGTTTGTTCAGACTTTGAGATGATGTGTTGATGTCACTCTTGCCAGTTGTTTTGGGTTGTCCAAATAAATGTTAAAGATGATGGTGTCACTAAACAGACCACTTTGGTTGGTGTACCCTCCCCCTTTTTTTGCACTCTGATCAGTCCCTTTCCAAACTGAGGCCAATGAAAACTTGTTGAGAAGATTTACCATTGAGATATTGTTTCTATTTTCTTTTTCGTTTTTCTTCTTTTAACCATCCCCACCTCCCCAAATGAAAAAAAAAAAAAAAAGAAAAGGAAAAAGGATAATGTTCAGCCCCAATTATACTGTTTTGGTGATAATATGTATATTTGATCGTCTGAGGGCATTTTCTTAGTGCAGGTTGTAAACGCGCGACAGAAAATTTGTCAAAAACAATAAAAAACTCACTTATCCAATGCAACTTCTTTTTTTAACATGCCTTTTTTATCCCTTGAGATGTGAAATATTGCCTTTCCCACTCTTTTAAATGATCACTTCTTCATTTATTCTCTTTCTTCTTAATTATCAAAAGATCATAGATATGGTTTTAACATTTTGCCCAAGTCTATGAACATGGTTAATGAGCAAAAGCTCACCAATCTCGTACTCAAAGGTTAGAAATTCGATTTTACTTCTCGAGTAATTATGTTGGTTAATTATTTTATTTTGTGTATGGGAAGAGTTGAGACTAGAGATTATCTATTGTTTGAATGCCCTTTAGTATGTAATGGTATCTAGTAGGATATCTAGTGGAACATGCTTTCTTGGGGAAGGTGTTCTCATATGCTATCACACTAAGATACACAATTCATATAAGGTAGAAGGTTGAGAGAGTCGGTGTGTTGTTTGCCACGTTCAGTTCTAACATAATAAGCGTGGCCACAGTGTCACTTTGTACCATGTTCTAACATAATAAGCGTGGCCACAGTGTCACTTTGTACCATGTTCAGTTCAAGCATAATAAACGTGGTCATAGTGTTGCTTTGCATTCTCTACGACTAATTAATTTGAATATTTAGTTTGAATTTTTATATGTTGTTCTCAGTGGACGACTGTTACTCGAGACGACTTCTCTTGTTGAGTATCAATAAAGATTTTTTTCCTCGAGTATAATTTATATTTTTGTAAGAATATTCTCTAAGTTTGTAATTAGTTGTTGGGCGAAAATGTTATGATAAAAGCCATGGTCCGCTTGGTTATCAAAATTTATACGCTATCACCTCCATTTTTCTTGCGCTTCAGAGGGAGAGAGAGAAAAAAATGGGAAGTTTTCTTTCAGTTTGTTCGGCCCCTCCTCGCCCACCGCCGAAGCTGCCTCATCGGAGCCGTCGTCGGTTAAGGAGTGCGGCTTGATGGAAACTCCTCTTCAATTCCCTTCAGGAAACTTCCAAGCTCGTAAGCATCTATTTCTACTTTTTTTTTTCCCAATTCCCACTGATTTGATGGAACGCCATTTTTCTGGGGTTCCTGTTTCTAATATATTGCTGATCTCTTATCTTTCTTCTCACTTCCTTCAATTTGTTGGACTGTGGGCGAGTAGATGGTGATTGATTTCTCCGCAACTTAGTGTGGACCCTGTAAGCTCATGGAGCCAGCCTTCAACGCCATGGCTGAAAAATACACCGATGTTGAGTTCGCTAGAATCGATGTCCGACGAGATAGCTGTACGTCTCTCTCCTTCTTCACTTGGAGTGATTATAGACAATCCTTAGAGAATTATCAAAGTTTATTAGAGGAATTAGGCATATAAGAGAGCAAAAAGTTGCAATTTTTGCCAATTTCTTTGAAACTGGAAGGAGAAATATAAGAGACTTTCCTCCCATCCTAGATAAGATGTCATTTAAGTTTAGTTCATCATAGGCCAATGTCAATGTAACGCCCCAAATTTTCAAGCTAAACTTTTACCACCTTATTTAATTTTTAGGGAATTTTAAATTTTGGATTAATTTCTGAAATTTTGGAATTTTTAATTGTAAATTTATATAATAATAATATAATAGTAATTATATTATTATTATTCTTATTATTAATTATTATAAGCTTTATATGTAATTTAATATTAATAATATCCTTTATTTTGTTATTATTAGTATTATTATAATTATTATTTAATTATACAAAAGTTAATACATATATATATAATAATATTTTATATATATTATTATTAGTAATTAGAATTATTAGAGTTGATATATATACATTTAATAATGTTTTATTTATTGTTATTATTATTATTTTTTTTTATTTTTTTTTATTTTATTATTATTATTATTATTAATTTCTTAATTTAATATATATATATATATTTTTTTTAAAAAAAAAGGGAGAGGAGGAAACCTACTGCGCGCGAGTCCCCCCCATCCGTTTTCATCTCTTCCTTGCGCCGCCGCCATCCACCGTCTCCATCTCTTTCTTCTTCATTTCTGCGTCATCGCCGCGTCTCTCCGTCTTCTCTTCCGCACGCGTCTCCATCATCCATCCTCTCCGTCTCCGTCCTCTGTCCCTATCTCCATCTCCGTCGGCGTTCTTAGCTTCGCCGGACGTTCGCCGCAGCCACCATCCGCAAGTCGCGCCGCCTGCCGTCCACCTACAGCCGACGTTTCTCCCTCTCTCCCTCTTCGTTTCTGCCACCGCCAGCATCCTCTCCGTCATCATCTCGTGTTTCCGACGCCGACAGAACACAGAGGGGAGCGCCGTCGTCGCCGGAAGGGGGAAGGGATACACGAGCCGTGAAGTGAAGCCGACCCGAGAACCCATTTCCAAGCTGACCCGACCCGAGAACCCATTTCCAAGCTGACCCGACCCGAGACCAATTCCAGCCGAGCCGCGAGCCGCAAGCAAATTCAGCCGAGCCGAGTAGCGATCCGAGCCAAGCCGCGAGCCGCGAGCCGAATCAAGCCGAGGACCTAGCCGAGCCGCCGAGCCGCGAGCCGAGTCAAGCCGAAGACCGAGCCGAGCCGAGTCGAGCCGAGCCGAGCCGAGGCCAAGCCGAGCCGAGCCGAGTTGAGCCGAGTTGTGAGCCGAGGCCAAGCCGAGCCGAGCCGAGAGTGAGCCGAGCCGTGAGCCAAGGCCAAGCCGAGCCGAGCCGAGAGTGAGCCGAGCCGAGCCGAGCCACCTAAGCCTTCCTCCCTCCACTTCGGGTCACGGTGAGTTTTCGGTAAGGATTGTTTTCGATGAATTCCCTAATGTTGCTACATCCGATTCGAGTTTGAATATTGGAATAAGATATGGCCCTACTTTTCTCCCTTGAAGGTAGTAAGGAGTTGACGCTTAAGTTCTCGGGTCCCGCGGCAGGCTTGTTTGGAGATAGCTTTCCTTTCCTTGGGTAAGTCAACGGGTGTCGTTTCGGACCTTTTAAAACGACTTCTACTAGAGTCATCAACTAAAATCTTTGTGTTTTCGTTTAGGTTGATCCGCTGAGCGTGGATTCGATCGAGGGGCATAACCGAGTATCAGGTAAGGATTTTCCTACTACTGGACCTCGGATCGAGGCTGAAAACGTAGTAATCCACAGGGGATTACACGTTAGTGACTGTACTGAATAACTGTATGTGTGTTGACTGTTAAGCACTGTTATTATATTTTGTCTGTTGTAAAGGTACTGTGACTGCTAATTGTAGATTGGGATTTTATGTTGATGGACCTTGAAGTTACGGTTCAGTATGTAGTAATCATTGGTCTGGATGTTGATCATGGAGTTTGGACGGGGAAGGACAATGAGTCCGGCTTTGGTTGGTTAGTTGGTTGGGTCTAGGGTTTTCCCTAATGGTGTGCGAATTGGTGATGCGTATAGCAACTGAGGGTGTAGTTGTTTAAACCTATACTATCTGACTGACAAAGCCTATGGCGGAACTGTAATATGAATGCCGTTGGGGTGTGACTGATGTAGACGGTTTAGTATGGACTGAGGGGTAACGGTTAGCTTCATCTATGGGGTAGTGTGCCTTACGGATAGGTGCATCCTTCGGGAGCACTAGACTGATACGTGCATCCTTCGGGAGCACTAGACTGATACGTGCATCCTTCGGGAGCACTAGACTGATGTGTGCATCCTTCGGGAGCACTAGACTGATACGTGCATCCTTCGGGAGCACTAGACTGATATGTGCGTTCTACGGAACCACTAAACTGTTATGTAGGGTACCCCCGAATAGGAAGTTAACTGTTGTCCCCTAACGGGCCCAGTAGTGGGTCCCTTACTGGGTATGTTTATACTCACCCTTTTCTCTTCTTTAACTTTTCAGGTAAGGGCACAGCGAGGGGCAGACCGACGAGAGGCAGGAAGGACGCGTGAAGGCCATATGGACGCGTCTGGCTTTTCTTATCGCTTCCGCTATGTATTTTGTCAGAATATTTGACTTGTGATTTTGAACTGATGACTTGAGTTTTTATTTGAGACTTTTTATGATTGATTTAAAATAGGGCCCGAAAATGTCTTTTTGTAAGGTTTCTAATGCTTTAATGAATCGTAACTGGTCCGTTTTAAATTTTGTGTTGAATGGTCGAGTTTTGGTATTTGGTAGTGACCTCAGCTTAGTCCGGAAAGTTGGGTCGTTACAGTTGGTATCAGAGCCTAAGTTTTAGGTTCTGTAGACTGGCTTATAATGTGAGTCTATGTTTTGTGTCCTTATGGCTGAAACGATCCTTGCCGCTCGTCAGGTACGCTCCCATGAAAGTATATGTATAACTCTACATGCATTACCTTACCTAAGTTAAACTGCAAATTCAATTACCATTTATGACTAAAGGGATCGTTGGTGGTTGTTAGGGAAATGCCGCCAAGGAGAGGTGCACGTAGGGGTGGCCGAGGAAGGGGAGCAGGACGCGTTCAGCCTGAGGTGCAGCCTGTAGCCCAAGCCCCTGACCCGGCTGCGCTAGTTACTCATGCGGACCTAGCCGCCATGGAGCAGAGGTTCAGAGATTTGATTATGCAGATGCGGGAGCAGCAGAAGCCTGCCTCGCCAACTCCGGCGCCAGCTCCAGCACCAGCTCCTGCTCCAGCTCCGGCTCCAGTACCAGTTGCGCCCCAGTTTGTGCCGGATCAGTTGTCAGCAGAGGCTAAGCACCTGAGGGATTTCAGGAAGTATAATCCCACGACGTTCGATGGGTCTTTGGAGGACCCCACCAGGGCTCAGATGTGGTTATCGTCCTTGGAGACCATATTCCGTTACATGAAATGCCCTGAGGATCAGAAAGTTCAGTGTGCTGTTTTTATGTTGACTGACAGAGGTACTGCATGGTGGGAGACTACAGAGAGAATGCTAGGTGGTGATGTGAGTCAGATCACGTGGCAGCAGTTTAAGGAGAGTTTCTATGCGAAATTCTTCTCCGCTAGTTTGAGAGACGCCAAGCGGCAGGAGTTCCTGAACTTAGAGCAGGGTGACATGACAGTGGAGCAGTATGATGCGGAGTTTGACATGTTATCCCGCTTCGCTCCCGAGATGATAGCGACCGAGGCGGCCAGAGCTGATAAGTTTGTTAGAGGCCTTCGACTGGACATTCAGGGTTTGGTCCGAGCTTTCAGACCCGCTACTCATGCCGATGCACTGCGCCTGGCAGTGGATCTCAGTTTACAGGAGAGGGCTAACTCGTCTAAGACCGCTGGTAGAGGTTCGACATCGGGACAGAAGAGGAAGGCTGAGCAGCAGCCTGTTCCAATGCCACAGCGAAATTTCAGATCAGGTGGTGAATTTCGCCGCTTCCAGCAGAAACCTTTTGAGGCAGGGGAGGCTGCCAGAGGGAAGCCGTTGTGTACCACTTGTGGGAAGCATCATCTGGGCCGTTGCTTGTTCGGGACCAGGACTTGCTTTAAGTGTAGGCAAGAGGGTCATACAGCTGATAGATGCCCGTTGAGACTTACGGGGAACGCGCAGAATCAGGGAGCAGGTGCTCCACATCAGGGTAGAGTCTTTGCTACCAACAAGACTGAGGCTGAGAAGGCAGGCACGGTAGTGACAGGTACGCTTCCAGTGTTGGGGCATTACGCCTTAGTTTTGTTTGATTCGGGTTCGTCACATTCTTTTATCTCTTCCGCATTTGTGTTGCATGCCCGCTTAGAGGTAGAGCCCTTACACCATGTTCTATCAGTATCTACTCCTTCCAGGGAATGTATGTTGTCGAAGGAAAAGGTGAAAGCATGCCAGATTGCGATAGCAGGCCATGTGGTTGAAGTAACGCTGATAGTCCTGGATATGCTGGACTTTGATGTAATCCTGGGTATGGATTGGTTGGCCGCTAACCACGCCAGCATAGATTGTTCACGTAAGGAGGTAACGTTTAACCCTCCCTCGATGGCCAGTTTTAAATTTAAGGGAGGAGGGTCAAAGTCGTTGCCTCAGGTAATCTCAACCATCAGGGCCAGTAAACTGCTCAGTCAGGGTACTTGGGGTATCTTAGCGAGCGTGGTGGATACTAGAGAGGTCGATGTATCCCTGTCGTCGGAACCGGTGGTGAGGGACTATCCGGATGTCTTTCCTGAAGAACTTCCGGGGTTACCTCCGCACAGAGAGGTTGAGTTTGCCATAGAGTTGGAGCCGGGCACGGTTCCTATATCCAGAGCCCCTTACAGAATGGCCCCCGCAGAACTGAAAGAATTGAAGGTACAGTTACAGGAATTGCTTGATAAGGGATTCATTCGACCGAGCGTGTCACCTTGGGGTGCGCCAGTTTTATTTGTTAAGGAGAAGGATGGATCGATGCGTCTATGCATTGACTATAGGGAGTTGAACAAGGTAACCGTAAAGAACAGATATCCCTTGCCCAGGATTGACGATCTATTCGACCAGTTACAGGGAGCCACAGTGTTCTCTAAGATTGATCTTCGGTCGGGATACCATCAGCTGAGGATTAAGGATGAGGATGTACCGAAGACAGCATTTCGTTCCAGGTATGGACACTACGAGTTTATTGTGATGTCTTTTGGTTTGACGAATGCTCCGGCAGTGTTTATGGACTTGATGAACAGAGTGTTTAGGGAGTTCCTAGATACTTTTGTGATTGTGTTTATCGACGATATCTTGATATACTCCAAGACGGAGGCCGAACACGAGGAGCATTTACGTATGGTTTTGCAAACACTTCGGGATAATAAGTTGTACGCAAAGTTCTCGAAGTGCGAGTTTTGGCTGAAGCAGGTGTCCTTTCTGGGCCACGTGGTTTCTAAGGCTGGGGTCTCTGTGGATCCAGCTAAGATAGAGGCAGTCACCGGTTGGACCCGACCTTCCACAGTCAGTGAGGTTCGTAGCTTTCTGGGTTTAGCAGGTTATTATCGACGGTTTGTGGAGAACTTTTCTCGTATAGCTACTCCTCTCACTCAGTTGACCAGGAAGGGAGCTCCTTTTGTTTGGAGCAAGGCATGTGAGGACAGTTTCCAGAACCTTAAACAGAAGCTAGTTACCGCACCGGTTCTTACTGTACCTGACGGTTCTGGCAGTTTTGTGATTCATAGTGATGCTTCCAAGAAGGGTTTGGGTTGTGTTTTGATGCAGCAGGGTAAGGTGGTCGCTTATGCGTCTCGTCAGTTGAAGAGTCATGAGCAGAACTACCCTACACATGATTTAGAGTTGGCAGCAGTGGTCTTTGCTTTGAAAATATGGAGGCATTACTTATATGGTGAAAAGATACAGATATTCACGGATCATAAAAGCTTGAAATACTTCTTTACTCAGAAAGAATTGAATATGAGACAGCGAAGGTGGCTTGAGTTAGTGAAGGATTACGATTGTGAGATACTGTATCATCCAGGCAAGGCGAATGTGGTAGCTGATGCTTTTAGTAGAAAGGTATCACATTCGGCAGCACTTATTACCCGACAGGCCCCATTGCATCGGGATCTCGAGCGGGCTGAGATTGCAGTGTCAGTGGGGGCAGTCACTATGCAGTTAGCCCAGTTGACGGTACAGCCGACTTTGAGGCAAAGGATCATTGATGCTCAGAGTAACGATCCTTATCTGGTTGAGAAACGTGGCCTAGCAGAGGCAGGGCAAGCGGTTGAGTTCTCATTATCCTCTGATGGTGGACTTTTGTTCGAGAGACGCCTCTGTGTGCCGTCGGATAGTGCGGTTAAGACAGAATTATTATCTGAGGCTCACAGTTCCCCATTTTCCATGCACCCAGGTAGTACGAAGATGTATCAGGACCTGAAGCGGGTTTATTGGTGGCGTAACATGAAGAGGGAAGTAGCAGAATTTGTTAGTAGATGCTTGGTGTGTCAGCAGGTTAAGGCACCAAGGCAGAAGCCAGCGGGTTTATTACAACCCTTGAGCATACCGGAATGGAAGTGGGAAAACGTGTCCATGGATTTCATTACAGGGCTGCCGAGAACTCTGAGGGGTTTTACAGTGATTTGGGTTGTGGTGGACAGACTTACTAAATCAGCGCACTTCGTTCCGGGTAAATCCACCTATACTGCTAGTAAGTGGGCACAGTTGTACATGTCTGAGATAGTGAGATTGCACGGAGTGCCAGTGTCGATTGTTTCTGATAGAGATGCCCGTTTCACTTCCAAATTCTGGAAGGGTTTGCAGACTGCTATGGGCACGAGGTTAGACTTTAGTACAGCTTTCCATCCACAGACTGACGGTCAGACTGAGCGTCTGAACCAAGTTTTAGAGGATATGTTGCGAGCGTGTGCATTGGAATTTCCAGGTAGCTGGGACTCCCACTTACATTTGATGGAATTTGCTTATAATAACAGTTATCAGGCTACTATTGGCATGGCACCATTTGAGGCCCTGTACGGCAAATGTTGTAGATCCCCGGTTTGCTGGGGTGAGGTAGGTGAGCAGAGATTGATGGGCCCTGAGTTAGTTCAGTCTACTAACGAAGCGATTCAGAAGATTAGATCACGCATGCATACCGCTCAGAGTAGACAGAAGAGTTATACAGATGTGAGGCGGAAGGATCTTGAGTTTGAGATAGGGGACAAGGTGTTCTTAAAGGTAGCACCTATGAGAGGAGTCTTACGATTTGAAAGGAGGGGAAAGTTGAGTCCCCGTTTTGTTGGGCCGTTTGAGATTCTGGAGCGGATTGGCCCTGTAGCTTATCGCTTGGCGTTGCCCCCATCACTCTCGACAGTTCATGATGTGTTTCATGTTTCTATGTTGAGGAAGTACGTGCCAGATCCATCCCATGTAGTGGATTACGAGCCACTGGAGATTGATGAAAACTTGAGCTATGTTGAACAACCCGTTGAGGTGCTTGCTAGAGAGGTGAAGACGTTGAGGAATAAAGAAATTCCCCTGGTTAAAGTCTTATGGCGGAATCACCGGGTAGAAGAGGCTACATGGGAGCGAGAAGATGACATGAGGTCCCGTTATCCCGATCTGTTCGAGGAGTGAAACTTTCGAGGACGAAAGTTCCCTAAGGAGGGAAGAATGTAACGCCCCAAATTTTCGAGGTAAACTTTTACCGCCTTATTTAATTTTTAGGGAATTTTAAATTTTGGATTAATTTCTGAAATTCTGGAATTTTTAGTTGTAAATTTATATAATAATAATATAATAGTAATTATATTATTATTATTATTATTATTAATTATTATAAGCTTTATATGTAATTTAATATTAATAATATCCTTTATTTTGTTATTATTAGTATTATTATAATTATTATTTAATTATACAAAAGTTAATACATATATATATAATAATATTTTATATATATTATTATTAGTAATTAGAATTATTAGAGTTAATATATATACATTTAATAATGTTTTATTTATTGTTATTATTATTATTATTATTATTATTATTTATTTTTTTTATTTTATTATTATTATTATTATTAATTTCTTAATTTAATATATATATATATATATATATATATATATATATATATTTAAAAAAAAAAGGGAGAGGAGGAACCCTACTGCGCGCGAGTCCCCCCCCCCCATCCGTTTTCATCTCTTCCTTGCGCCGCCGCCATCCACCGTCTCCATCTCTTTCTTCTTCATTTCTGCATCATCGCCGCGTCTCTCCGTCTTCTCTTCCGCACGCGTCTCCATCATCCATCCTCTCCGTCTCCGTCCTCTGTCCCTATCTCCATCTCCGTCGGCGTTCTTAGCTTCGCCGGACGTTCGCCGCAGCCACCATCCGCAAGTCGCGCCGCCTGCCGTCCACCTACAGCCGACGTTTCTCCCTCTCTCCCTCTTCGTTTCTGCCACCGCCGGCATCCTCTCCGTCATCATCTCGTGTTTCCGACGCCGACAGAACACAGAGGGGAGCGCCGTCGTCGCCGGAAGGGGGAAGGGATACACGAGCCGTGAAGTGAAGCCGACCCGAGAACCCATTTCCAAGCTGACCCGACCCGAGAACCCATTTCCAAGCTGACCCGACCTGAGACCAATTCCAGCCGAGCCGCGAGCCGCAAGCAAATCCAGCCGAGCCGAGTAGCGATCCGAGCCAAGCCGCGAGCCGCGAGCCGAGGCAAGCCGAAGACCAAGCCGAGTCAAGCCGCGAGCCGAGCCGCGAGCCGAATCAAGCCGAGGACCTAGCCGAGCCGCCGAGCCGCGAGCCGAGTCAAGCCGAAGACCGAGCCGAGCCGAGTCGAGCCGAGCCGAGCCGAGGCCAAGCCGAGCCGAGCCGAGTTGAGCCGAGTTGTGAGCCGAGGCCAAGCCGAGCCGAGCCGAGAGTGAGCCGAGCCGTGAGCCAAGGCCAAGCCGAGCCGAGCCGAGAGTGAGCCGAGCCGAGCCGAGCCACCTAAGCCTTCCTCCCTCCACTTCGGGTCACGGTGAGTTTTCGGTAAGGATTGTTTTCGATGAATTCCCTAATGTTGCTACATCCGATTCGAGTTTGAATATTGGAATAAGATATGGCCCTACTTTTCTCCCTTGAAGGTAGTAAGGAGTTGACGCTTAAGTTCTCGGGTCCCGCGGCAGGCTTGTTTGGAGATAGCTTTCCTTTCCTTGGGTAAGTCAACGGGTGTCGTTTCGGACCTTTTAAAACGACTTCTACTAGAGTCATCAACTAAAATCTTTGTGTTTTCGTTTAGGTTGATCCGCTGAGCGTGGATTCGATCGAGGGGCATAACCGAGTATCAGGTAAGGATTTTCCTACTACTGGACCTCGGATCGAGGCTGAAAACGTAGTAATCCACAGGGGATTACACGTTAGTGACTGTACTGAATAACTGTATGTGTGTTGACTGTTAAGCACTGTTATTATATTTTGTCTGTTGTAAAGGTACTGTGACTGCTAATTGTAGATTGGGATTTTATGTTGATGGACCTTGAAGTTACGGTTCAGTATGTAGTAATCATTGGTCTGGATGTTGATCATGGAGTTTGGACGGGGAAGGACAATGAGTCCGGCTTTGGTTGGTTAGTTGGTTGGGTCTAGGGTTTTCCCTAATGGTGTGCGAATTGGTGATGCGTATAGCAACTGAGGGTGTAGTTGTTTAAACCTATACTATCTGACTGACAAAGCCTATGGCGGAACTGTAATATGAATGCCGTTGGGGTGTGACTGATGTAGACGGTTTAGTATGGACTGAGGGGTAACGGTTAGCTTCATCTATGGGGTAGTGTGCCTTACGGATAGGTGCATCCTTCGGGAGCACTAGACTGATACGTGCATCCTTCGGGAGCACTAGACTGATATGTGCATCCTTCGGGAGCACTAGACTGATGTGTGCATCCTTCGGGAGCACTAGACTGATACGTGCATCCTTCGGGAGCACTGGACTGATATGTGCGTTCTACGGAACCACTAGACTGTTATGTAGGGTACCCCCGAATAGGAAGTTAACTGTTGTCCCCTAACGGGCCCAGTAGTGGGTCCCTTACTGGGTATGTTTATACTCACCCTTTTCTCTTCTTTAACTTTTCAGGTAAGGGCACAGCGAGGGGCAGACCGACGAGAGGCAGGAAGGACGCGTGAAGGCCATATGGACGCGTCTGGCTTTTCTTATCGCTTCCGCTATGTATTTTGTCAGAATATTTGACTTGTGATTTTGAACTGATGACTTGAGTTTTTATTTGAGACTTTTTATGATTGATTTAAAATAGGGCCCGAAAATGTCTTTTTGTAAGGTTTCTAATGCTTTAATGAATCGTAACTGGTCCGTTTTAAATTTTGTGTTGAATGGTCGAGTTTTGGTATTTGGTAGTGACCTCAGCTTAGTCCGGAAAGTTGGGTCGTTACAGTCAATATCAATCGACTTATGGAAACGATGTAATTGAAAATTTTAAAGCATGTAAACATGGTCATAGCTATTCTCACCAAAAGGTATGTCTAGTCCCATATGTTGCTACACTCAACAAACAAAAAATGTTGAAATCTGAGACTAAATTGGAAACACGAACTAATTTTTTTTTAAAACACATGAATATTGGAGACAAACATATATTTAGCTGAGGTTCAATTGGGAGATTGACAGGATGGAATCAGAATGTGGGTCAGGAATTTGAAGTACAAGCAATGCCAACATTTGTGTTGCTGAAGGGAAGGAAAGAAGAAGAATGAGATGCACCGATCGGCTGGAAAATTATGTATATTCTAACTTATTAATTTGGGGGCGAAGTTATTATTGCTGTGAATTTTTTAACATTTTTAATCTTATTTATTTATTTCTTTTCTTACCTTTTGATATGTGAAATTCCTGGAAGGCCTTTGGGTCAAGAAATTGATTGTTCTAATCTAAGTTGTTATTTTAATTAGATTAGTTATTATAGTTAGATATGAATATATATTATTTTAGTTTGAATTATAATAATGTGTTTTGTGATCTAAAATAGGAAAAGAAAATAGTAAGTATTATAACAAATAGTAGAAATTGTACTAAATGAGGTGTTTTTAGATATTGTTGATTATAGCTAATTAGAGAGTAGAAAATACAATTTGTTATAATAAAAAGTGACTATTATAATATTAGATACTCCTTATATTCGAGTGATTCTTTTAATACCAAAAACATGAAATGTAATAATTGATCCAAGTATAAACTCTGTGTGAGGTTACTTAAAAGTAGAGATGTTCTAATATTTTACCCAATTTTATAAACATGGTTGGTTGTCAATTAGCTAAAATGGGCATAAATAAAATTACTGTTCACAGGATAAAAGGTGAGCAATCTCCAACCCCACCATAAATTTAGAGGTTCAATAATTCTACTTCTCTACACATAGTTAATTAATCTCTAATATTAGAGAGATACAAATACTAAAGAAATAGTAGCAAACTTAGAGTTAATCAAAGTGGTTGGTTGCAAACATGTGATCATGTTAAATGGTAAATGGTGGTGTATGATATTCTCAATAACTGTATTTCATGTACTCGAAGAGCTAAGACTAGGGATTATCTATTCTTTAAATGCAAGTAGTCTGTTTAGGGAGACATGCTTTTGTAGGAAGGTGTTCCATATGATATCGCTTCACTTGGATTTACCATTCTAGGAAAAGAGAATAATATGTTCCTTATCTTGTTAGAAGTAGAATGATATGTTCACTTGGATTTACAAGTAGAAGGTTAGAGATTTGTTTGGTGTGATGTTCCTTACCTTGTTTAGTGCAAGCACAATGAGCATGTCTATGGTGCTACTTTACGTCCGCAATAGGTAATTAACCTAGATATTTGACATTAGGTTTTTATATATTATTCTAAGTGGATGATTGCTTCTCTTCTAAAGAATCAAGCAAACTTTTTTTCTTAAGATGTGTAAGTTTGTTTCTTTTTATTTTCTTTTACGTAGTGTTTTGTTTGTGTCTTGACCTTAGATTGTGAGACCTCTTTTATCTTAACAATCTACCATTCTTGAAAAACTAAAATTTAGAGGTTTTTTTTTCTTGAAGTGCTCTCGTTTCATATCTAGATTTTAAATTGATATAATTATTTTATTTTATTTTTTTATATGAAGTTTTTAATTAATAGGAGGTAGATTATAATGTATAGTTTTGGAACAATATTCGTATTTCAAAAGTTAGGATTTAGTTGTTGGGCCAAAATGGTATAATAAAAAGCGATGGGCCCATTTGGTTATCAAAATTCTACGCCGTCACATTCCATTTTTCTTGCGCTACAGAGGGGGAGAGAGAAAGGGAGAAAAATGGGAGTTCTTCTGTCGAGGATCGGAGCTCTTCTTTCTAATTGGTTCGGCCCCCCCACGGCCGCCGCCGAAGCTGCCTCATCGGAGCCGTCCTCGGTTCAGTCTTTTCACTCCTCAGCCAGATGGCAGCTCCACTTCAATTCCGTTCAGGAAACTTCCAAGCTCGTAAGCCTCCTTTTTTTTTTTTCTTTTTTTTTTTTTTTTTTTTTTTTACTTTTTCCAATTCCCACTTATTTGATCCAACGCCATTTTTCTAGGGTTACTGTTTCCGATTCTATTGGTGATCTGATTTTTCTTCTCTCTTCTCTCTTTTTGTTGGACTGTGGGTGAGAGTAGATGGTGATTGATTTCTCCGCAACTTGGTGTGGACCCTGTAGGCTCATGGAGCCAGCCTTCAACGCCATGGCTAGCAAATACACCGATGTTGAGTTTGCTAAAATCGATGTCGACGAGTTAGCTGTACGTCTCTCTCCTTCTTCCAATTTTGGATTTTCTTATTTCTGTGTGAATCTGCAATTGTAGCTACTCATACATCTTTGTGGATAATGTGTAATTTAATCTTTCCGTTGCCCAATCTTCAACTGAGGTGATTATAAACAATACTTGGTGAGTCATCATAAGTTTGGAAGAGGAATTACGAATTGGGCACATAAGAGAGCAAAAAGTTGTAATTTTTGCCAATTTCTTAGAAAGTTGAAGGAGAGATAAGAGACTTTACTCCCATCGTAGAAGATGCCATTTAAGTTTAGTTTGTCATGAACCAATATCAATATTGACTTATGGATATGATGTTATTGAACATTTTTAAAATCTCTAGTCTCACTTGTTGTTGCACTCAACAAACAAAAAATGTTGAAATGTAGAGATTAAATTGGAACTTTTTTGAACAACAGGAAGTAAATTTTAAAAGAACACTTGAATATTGGAGACTAAAACATATATTTAACTGAGATTTAATTGCAAGATTGACGCGGTTATGTGTGGAATCAGGATGTGGCTCAGCATTTTGGAGTACAAGCAATGCCAACATTTGTGTTCCTGAAGAGAGGGAAAGTGGTGGATACAGTGGTTGGAGCCCGTAAGGAAGAGCTGGAGAAGAAGATTGAGAAGCACCGATCGGTATCTGGTTCAACTTAGATCCAAAAACCCCCAATAATAAGTTCTCTCACTCTCATTCTTACTCTTCTTCATCTTTTTATGTAAACATTTGAAAATTATCTATATCCTAACTTGGTCACGATTTGAATTTAAATATGTTATATAAACTCCAACCTTGTTCTTGTTTGAAATCAATCTAACTGTCTTCTCCCTTCTGTAAAGCATACCCATTATTTGCCTTATTTGGTGAAATGATTTTTTTTGTTTATTTCAATTCTCCTATCCTCCATCTGCAGAGATGCTCGAAAGCACCACAATTTTGTGGTGTTTTCTTGTCAATAGCTAAGGCTTTATTAATTTCTATGATCTGGAAAATTTTGTTGTCCTATTTCTTCTTTTTCAGCCTCTTTGCTAATAAAAGCGTTTTGTTGTAGTATCCTTTGTGGGAAGAAAAATTCTTTACTTGTGAGAAGGAAAAGGTTATATCTCCTTCCTTCTGGTGGGGTTTTCCAAAAGTTGTTTTTGTATTTTGTTTTATAAATGAAAAATTAAGTGAAAATGCATTAGTGCAATATTATCTGAACTTATTTTCTCTGTTTCTGTTCAATATATGGGAGCTTTGGTTTTTTTTTTTTTTTTTTTTTGGTAAGTTGTCTGTTATGTGTGGGGATGTCTTCATCTTTTTGTGAATTACAAATCTTAGAAATTAATGAAAGTTTGCAGACATAGTTTCCCTAAAATGGATAAGGAACAAGACACCGTTGGGACTTTGGAGTACATGTTTTTCCTTGATCTCGAAAATTCGTATAATTGGATCATGTTCAATACAACGTTTGATTTGTTTTTGTTTTTTTCTTTATGCTCTTCTGTTAAATTCCGTTGGGATTTTAGGTGAGATTTAAGAAATGTTCAATGGGTTGGGGTTTGGTTGTTTACTAGTGTTGTAGTGTCTATTATGGATAGATTTTGAAATTATGTTATATTTTGCAAATATTGTAGTTTATCACTCTATATTTAAAAAACATGTGTTTTTTTTACCGAAAAAATATTTTCAAATTATTTTAGGACTGTTAAAATGGAAATGGTACATAAAAATCTCGTTAAGAGTCCCTATTCACAAACCACACTCTCAACAATTTGTTATTTGTTTCTCCCTCAAAAATCTTACAATAGGACACACTTTCTAATAGATAGATGGATGAGGGACTACACCCATTAAAATCACATTCCAAACCAACAAGTAAAACCTATTATTAAAAAGAAAACCATCCCATGTACTAAAATATAAACAACCTTCAGTTTGTAAACAGACTTCCCATTTTTGTCATATTAGCAGTTAGGTTACATAGAATACTTGTAAAAAGAAAAGAAATTACAAACGGATACAAACAAAGGGGCATTTTTATATGTTACAATTGACACAAAAATTTCAATGAAAAAGACTAAGGTGGGAATTAACAACATATATGGTAGTAATATCAGTCGTACAATTTTGGAGCTGAGCTTCCACAAAAGAGATGAAATTACTACACTCCTTTTCTCTTCTCTCCATCTCTTTAATTCAATGGCTTAACACCTTTAATTCCATGGCTTAACACATTAATGAATCAAACCTTCCTAGAAAATAATTGTCATTTGATTTCTTTGCTTTAGGGACTTTCGGGCGTCTCGGAATCTAGTAACAACAAAAGAGTGTAAAAACGACAATAACTCAACTGATGTAAAACTAAAGTGTTTGGCTAACTTTAGATTTTTGTATACAAATTGTGACTTTTCAAACAATAGAGGTTTAGAATAATCTTACTCGATTTTTAGATAGACTAAACAAACAAACATGAATTTGAGAGTTTAGGCAATGGAAAGTAGTACACATATTTGGTGGGATTGTTAATGAGAGAGGGAGATAGAGATTTGTAACTGACCTTCGGAGGAAGGGACGACGACAACGTGCAAGTCGGCATTGTTGGGTGGAAGATGAAGGCGAAGGGGGAAAAGTTTCCCATTGAAAGGGTTGCGAGAGCAAACGACGATGTCATGGAGGCCAGTCTCCTCTCTCAATCTCTCCTTCAATTCTTGTACTTGACTCCCTTTGAATGTAAACTTCACTTCTTCTTGTCCATCCTTCACATCCCCTTTCTCATTTGCAACATAGTAATGGATCACCCTGCCCTCTGCTTTCATGGGGGACTCGTGATCTAGTGAGTCGCTTGACTGCATTAGATTCAATATTAACAAGAGGGATTAATTAACATTTTCTATTATATATATATATATATATTGGTCATTAGATATATATATTTCTGTAAAATGAAGAACTCTACCCTCAGAATGCCTGTCAAAATAGTATATTAAATTCGTAGTTTAAGTTTTTTGTTTGAGTTGGTGATTTAGGATGTTATAAGAGATTTAAGCAAACCTCATGTTTAGAATGATGATGATGATGATGATGATGATGATCATGGGACGGCGATGACTCTGTCTTCGAACGGTGGTGACCAAAATAGTGATGGGACTTTTTGGACTCCCATGGTGGGGGCGGTGGTGGAAGAATAAGTTCTTCAGAGCGGGAGTCAATGGAGGTAAAAGTTCGAATCTCAACGATGTCAACGTCCCAAAGAACCCAATCCTGGGTGGTAGTTCTATGAGGAATATCATGAGTAATGGAGTTACGCCAAGGTGGCAAGCCACCATTGGCCCTTAGGAATTGGCCGTACCGAGTTTTGAGCCTGACTTGAAAGCCTTCTCGAACGGGCTCCCACTCGACGGAGGAATCAAGCCTTTGGGGGAGTGTTTGTAGGACCTTTTTGCCGGTCATGCCCAAAAGAAATGGGACGTTGGAGGCGGTTAGGTATTTGCCGAAGCAGCTCTTGAAGCGAAGGCCGTCGGAATGTTCGACGAACTCCACCGTCCATTTGGCGTTTCTGACTGAGCCGTTGCGGTCTTGGCATACACTTTCTTCATCTTCCTCAGCTAGAAGGTATTTGTCGTGGTGGCTCCTTAAACGAACCACTTTTGCCTTCTGGAATAGCTCCATTGCACTCTGTAAAGTTTATATCGTTCCAATAATCATATCATTCTTAATCACAACACATTAATTACTTACGCTCATCAATTTATGTCAACCAAAAGGCTTTTTTTACCTATGATCTTTCGGATCCTTCCCTAGACAATATGGATTTTAATTAGGAGTTTAAACAACCGAAAACAATAGAAATTAAATCATATGGAAGAAACAAACCAGCCAACAAGTTAACCAACAACAACAATAATAATGAAAAAAAAGGAAGAGAGAAACTAAAAATGATGTTTGGAATGAATTGAAAGAGACAGATCCAGTGCAAAAAATGAAGGAAAGTGGGAGATCAGAGATGTAAGAAAGAAAATTACCAAAAGACCAAAAAGAAGATGAAGAAAGGTAAAAAAACTGGCAAAAATGAAGAAAAAAAGATATAGAAAGTATATGAGGAGGTGTTTTTTCAGGTGAAAGAAAAAACAGAAGGAGAGGAAGAAGGGGAAAATGACAACGAAAACACACAAAAATACAAACGTTAATCCGAAAAAGGAGGACCCCACCCCCACGGCCTTTGCCTTTGCCTTTGCCGGATTCCGTTAATTCTATTATTCATCATTTTGTGGTTCACAAAGCCTTTCACTAACTTATCTAACCTTTTTTTTTTTTTATTATTATTATTATCATTTTTAATTTCCTTTTAAATGCATTTTCCTTTTCTCTATATGTATTTTTTATATTAGTTGCTCCAATTTTATATTTTTAAATGAGTTAATAAGTTTACGTCTTGAATTAGTAGGTTTGCTAAATTTGTGTCAAAAGTGTACAGTTGTATGATGAAGTTTCTTGATAAGTGTGAAAATAAAGACATTGAAGGAGATGAAGTTCTTTGATCGGTGTGGAAAAGTAAAAAATAAAATATGTGCAAATATCAACTTAAAAAATTGGTAGGTGGCACAGTCTCTTATGATGTATTTGGATTGACTTTTTAAGTGTTTAAACAATAAGTATATATTAATACAAAAAAAAAAAATATACAAACATTTAGAAAGTCAATAAAAAAAATGCACTTAGTCTTTAAATCTAAGGAGACTCTTGAACAATGGATTGTCTAGGACTAATAACTATCTAGCTACAATAAATAATGTTTACAAGTTCCTAGTTAGATTAAAGTAAATACTTTCAAAGTTCTCATTATTTGCTATTTCCTACAAAACTAAATAGTCTACACACCAAACACTAGAGGTGTAAGCGTGTGGGATACATTTTCAATCCAACCCATATTTTCGGGTTGGCAACCCAAAACTTAAAATATGGGGGCTGTTTAGTTGTCGTCTTAAGTATCAACCAAACCTTTTTTTTTACCCCCATTTTCTTCAATTAATAGTTAAATATATATATCATTAATTTGGTTAGGTTGGGTTGAATCAAATTTCTCAACCCCCAACCGAACCCGACCCTTATAATATGGGTTGGGTAGACTAGTTGTCAATTATTCGATTATTCTTACACCGCTACCAAACATCTACTATTATAACCCAAACTAAAATAACATACTACAACCATAAACTATTATATCCCCTTAACAATGACTTACTTCTCTTGCCCCCAAACACTTCATAAAAAATTACATTTTACATTTTTTAGTTTTATTTTCAATAATATAATCTTTTTGAGTTTGAAGATTTATACTTTAATCTTTCATTTTTTATTAAAGACTTTTTATTCTAAATTGTTTAATAAAAAATACTTTTCATCCTATGTTTGTTGTCCGATAATTTATATATAAAAAAATTAAATTAGTTTTGCACAATTAAATTTAATTTAAATAGAGTCATTTATTTTCCGATACACATCAAAATTTTCTTTACATTTAATTTTTTTTTTCTTAATTTGACATTGATGTATAGAGTTTACTCTAAACTTTGGGTCTTTACTTTCCCTTTTAGAATAATTCTACACAATGTTTTAAAAAATAAATAAAATAAAAAACCTAAAAGAGTTTTTAATTGAAACTTAATAGAGGGATGTGTATTTCTTGGCTTATTTATTTAGCAAGTGCCCACGTTAATAAATATTCGACCCACTTACATCTTTTATATATCTATATTACATAATATTTTTTATAGAAAAAAAAAGTATATTTGAATAATTCTCGAGACACATCCAAATCACAACATATATTAAAAATAAGTGGACAAAAAACACATTAATTTTAATAAATATTTACATTGGTATCTAATTTACGTATTTTTACTAAATAAATATCTAAAAACTTTGTTCATTGAATTTATTGTTTTCATGTTAGATACCAAATATATATTCTTATTTTCTTGTACGATTGTTATCAACTATAAATGAAGACTACCCCATTTTCAAACCTAAAATAAATATCGTTTAATTATATAATCTTAAGTCACATTATACATGATAAAAAAAATTAAAATATTTCGAGTACACTTATGTTTTTTATTATCAATCAATATTATAAAATTTCTTATTTGCAAAAGAGTTCAAAAAAAGAAAAAGAAAAAGAAACATTTGAATTAAGTGCATTAGTCCTAAAAATATTAAGACATAGGAAGAAAAAACACAAACAAACGGCAACTAATAAGACAAAATGGATTAAACAGTGGTAGAAGAGAAGACGTACCTGATCTCTACCCGTGAAGTAGCCGGAGCCGGAACCGGAGATTGACATTGACGGCGACCGTGTTTCCAACTCATAATCACCGTTACTCGATAACGATGAAACGCTAGAAAAACTCACCGCCGGTAAGATACAACCGGCCGCCGAATCATCAACCGTTATGATATCAACAACATCCACACTCCATAGCACCCACTCCTGCGTCGACGTCCGGCGTGGGATATCATGGGTGACGGAATTTCTCCACGGCGGCGCCCCGCCGTTTGCTCGGAGGAACATCCCGGCCCTCGTCCTCAACTTAATGAAAAACCCATCTTTCCTCGGTTCCCACTCTACGGCGCCGTCGTACGCGGCTGCGGAGGTCGGATCAGTCTGGACGACCTTTTTTCCGGCGGTGCCGAGAATGAATGGATCTTCGGAGGCGGTGAGGTACTTGCCGAAGCAGCTCTTGAGGCGGATGATGTGGGGTTTTCCGTCGACGAGGTCGACCGTCCATCGGACGTGAGGGGTGGTGGCGTTTCGGGTCTGGCGAACGGATTCTTGGTCGTCGGCGGCTTGGAGGTACTTGCCGAGATGGCTCTGGAGGCGAACGGCTTTGGCGCTATTGAAAAACTCCATGGATGATATGAAGGAAAGAGAAACAGAGGTTGGTTAATATTAATTATGAAAAGAGAAGGGGGAAGATGAATTTGGAGTTTTGCTTTTAATAATCGGAAGCAATGAAAGGGGTTGACCAACAAGTCTATGTCTTTTAATATAACAAAAAAAAATAAAAAATAAAAAAAAATCCCACATTCTCTTTTTTTCTCTAAATATTTGGAAGGTTTGAAAAATATGCAATATATGGAAGTATGGTAATAAGTAAATCAAATCAAGTGAAATTAAATTTTCTCATCACTTTGGTATATTATAGTAATAAATCACTAATATTGTTTGTAGAGATAATCAAAGGTTGACCCAAAATCTAGGGCTAATTTCTTATGAGCAAGAGAAGTGAGAGTGTGAGATCATCCCAACCTAACTACCATCCACAATCTCATTGTATTTCAATCAACTTCATACTCATATGATACAAGTAGAAGGTCAGAACATTGACCTTCCAAAATGTCTGCAATCCATAATAATAATATTAATAACAAAATGGTCACTAGTCTATATAATATACATAATTTAATTTGTATTGAATTTATGTACATTGTCAAATGGGAAAGGCTTGAAAGTTTCTATTTCTAGTTGGATCCAGTTGGATAATGTGAATATTAATTTTATGTCTTGTGTGGTTGTCTCCATACTCAAAATTATGTTTACATCATGTATATATATAAACTATATGCTTGATTTGAACTTTTGGTTAACAAATTTAAGTCAACATGGGATTCAGTTTGAGGATCCTTATGTCTATCATTAGATTCTTCAACTGTCCTAATTTTTAGTTTTAACTGTTAAATTGGATAATTTGTTTTCAGAGTGTAAGTCTTTTAAGTTGAATGGGTCTTTTTGGAAAGGTTCATAAGTTCATACCACATTTATGTTGGTATCTCTGAGGTGTGTTCTCCGTCATCTCTTGTAAGCAATGATTTTGAGATTAAAATTTGTATTCTAAAATCAATTTAGGTTAAGAAAGTTTCGTTATTTAATTTCTAAAACTTCAAAATTTAACAAGAGAAATGATATGGTGTAAGTAGACTGTTTCACTGGCATAATATTGCAAGAGCACTTGTTTACTCAATGCTCGTTGTTGCATACTTTCATTTCATATTCTTCGTTCGTTTTGTAGAGGAAGTCATTCCAACTACTCAATATTCGATGTTTGTTGCTTTACATTCTCACTTCTTTCTCATCGTCTATCTTGCAGAGGAAGCGATGTCAACTACCAGCAAACCTAGTAAAACATAAAAAATGAAGAAGATGCACGGTGTGTGTAAAAGAGGATGTGGGAGAAAGAAAAACGACAAGAGATATTTTTGTATGAAGATCGAGCTAGAAAATAACCTACAAACTAGATTTGAAAAAAAGGAAAAATTTGCAAAAACCAATAAAAAAAAAAGGGATACAGATATAGTAGTAATAGACCAAATTTTACGATATGATGTTTATATTTATATGGTTGATGAATTCTTGTCATTTCTTTTGAAATTTGTTTATATGGTTGGTTATTACATTTAGAGCAGCCAGCAACTGAAACTTGTAGTGGATTAAATATCTCCATCACCATAACCGGCGCCGGAGATGGAGCTGCGAACAATTCTCTGCTTCCTCTTCTCTCCCCTCTTCAAAATTATGAACTAATGCTGTTTTTGTCGAAATGGGCTTCTCTTCGATTCAATTACAATCTACTTTATCCTTCTCTTCCCCCATTCCCTTGTTCCTAATCGAAACCAGAGATTACCCCAAAATTCGCTTCAACAAGATCAAAACAAAGCCCAGAACTCGAATCCCAATCTTCAGAGCCTCATCTTCTTCAGCATCCAAAGATATCTGGAGAAGAAAAACCCCTTCTGAAAAATCAACCACAACCCTACTTCCCCAAAAGTACCAACGCAGTGCCAGAAGGCAAAGAGAGTCCTCCCATTTAGACCACAGCATCGACATGGACGAGCTTTTAGCTTCAATTGGGCAAACGAAGAACGAGCAAGAGCTGTACTCGGTTCTGTCGCCTTACAAGGGGCGGCAGCTTTCAATGCGGTTCATGGTGTCGCTTCTCTCGCGAGAGTCGGACTGGCAAAGGTCGCTTGCGATACTTGATTGGATCAACGAAGAGGCTCTTTACACTCCTTCGGTGTACGCTTACAATGTTGTTCTACGAAATGTGTTGCGCGCTAAACAGTGGGAGCTTGCGCATGGACTGTTCGACGAAATGCGCCAAAGAGCTCTTGCAGCTGATAGGTATACTTATTCTACTCTTATCACTTATTTTGGCAAAGAGGGTATGTTTGATGCTGCTCTTTCATGGCTACAAAAAATGGAGCAAGATCGTGTGTCTGGGGACCTTGTTTTGTATAGTAATTTGATTGAGCTATCTCGTAAACTCTGTGATTATTCAAAGGCTATTTCTATTTTTTCAAGATTGAAGAGATCTGGGATTACCCCAGATATTGTAGCCTATAACTCAATGATAAACGTGTTTGGAAAAGCTAAGCTTTTTAGAGAGGCTCGTTTTTTGTTGAAAGAGATGAGAGCTGTGGATGTTATGCCTGATACTGTTAGCTATTCGACTTTGCTTAATATGTTTGTTGAGAATGAAAAGTTTTTGGAGGCACTCTCTGTGTTTTCTGAGATGACAGAGGTCAACTGCCCGCTTGATCTTACGACGTGTAATATTATGATTGATGTTTATGGTCAGTTGGATATGGTGAAGGAAGCTGACCGGCTGTTTTGGAGAATGAGGAAGATGGGAATTGAACCCAACGTTGTGAGTTACAATACAATTTTGAGGGTTTATGGAGAGGCTGAGCTTTTCGGGGAAGCGATACACCTTTTCCGGTTGATGCAGAGGAAGGAGATTGAGCAGAACGTTGTGACATATAACACAATGATCAAGATATATGGGAAGTCTTTGGAGCATGAAAAAGCAACAAATCTCGTACAAGAGATGCAAAATAGAGGAATTGAACCAAATGCTATTACGTACTCAACAATTATTTCGATATGGGGAAAAGCAGGAAAGTTGGAAAGAGCTGCAATGCTATTTCAAAAGCTAAGAAGCTCTAGGGCTGATATCGATCAAGTTCTTTACCAGACTATGATTGTGGCCTACGAGAAGGCAGGCTTGGTTGCTCATGCCAAGCGTTTGCTTCATGAGCTAAAACAACCAGACAATATTCCAAGGAAAACAGCAATTACCATTCTCGCTAAAGCTGGTCGAATTGAAGAAGCCACATGGGTTTTTCGTCAGGCATTTGATGCGGGAGAGTTAAAGGATATATCTGTTTTTGGGTGTATGATTGATCTGTTTTCAAGGAACAAGAAGCACAAAAATGTTGTGGAGGTATTTGAGAAGATGAGAAGTGTAGGACATTTCCCCAACTCGAATGTTATTGCTCTTGTCCTCAACGCTTACGGGAAGCTTAGGGATTTTGACACAGCTGATGCAGTATATATGGAGATGCAAGAAAAGGGCTGTATTTTTCCAGACGAAGTGCACTTCCAAATGCTTAGTCTCTACGGCGCAAGAAAGGATTACAAGAGATTGGAGTCGTTGTTCGAAAGGCTCGACTCCGATCCCAACATCAATAAGAAGGAATTGCATCTAGTTGTTGCTAGTATTTACGAAAGAGGTAATAGACTTAATGATGCATCTCGGATTATGAACAGGATGAACGAAACGGCAATTTCAAGATCATCATGACTTTGAATTCTACCTTTCTGTACAGCAAAGTTTTACTAACAGATTCATCAATTATTGTTTACATACTTTGAACAATGTAATTTGTATATTGCCACACAAACATGGTCAATGAGGCAAAGTTACTATTGCTGAACAACTTTTGTGAATGATATTTTCTGTTCTATCATGAGAACTCCTGGAGATTCATTGTTCAAGATTTTAACCAACTGGGTATATGCTCTCCTAGAAAGGGAAAAACAAGAAGAAAAAGAAACGCTTAACTAAATTATGAGACCGATCCTCGTAAATTTAAATAATATAGACTTCAATCTTTAAAAATGTAAGTTTATGAATGCAAATTCTTACTTATTTGATACTATGTATTTATAAATCTTAAACTTATTTGACACAAAATTAAAAATTTAACACTCTGTTATAGACATTCCAATATATTGATTTGTTAACTTTTAAAAATATTGCATACCCGTCTTATTAAATATATCAAAGACGTGTATGATATAAGTTTAAAAACCTGTTTGACAATTTTGAAGTTAATAAACAATGTTATACATAGAATGACTTCTTAAGTCAAGAAATATCATTTCAAAGCCTGATGTTTAATCACCACATTTATGCAGTTCAGCACTTAAATTAAAAACTTATATAATATGTGGAGTAGGAATCAAACCTTTATTACGAATGTTAGGTAAGTTGACAAAATATTAAATCTTTTGAAAAAATATTCGAAAAACTAGAATGAAGCAACCAAATATATTTAGTCATTAAAATTGATGTCTCATTCAATTCCACCCGTTTAATTAATTAAAGAAATAATTATTCCTACTTCACATATACATCCTTCATTATGATCAGCCTGTGGTTTCATTTGGTACAAAAAATGAATTTAAGACAAATTAATAAAAGATGGTTAGATCAGTTTGAAAGAGAATACTTTTAACTTAACATTAATTACACAGTTTAATTAATTTGTAGCACATCGGCATATTATTATATCATATTTTCACTCTTTTTTTCTTCAGTTTATTTTCCAATAATAATGTCTTTGAAACTTCTCGTTCCTAAGTTAATTAATTGTTTCCCTCCAACCCCCACTATAGTTTTTAAAAAAACGAATTATTCACATTAATTTTCAACTTAATAACGTTAACCCGATATAATTCTTTATATATACATATATATATATATATATATATATATATATATATATATATATATATATATATATATATATATATATATATATATATATATATATATATATATATATATATATATCCCCTCCTCACTTAACGAAAATGAAAACCATGATGAGCTGAAATCAAAATCAATTTTGAGAAAGAAAAGAAAAACAATAATAATTAATTAGAATGATTCTTGTTATTTTGTAAAAAAAAAGCAATTAACAATTACACGATCGACTTCTTCTTCCATTTTGAATTTGTCGTAGCAATGGCTTTGCTCGGCCCTGTGACTCACGCTCAGGTTTGTATTTCATTATAAATTATATTCAGTGAGATCACTACGGTTTAATTATACGTAGCTGTTTCATGATAATTATTGTATTTGGTTAATTTCTTGTTAACAAAGTCTGAGGTTTTGTTGGTTTATTATTCAATGGTTAATGTTACTGATTCTGACATTTTGATTGAAACAGGTTTCATTTCTTATTGGATTTGTAACCATTGTGGTTGCATGGGCTTATTCTGAGTACTTAGCATTTAAAAAGAAGTCCATCTCTACTAAACTGTAAGTCAATTAGAATAATATTTATTTGTTCATAAACATGTACCATACTGACTTGAAATTAAATTATTTTAGAAGGCACGTTGATGTAGGATTGAGTGAGGAAGAAAGTCATAATATAAAAGAAGATGACAAAGCTGTTTTATTGGAAGGAAATGTCATTAAGTCCACTCCTTCAGGACCTACAATTTCATCAACCTTCTCAACTATTATTAGGTTAAGTGTGTTCATCCTTTCAGAAACAAAATCATATGTTATTTTAATTCTTTTCCTTAGGTTTTACTAATGTTTTATGTTTGCCTGTTAGGTTCATTACGTTGGAAGAATCATTCTTGATAAAACATCGAATGCTACTCCGAGCAGCGTACGTAAACTCACTGATCTTACTTTGAAATTTATGAAGAAAAACTTGCACGTATGCGCTCATCTTTTTGCTGCACGCCCACGTACTATTGGGTGGTCGTTGGTTATAAAAGATGGTCGTACAACTTAAGCTACATCAAAGTCTTACCCTTTTTTTTTTTATTATTACTATAATATATAATTCTCTCTTTCTTATTTTACAGATCTGAATTTGGTCTTCTTTTAGCATACTTCTACATTTGTGATCGCACTGACATATTTGGAACATCAAAGAAGGTGTCTTATAGCCAACGACTCTTTTCTTCTACTTTTTTTTTTCTTTTTAGTAGTGTTTTTTCTTATAGTGAAATTATTACTATTATTCACCAATTTCATAAAGATTGCTTGAAAATATATAGAGAAAAAACTTGAATTAAGGGTATGTCATTTGACCCCGTGAATGAAGTTAGTTTGTTGGAGTTGTTTGAAGTGTAAAGTAGAAAAAGTTTCCCGTGAAAAATCACTCGATAAATATAAAATATAGAGATAGATGAGAGGGGAAGATAAGACAACGAAGTTACTGTGCAAAATACAATAGTGTTCACTGTTAAACCAAACGGCTCCTAAGAATACAGAGACCTAAAATGAAATAAACACGAATTTAAAACTGGGGAACTATCTTTTCACATCATTATTCATAACATAAACATTATTCTTATTACATTTTATGTAGTAGTTGCTGTTAAATAAATATCTTACAATATATTGTAAATGAAATATTTTGCAGAGTTACAATAGAGATCTGTTCATCTTCCTCCTCCTCCTTCTCATCATAGTTTCAACAGTAACTTCATTCAAGATTCATCTTGATAAATCACCGTTTTCAGTTAAACCCATTCTCTTCTTAAATAGACATCAAACTGAGGAATGGAAAGGATGGATGCAGGTATTTAAATTAATTAATCACTCTTATTATTATAATTTATACTCTTCTTTAATTAATTCACACTTTATTTTTTTCTTCTTTTATAGGTGATTTTCTTGATGTACCATTACTTTGCTGCAAGAGAAATTTACAACATGGGTCGTGTATGCGTTGCCTCATATATCTGGATGACGGGATTCGGCAACTTTTCATATTACTATGCTCGAAAAGACTTCAGCTTTTCTAGATTTGCTCAGGTATACATACTTCAATAAATTAATGTCTTCCTATCCCCTATTTATTATGTTATGTTCGATAACCATTTGACCTATAATTTGACAGTTTATATATGTTTGCAGATGATGTGGCGGTTAAATTTCTTGGTGGTTATGTGTTGCATTGTCCTTGACAACAGCTATATGCTATACTACATTTGCCCTTTACACACATTTTATTCTCTTGTAGTATATGGTCTTGTTGCCGTTTTGAATAAGTACAATGAGAGTAAAGGAGTGATTGGTGTTAAATTCTTTCTTTCCTTCTTGGTAATTATCATTGTTTGGGAAATTCCTGGAGTCTTTGAAGTCCTCTGGGATCCATTTACCTTCCTTCTAGGTAACTTTTCTACCTATCTCGATCATACCATCATTAATGCATCGAATTCCATTTGAACTTTGCAACTAGGCTTGGACGAGAGTATATGATACTAAGTTGGATGACTAAGTACTCGTGAAAAAATTAACATTTGTTAAATCTGTTGTTGTGTATCGTAGGTTATAAAGATCCTAATCGATTGAAAGAAAACTTGCCTCTTATGTATGAGTGGCATTTTCGAACGGGACTTGATCGCTATATTTGGATATTAGGCATGATGTATGCTTATTATTATTCAACAGTGAGTTTAATTTAAACAAATGCTCTTTTGTATACTATCTATTATCGTTATCGCATTCTCTTGATCAAGGAAAATGCTTTACACAATTGAAAATGGTTTTGATAGATGGAGAGGTGGATTGAAAAGTTAGACGAATTGAAACCAAAGGGCAGGATACTGATCAAAACAATAATTGTTATGATTTCGTTAACGGTAAAATATTCTTTACTTTTATACGTACACTAAAAAGAAATAATTATGATATGGCAACTATGTCAAACTAAGAAAATTTTCATAGTATTTGTTCACGTTAAAAGTTTGTTTTCATTAATGTGCAAGTGAATCACACCCTATTTCTAAAATTACCATGACGTGACATAAAATTTTTCGGTTAGGGCAAAGTTTAGTTAGACGACTGCAACAAAAAAAAAAAAATGTGTGCAACCTAGAATGTAACCTAAGTAGTTTTTTTTTCAATGGATAAACAATCCTCTCTTTGTTTTCTCGTCCTCTAATGGAAGTAATTTTGTGGATTATTTTTCAGGCAATATATCTATGGTTTGAGTATGTATTCAAAATGGATAGTCTTACTTACAACAAATTCCATCCTTACACTTCTTGGATTCCCATCACGTATGTTATTAATATAATTAACTAATTAACAAATTAACCTTTTCTTTATATATATATATTCAAACTTATTCATGAAATAATATAAATTAAAGTTATGCTTATAAATATATTATCTGTTGTTGTTAATATGGAACAGAGCCTACATATGCATAAGGAATGTTACTCAGAGTAGTCGTAGTTATACTTTGACACTTTTTGGGTAAATCTCTTCTTCTTCTTCTTCTTCTTCTTTTGTTTTTCAATTAACTTATTGATCATTATCATATATATAATTTAACTTTTAATTAAAACATGATTTAGATGGATTGGAAAGATTTCACTGGACACATACATTTGTCAGTTCCATATTTGGTTAAGGTATGAGTTAATTTATTTAATTTTAAAGTGGTGTGTTTAGGTTTTAGTTTTAGTACTTAATAATGTTAATTAAAGTAATTGAGATAAGGAACGTTATTGTAATTATATTAGATCAAATGCTCCGGATGCACAGCCGAAGTTGTTGCTGACTATCATCCCAGATTATCCTTTATTGAACTTCATGCTCACCACTTCCATTTTTATGATGGTAATTCTTCAAACAAATTTTTAATATAGTTAAGAACACACGTTACGCCTTTGTTTCATTCATTATATATATTAGGGATCTGAGAATGTGGTAACATTTTGATGAGGTGTGTTGTTGTTGGTTTGGTACACAGAGTTCATATAGGATATCAGAGCTGACAAATACATTTAAAATGGCATTTATACCAAGCAAGGACAGTAAACACATAATGTATAACATGATTGCCGGTGCTACATTTATGGCTATCTTATACTCCTTCTCTTTTCTTTTCCTTAAACTCCCACAATTCTTGGTAATTATTTTTTTCTCCTAATTATTTCTCACTCTTTCTCTTTTCTTTTCTTTTCTTAAATACTAATTAACTATATGTATTTGTGTTGCTACTGCAGGTTTGAGAATTGAAGAAATAATAACAAGGGGTTGTACAGAAAGGGGAATTAAAAGCAAGCAGAACTCAAATTTTCTCAATTAAAGAATAAAAGGAACTTGAAATTTGTTTTGTAGGTTAATTATTATTCAATGGCCACTACTTTAGGGCATGCATATTTGAGATGGCCAAGGGGGGGTCTTTTGGTATTATATTGAATTATGATTTCATTTTCAACTAAATAGTTATGTTACTTTTCAGCAGTGAATTGATCAAATAAATTAAGCAATAATATGCTGTTTTATTGATCTCTCTGCCTTGTTTCATCAAAATAGTCATTTTTTACGAGTATGTTCATGGACTAGAATGAAAATGAATGTTTTGTAATAGTCGAGAGGTGTGTCAAGGGGCGATCTATGACGGTATCTTTTAAACTTAATGTCTTTGTGTAATCTTCTCTCTCATTTGGTGATGCTTGTCTTTAATTTGTGTTGTCTTTTCTCCTAGTGGAGATTATCCGGTAAATGTACGACACATAATTATCGAGGTGCGACCTCGAATCATTATCTTGAAATCAAATTTGGAAAAGAATGGTAAAGGTCAAGGGAATGATCTTTCAAATACCAAAATCAAGACTTAGCTTGGGAATGGTGTGTTGTAGATGGGTAGATGCTAAAGGGAAAAAGAACCCTAAATAAAGGAAATTAATTAGTTTTGAAGTCTTCAAAATCAATGCCAATTGTAGCACAAGTCTTTGCAATTGAAAAGAAAACTTAATAGGTAATAAGGATGGAAATAAATATAGTCGTAAACTCTTTTTTTAAAAAAATCAGTTTCTCCTCTAAATGTTTAATTTCATCAAATTAGGTTTAGGGTTTCTACTCATATAATTTTTACTTTACCTATTCCGTTCGATTTCTATATTTTTTTTTTTTAGTTAAGGTTCGAATGTGAATGAAGATACTAATAACGTATCAATTTAGTTGAAATATTTCCGTATATGGCTAAGAAATAGTTCTACTAATTTTAACAAAAGGATGGAGATATCATTTTGGAAATCATCAATTTTAATTATGTCAATATCGTTTCATTTGAAATCTTTTATCTATTTTATACCGTTTGAATACTTTTTATAATTCATTAAAGCAGGTGAGAATATTCTATGTAATATATTTTCAAAGGAAAACTTAGCAATGATAAAGTTTCGACACTTATCCAAATTAAAGTATAATTAATAATGCAATAACATATATTTGTGTCCGATTTGATCCAATTAAAAGCCTAAGTGAAACTACATATACATCAACATTTTTAAAAATCGTAAATTTTAACAGTCTATCACTAATCTACCATATTGCAAATATTTGTTTATCACTTATAGATTATAAAAGTTTAATCAATAACAAAGTTAATAGAAGTCTATCGTTGATAGATCTTACTGCCTCTCTATTTTTTTAAAAATTTGTTATACATTTTATTATTATTCTTAAAGTTGCTATCCATTTTAATTGACTTTTATTTTTATTAAAACAACAAAAAGTGATATATGTCCAAATTGAATTAGTTTTCTTTTTAAAAGGAAAAACCCCATATTAAACTTTGGTTTGATGATTGTTCTAGTTTTCAAATTTCTTAAAATTAAGAAAGAAGAAAAATGTTATAGAAAAAGGTAAAATTGTTTAGAGAGAAAAGTAAAACAAAATGAAATTAGAGACTTAAAGATAAAAGTATGGGGTTTTTACAAAAAATTATTAAAAGAGAACAAATTATTTATCAGAAAAAACCCACTAAAAAGCAAAAATCTACCGTAATAGATTTTTTTTTGTTATAAAGTGTAAATATTTTATTCATTTTTCCTATTTCTGATAATTTCTAATAAATAGATGTAGGATTTTTTTTTAAAACATAACATTCATCTTTGTATATATCTAATAATTTGATCGATTACTTTTTTATTCGAAGTTAACTAAAATTGTAAAAGAGTAATTATGAATAAAAGAAGCCAAGCTTTAAATAAATGTAATATTTAACGTGTGGTGTGACAATTAAACCTATCTATTTAATGTCGAGTTGTTATGAATACATATCTTTAATGTTTATGTACTCTCTTAATTAGGTTCAATAATTAAAATGAGTTTATATAACACAATTGACATTAAATTATAAAATTATTTTTGTATGGCTAATCTTTGAGGTTAGAGTTTCGATCAATTCACTCTAAAATTGGTCCAAAAAAGTCACATTTAATCGTAAGCATAGAAGTAAGCATAGAAAGATCAAATTAAAATTTTGATTAAGAATTTCAAATTCTTAATTAAAAAAGAAGTAAGACATTGTAAAAAATCAAAAGATTATAGGATTTGATTTTCATAATCCAAAAAATCAAATAATTATCTAAGATAACATTCGACTATCTTCAAACACTCAAATAAATAACTCAAGGTTAAATCATAATGAAATAACTAAAGTATCATTTTATGCAATAATATAACCCAACTCAAACTTACATTCAATATAATATAATGCTAAGGTACAAATGAAAATTTGGCAACCCCATATTTTTTTAGGTTTAATTTTATTTATTTATTTTATGTACGTCAACATTAGTTGTTGAAATTGGTATAAATATAATGTTTATGTCATTGTATTCATGGAATTCATGAAATATATGGTATATGGAAAAACGTTGGGTTGAGAATTCGAATTGTGTCGATGTTATAATTACTATTAATTAACATCAACGTCGAATTTGTTTATTGACATCGACTACAAATTTGATATTGAAATGAAAATTGACATTATAATTCACCTCATAAATAGTTTTTAATATCGTATTTATAACAAGACAACGACATGTGATACCAATATCGATTTAAAATAGATGTAATATCATGCTTTCAATCGAAAATTGTATATGACATATCAACATTATATGTATTAACAATTTGTTTAAATTAAAAGGAGTCACCATCTTAATTTCATGTAGATCATATTAGTCTATATTGAATTAGGTTGATATTTGTTTACCTATATTTAAATTTAGTTGCATATGAATTTAATGCCTTCTATCTTTTACTTTTATTTTTCCCACCTAAATTTAACATCTTTATTAATTATCTCCCTTAAATTTCTCTAATTTTACTTGAACTAAAAGTCTAAAATAGTTATTTAAAGATTTAAAGATGAAATTGAAAATAATATTAATTACTCAAGGCAAGGCATTGTTAAACTTTTTTACGTAGATGTTCAATTTTATTTCTTTTTTTTCATTTTCTACCATTTTCTTTTATGAAAAAATAACCAAAGTTTAGTTTTGAGAAGTAAACAATAATAATAATAATAATAATAATAATAATAAAACCTTTTCATGTTTTTTTAAATCTGACCATAAGAATTCAATTTTTGTTTTCTAAAAAAGAAAGAAAAGAAAACAACGGTAAGAAATAATTATAATTTGGTAGGAAAGAAACACAAATTTCAATTTAAAAAAAACTATAAATGAAATTAATTATTTTCAAAGAGGACCTAATATAATTAATTTCACAAAGCTTTTATTCTTTCCTCACTAAATTATAGGTTCGGTTTTTTTATTTTTATTTTAACGGTTTGGTATCTAATTGGGTTTATGAATTTTAAAATATGTCAATATCATTATAAATTTTCAATTTTATGTCTAAGAGTTATAGAATATTTTTTTCTATTAGACTATTTCTATACTGTCATGTCTACTAGACACAAAAGTAAAAGTTTAAGATTTCATTTAACAAAAAAATTATATTTATATCTAAATGGGCATTTAGGGTTTAGAGTTGTTTTATCATAGTCTGTGGGTATTAAATAGTTATAAGTGGTTGGGTGGATATTATTTTAGTATAAGTTATCATAATTATGTAAACTATTTTTGTTTGAGTAGGAAATAGTAAACAACCGTTTAGCAAAAAAGAAGAAAAGAGAGGATGAGAGAAAAATAATTAATAAAGATTGTAGCAAAGAGAGATTGTTGAAATAATATTTATTATTAATTGTAAGTGTCTCAAACATCGAGTGAGCTCTAAAAACCCAATACATCAACTTCTAGCTGGTTCCCAAATGACCCCTAATAAAAATTAAGAGAGGGACATTTGGGACTACAATGAGTTGAGTGGAGAGGGTCCATCTTAGGATGTAATAATAATCCATGTTTAGGTTACAAATTATTTGAATGAGTAGGAAATAGTAAACATATAATAACAAAAAAAAAAAAAAAAATTGAAACGGTAACAGTTTAATTTATTGTATATTGAAGCTCCAACTATTGTAATTTGAGCCTTTAAACATGGATCGAGTATAATAGTCAACTCCATCACTTGAAGTTGGGGGCCAAACAAACATTTTATTACATTATTTACTATTTTTTAAAATATGAAATCGAGCTACTTTCTTAAATGAAAACAAAATAGTAAAAAAAAATTAAACGTCAACAAAAACAATCTACACACTACCAAACATATACTACATACTATAACCTAAATAGTAAATATTATAATAATTGTTTGGACCTCAACTTTATATAAACAGGATAGACTATTATAGCTCACTTCATGTATATATTTCAATTATTAGAATTGGTATTTCTAATTACCTACCATTAATTATAATATCAATACTTGAAACCTCTCTATTACATTATTTATTATTTCATTCATCATCTCTCTTCTTCTTTTTTTTTTTTTTCTATCTCAGCTAAAAAAATCTAATACTCCAAATGATGGAAACAAAATTTCCAATTTAATATGATATGGGTGACAAACTAAACTTTCTATTTAATGCCAAGCTATTATGAATAATTAAATTTAATGCCAAGATTTAAATCTTTTGATATCTTTAATGTTTATGTACTCTTCTCAGTAGGGTTTTTAATCTCTACATTTACTATATCACTTTCATCTTTCTTTGGAGTTGAGTTGAGCAAAGCCAAAAGACATCTAACATATAAAATTTATATCATCAATTATTCTAATATTAAAATAAAATTTTTCTATCTCATTTTTTTTAATCAATGCGATTAAAAAAAACATACAAAATTTAAATAAAGTATAACCCAATAATTAAAACTACAATTTTATATTTAGATATAAGCATAATTCAATTAAGATAATTATGTACTACCAACCTCAAGACGGGAGGTTTCAATCATAATCTCACATATACATATACTCAAGTTTAGCCTAAGACTTCATTAGGCTTTTAAATTTACATCGTCTATTAGCTTTGAAATGTATGTAATAGACTATATATACTTTTAATCATATACAAAATTTGAATGTCGTTAAACTTTTCATAAACAAGGCAAAGATTAGATTGGAACTAAACCCGTTAAATTTCACATATAATACCAACTAAACCTTCTAATTAAATGCCTATAGGTACCATTATTTTTTTGTCAAATTTCTTTAATATCTCTAATTTCTAATTTCACTTCCCTAGTTTCTAATTCCATTACAACTAAAAGTCTAAATATGTTACTTTATTTTTATAATAGACTAAGTTTATGATAATTACTAATTACAACCATAGAAATCATATTGAAATTAATTCCCATTTAACCATAGGGCCAAACCAAACTTAGCATTCAAGATAATGCTAATGTACTATATTAACTATATAGATTAAATTTGTATTTCTTGACTTTGACAAGTATGTTATTTATTTATTTATTTTATCAACATAAAGATTAGTTGTTATTGTTAACGTCATGATCTAAAATGTAGATATGGATGAAAATGTTGAAATCTTAATTTTAAATATCAATAACCACGTTGATACGATTGAATATTTTAAAAAAGAAATATGATTGTTTTAAAAAAATTAAAATAATAAATATATATTCTACCCCCTTTAAAACAAGTTAAAATATATTATTTATATATATAATATTTCACATTAATGATATTTTGTTTTCTCTTTTGTGTTTTATGAATTATTTTAGGATATATATAATAGAATTTTGTGCCTCAATCCCTCTGTGTTGGTGTCGAGCCATAAAAGTTAATAAATATTTGATCGAAAATATTAACATGTTTGATACAATTTGTATACCATTGTTGAAATTGATATGAAAAGGTGTGGGTCTCCATTTGCTTAAATCAAGAGAATCAACGTAAAGAAAGGTAGTGTTAAGGCAGCAATCACTACAAGAAACGGGGGTACTCCCGACGCACCAATACGTCGGCGAAAATGCAAAGTACGTCGGAAAAGGATATCCCGACGTACAAAACGGCGTCGGGAAGCACGTCGGGAGAAATGCGTCGCGAGAGGCTTTCCCGACGCCGTACCAAAGCAGCGTCGGGAAAGGTTTTCCCGACGCCGGAATATGCGTCGGCATGACGGCGTCGGGAAAACCTTATTCCCGACGCCGTCTATGCCGACGCATATTCCGGCGTCGGGAAAACCTTTCCCGACGTTTTTTTCCCGACGTAATGAACGTCGGGAAATATTTTTTTATATATTTTTTAAAATATTTTATTTTTACTTTTTTCCTTATAATATTTTGCTCAAACATTCACAATGATGTTCGGATTGCTCAAAAAAATTTCGCGACGTTTTGGATTAAATTAAAATAAATTAATAAATATACAAACACAAATTAAAAAAATAGAATTAAAATTAATAATACGAATAAGTTGACTACAACAAAATATAGTTCTCAATATAGAAAAAACATAAACATAATGAAGCTAGGGATCATGTGGTGGTCCCTGTTGTGCACGAGTTAGGTCTTCAATCATCTTTTTCATAGCTTCCACTTGTGAAGCTAATGCTTGGTGATTTCTATCTTGTACTTCAATCCGTTCCAAAGCTTCATGAAGTTTAGCTTGTAATTCAATCTCTTTTTGTGTGGACTGCGAACAAGATGTCGACGAACTGCTTGCACTTGCCGTTCTGCGGGCCTTCGGCTTGGGTCCCCAACCAAGGCCTTTTGAGTAGCCTGGTCGTCTACCCAACACCTGATCGCATATCTCATCCTCAGAGAGTGGCTGACTACCCTTTGGGATAGGCTGGGATTGGAGTTCCAGCATTTGATTCTGCAACAAATTTAAAAATTATGTTAGGTAACGCGCAAAAATATATAATAAAAGTGGATAATTAATAAGGGTATAACTTACATGCGCATCCTCGGCGGCTTGCGACACGAATGTCCCAGCTCGAACGTGTGTTTCCCGGAACAATTCCACACGATCGACCGGCTGCCCTCTTCTTTCAGCGAGCTCATGCTGTCGTTGTAGAAACGACTTGGACCCGCTACTATGATTGTAAGGCTGCTTCTGTCTAGCAGCCTTGTTTGTCCGTGATTGCTCCTGCATTAAAACAATTATATTGTTTATTTCTTATACATATAAAAACTTGTTATCATAATTAATCATGACAAATACCTGGAATGCACGACTGATATAATGGTCGCAAAGGAAGTGCCAATCCTCATCACGTCCAACCAATGCGTTTGGTGGGTTGGCACGAGCCTCCTCCGGGTCGCTGTACTTTTTGAAATGTTTATGACAGTCGGCCCGGAACTCTTTAAAGGTCGTGAGCATCTGATGCTCAACAAACCTGTTCATTGCTTGATCATTGAAATCAAGCACAAAGAATCGCTGCACATTACAAACATAACACATTAGATTGGCTAAAGTTAGATATGTTTCAAATGAAATCATATATAATTGTGTAGTGCATTTAATTACCTGGAGGTCGCCCTTGACGACCTCAATGTATTCTCTCCCAACGTCCGTCCACTTAAGACAGCGGACGGGAAATGTCTTTCGCACGCACACGCCTATCGCCTGGCTGAAGCGAACGGCGTGTGGAGAAATAGGCTTCTCCGCTCCAGGGGCGATCGTCATCGGAATGCGCCCATTTATTGCAACGTGGCGCTCTAACTCCAAGAGTCGAGACTGCGCACGTCTCCTAGGAGTCGGAGTCGTTTGTTGAGAAGAAGACTCTGCTCAATAAGTAGACAATAACATATAAAGTTAGAAAAAAGAACATGAAATATTTGTAAGTTAAAATGAAGAAAATTCTTAGACTCACCCGTATTGTCGCCCACAGATGATGACCCTCTCGCGATGTTATTATCTAAATCGTCCTCAAACTGGAGGAACATATCGTCCGTCTCCATAAAATTTGATGGTCGATATGACATAATGACTATGGACATAGAAAACAAACATTTTCAATTTAACTTAAACCTCCCTCTCCCCAGATAAGTAGTAATTCCATTTCATAATAATTACACGACCACTGTACACAAGATAATCTTCCCCATAGAATTTCTATCAGATCAAGACATCTCGGTATAAACTTAAGCATATTCAAAAATCTCATGCTAAAACTTTAACTTTCTTAAGTTAGCATGCTTATGAAAAAAGAAACTCTTGCATTAAGCAAGTCTCAAATCTAGCTTTGCTTTAAATTATCTCTTTGCTCTAATATTTTCAGAAACTTAGCATTCTAACACATTCTCATAAATCTCATGTTTTAAGAAATATGTTGAGTAGACCCATTAAAACCATCCGTATATAAGATTGAAGAATGTTAAACATTTTGTATAAACACAAAATTAAAAGTTTATTAGGTATTTCTCAAAGTTCAAACGACTAAGTAATTGGAGATCCTAAATCACAATCTCAAATTCAATAAACACCCCCCCCCCCCCCCAATTCAATATAACCTCAAAAATCTCTACACATTCAAATTTTTTATCAATCTCAAATTCAATTTCAACTTCAATCTCAACGTCAATCTTAAATCCTAAAACCACTTCAAATTCAAATTCAACACTAAAACCTAAAACTAATTCAAAATCTATATCCTAAAACTATTTCAAAATCTAAATTCTAAAACTAATCCTAAAACTAATTAACTAAAGCAAAACTAAAACAAAAACAAAAAAGAACTTTAAACAATTTCAATAATACATACATTTTTTTAACTTTGAAACAAAAAAAAAAAACAAAAAAACAAACAAACCCTAAACTAATTTTTATCAAAAAAAACCCTAAAAAAACTAAATAAATTTACATATTTCACTTACCTAAAGTGGCAGACGGCGACGAGGAACAACGGCGAGGCGGTCGGCGGCGGAACAAAAGGAAAGCACGGTCGGGCGACGTTCTTCTTCTTCTCCTTTCTTTTTCTCCTCTCCTCTCGGCTTCGGTTCTGTGAATACAGAACGGAAACGAATTTAAAGGGGATTTCCCGACGCAGTGACGTGGCGTCGGGAAATCCCTCAAAATGCGTCGGGAAAAGGGGAATTCCCGACGCTCATTAAACCCCTTTTTCCGACGTTTAACGCGGCGTCGGGAAAAACCCCTATTCCCGACGCCGCTCCCGACGCACTGTTCACGGTGTCGGGAAAAACCCCTTTTCCCGATTTACTTTTTGCCGACGCCTTCATGTTGCGTCGGGAAAAAAGGTTTTCCCGACGCATCTCCCGACGCGTTGTTGAGGGCGTCGGGAAAGCCCTTATTCCCGACGTTCTTTATGCCGACGTGCTTTTCGGCGTCGGGAATTCTCCATTTTCTTGTAGTGAATGTAAAGAAGACGTAAGACTATTTTTTCATCATGAGAGAGAAAGATTTGAACCACATACTTCTTAATTGCTAACACATCTATATGTCAAATGAGTTATGATCGCTTGTTGGCAAAAGAAGCTATAGATAATCACACATTCAACGTTGACATATATATGTTTGTTAGAATTGACATCGACTATGAATTTGTATTGGAATGACAAATAACATTACCATGCACGTAGTTTTGGTAATGATTACATTAATATTGATAACAATAACATCGGTATCGATTTATAGTAGATGTGAAATAGTGTTTACAATAGAAATTGTATATCGCATTAACATTTACTATTTGTTTTAAAAACTCACCATGAGAAAGATTGATGTACGATTATATCAAATTATTGAGTTACGTTTATAATTGGCTCTTCAGTATAGAAAGTTATTTTCTATCCAAATTTATTTGTGCATGAATTTTGTTTTGCAATTCCCCTTTTACTTTTCTTTAATTGCAATTAGTTACCAAACAACCCTTCTCTCTATAATTTGTTCTAATTTCATGGGATGTACTTAGTACATACATATAAAATAGAACATTCGAAAAAAATTAAACCCATTGTAAATATTAAAAGAATTATAAAAAATATAAATATTTATAAAATATTTATACTTTGTAAAAATATAAAATGTAACGTAATAAATCGACAAACTGTTAATTTTATAAAATTAAATTACTAAAAGACAAACTTCACTTATAACTGATTAAAAATCGATAATTGTTTAAAGATTTTAAGATGAAATTAAAATAAATGTAGAATTTGGTGTAGAGTGTGAACTCAACTTTCATTTAATGTCGTGGTACGAATAATTTATTGATGATTTTTATATCTTCAATGTTTCCTTTTTTATATACATTTTTTAGTTTAATAGTTCAAAGTATTAAATTATCAAATCACCTTTTAATGATAATTAATATCATCTTTATTTATTATTAATTTTTTATGTCTCTATTCTATGTTTAATAATTTTAATCTTGAGAAATGTTTGTATGCAATGTATTAAGATTTTTAACCTTGAGAAATTATTTCCCCTCATTGTTCTAATTTTATGCTAGTAATCCATATCTTATTGCATAGTGTTCCAAATATATTAAAAAAATTTAATCAACATTTTTTAGTAAAATAAATAAAAACTTAAATTCTATAGGTTGATATTCTTTAAATATTTTGTTAGATTTGTCATTTTTTATAAAAAAAAATTCCAAACTTAAATATTCGTTACATGTATATTGTTATAATATTTGACTATAATGTTGGATTTTTTTTCTTGATCGTCTCCTAAAATATTTAAATTTGAAAATGTATAAGAATTGTTTGAATATCATCTTACTCTTCTCTACATATTTATTTTGTAGATTTCGACTATTTTGCGATGAGTGAGATGTTCTTTGTACTATAATGTATTTTTAATAGTAATTAAGGGTTCTATAGTGCATAAGAGTTAGCTCTCATCGGTTTTTTAAGAATTGGATCATCATAAATGAACATTAACGTTTGGGAGATTGGATTATTCATACAAAAATCTTAGTTTTCAACTCTTTCCCGTTTTGCCTAACCTTTGAATAATTCAAAGAAAACTAAATATATAGAAAATGTTTGGTTATGTTTTTTTTTTTTTTTTTTTTTTTTTTTGTTAATTTTTGGAATTTGGTGTAGATATCAAATTTGGTGATGTTTGTTGACATACCTAACTTGGGCCAATGTGAACAATTAATGTTATCAAATCAATGTCACCTTCAATTAGGCTGCAGGCAGATTAAATTAAATCTATTTTGTACCAATATGCTATCAATTAAATCTGGGCTGTAAAAATTATTCAATTTTACTTTGATTTGGTCAACCCTTCTTCCCTATAAATTGCTTTACATTAAATTATTGTCTCTTTTTTCCTTTCAACTTCTAATTTTATTTACATATCTAACCTTTCATTTTTACCATTTGTTTGCAATTTCTAAATCTCGATTTAATATTAACAATTTTACTGAATACAATCACCATTTACAATTTAACTCTATATTTATAAAGAGAAAAAGAAATCATATATATTGTTAATCTAACATATTTAATGTTTTTCCTATTAGAATTATATTCAAATTATCAATAACTATACTGATCATTTGACATGTTAAGATGAGAGATGGATGATCAAGAACATCAAATTCATACAATAAATATATATATATATATATAGCATGAATCGTTTTAAAAAGTAAAATGATAACAATTGGTCAAACCACATTGATTGATTTTTATGTTATAGAGACAATAAATGTACTTTAAGTAATGGAAATTCATGTCTCACATAATTTTACTATTAATTTTAGGAAGAACTCGAAAGAAAGAAAAAGAAAAAGAAAAAGAATCGTAATTTTTGAAGATTATTATGGAAAATTCTAATTAACAACGGACCTCTCTTTTTCATTACTATCTCTTCGGTTTAGTTTCTAATAATAATAATAAAATTGAAACATCCCCTTTTAAGTAATTGGTTGACTTTAAAGAAAAGCAAACTTCCTCTCACAAACACAAATTCATTATATCAACTTCATCCAACTTTTTTCAAAAAAGGTTTTCTTACATTAATGATTTTAAAAAAAAAAACCTTACCGAAATTTTTCAAATTAAAAACTAACCGCTATCACTGGTAATTGTTTTACTATCGATGATATGCTATCCCTGATAGTTGTTATCGATTTTTATTATCGGTGGCATGATATCGATGATAGAAGATAATCTCTAGTGGCATGAGAGGAAGGAAACTGAAAGGCAAAATTCATATTTTAAAAAAATTACCATATGACTGATAAAAAATTGTCATTTTTACAAATATTGTTTCTTTGTGCTATAGATTATATTTATTGTCTAATTTATGTTATTTTGTGCAACTTTTTAAATATAGTAAAATTCATCACTCTCTATAGTCTATTTAATTCATATCATTAATATTATTTTAACTAAAATGGATTAAAATGTTACTTTATCCCAAGGTATTAATTTTTTTTATTATCTATGTGTCAATATCATAATTAATATTTTTATTTGTCCAATGATTTACATCGATGTAACGAACATTGAATTGACATTTACAATATATTGTAAAAGAATTAACAAATATGAAAAATAAACAAGTACATAAACTATAATTATAATCTTATTTTATTATATATCGTAAATATTTTCTAAGTTTTTTCACTATTTACATAAACTTCTCTGAACTTAAACTATAAATATTAATATTAAGAGTTCTAATTCATTCAAAAGTAAATGGTTTCTTTATTAATTTATATATATTTCTTTGAACTTATGTGCTTATATACATGTATATATATTTCGAAAACCTTTCATAATGATAACTTTGCTAATATTTTAATTGATCACAGGATAATGATTAGGTATAATATAGGTCACGTATAACTTTCATTTATGATATATCTCTTTTTGTACATAAAAGAAAAAAGATAATCATTTTAAAAGAATACTGTCGCATGACATATTTTTATTAGGTGTAGATTGAGTTATACAAAAAAATTAAATCACTTCTTTTGACACTTCTATCAACATTGATATTTTAAATATTGTTTATACTCATTTGATGAACAAGGTATGGAAATTAAAGTTTAACAAACGACAATAAAATTGCAACGGGAGGATGTTTGGTTTCACCATTTTTATAGGTCTAAATACATTAAAAGACTAAAGTTAAATGCTTCAATTTAATCTAAAACATATGTTTGAAAAAATTTAAGTAAGTCTTCTTTTGTGGTTCACTCGCTTGCTCGTTCTATTATTATTATTATTATTATTATTATTAAGAAATCCTACCTTCTGCTATGAAAAAAATGTATGAGACCTCTTGTAAGCCTTGTTTCTCGAATTGATTTTTCTCATATGTTAGACACTTTAAAAAACTAAAACGTAATTCCTAAAAGTAAATTAAAGAAAGAAATATTGTTTTCTTTTTCTCTAAATATAAAATTGAAATGAGTAAAACCTAGTTGATAGAAGTTTTTAACACTCCACAAGTTAACAAAATGATAAGAAAGTAAATCAATAAACACTATTCATACATTGTTTGTTGTTTGGTTTTATTTTAGTTGCATGAAATCCATGAATACTTTTTTAAAAAGATGCTTTTTTTTTCTTTCTTCCTTTAATTATTTGATCTTTTGCAAATTCCTTCCTTGCATAGACAATCTCCTCCCCTAAGCCAAGAGAAAATTGAACATTTCTTTTTTCCTTTGTGGAGAAAGAAAAAAGGAAGAATTTTTTTTTATATAAGATTGAAAATAAACAAATATATTAATGTTTTGATTTAATCACTTTTGAATTTTTTTTTTTTTAATGTGTTGAGGATGAAATGAAAGTGGCCTAATGATCTAAACACAACAATTAAAATGGTCATTTAAATTCCATCTTTATCTCTCAATTTTCTAAACTATTTTTTCAATCATAAAATCTAATTTAATTTCCTTTTTTTTGTTCTTTGTTTTGACTTCATAGGCATTGTATTTCAATTCCTAATCAAGATTATTGTTGTATTTTCGTTGTTTTTCTAAATTGCTCAATGATGCTTTCATTTATATTTAACAAATGTTTGTTCATACATTCAAAAAAACAAAAATAAAAACAAAATACACATGCTTCTTCGCAAGAACTTTATCGAAAAAAATGCATAAAAATTAAAGATAAGAATATTTAATTATATATATATATATATATATATATATATATTCCTTTAATCTATTAAATTATATTAGAGTTAATATTTTAAAACGTTGATATCAACAAAAAAAAAAAAGGTAAAAAAAATTGAAATTTATTAAAAATTGTTAGTAAAATTATCAATAAAATGTAAATGTAAATGTAAATGTACTTCAAAAATAGAAAACTTATAAAAATAAAAATATTTAAATTAATCAATAAACATTTTATATTTTTTAAACAAGTTTACATAATTATTAAATATTTGATGGACATAAAGAAAGGATTTTAAAAAATAATGAAACATTAAAGGAAAACCAAACTAAATGTTAAGATCAAAGGTTAACATTAGTCAAAGAGACATTAAAATTAGATTAGAAACGCAAATTTTAATGAGAAAGTAACATACCAAAGAGAAAAATGTGAGAGTGAAATAATTTGATAGCTATATAAGGCTATTCCACCATTGTTGAATAGATCAAATCTTTGCTTACATTTTCATCCAAGGTAGATTAGGGAGAAGAGTCAAAAAATGCAATGGCAGCCTGAAAGAGAGAAAGAGAGAGAAACTGAAATAGAATGTATATTTTTCTCATATATAAAAAATGTGTTCTAGTTCGTTTCTCAACTGAACACTCAAAATCCCTTCTTTTTCTGTATTGAACCCAAATCGTGTTGATTCCAATCCAGTTTCAGCAAAGATCGGTGAACACCCAACTCGATTTTCAACTCATTTTTCCATTTACACACTCAAAACCCCCATGTTTGAAGCAATTGCTTTGGGGGTCATTCGATTTTGAAGGCGAAATGAAGAAATTAAGGACTTACTATATGCATTTGAGACACCCACCAAATATGGAGCGGCGATGGATCTTCCCGTTAGCAATAGGCTCGATGGTTTCTCTGTTCCTTCTCTTTCTTTCAATGGTGGCCTCCCCCGGAGGGACGCCTTTGTTTCCGTTTTACAAATCTGTGGCTGTTTCGAGTTCGTTCTTTGTTGAATCGAAGCTTCATCCGGTACCAATTTCATCGCTCCCTCCGCCGCCGCGATTTGCGTACCTAATTTCGGGTTCAGTCGGAGAGGGAAACATGTTGAAAAGGACGCTTGAAGCGCTGTACCATCCGATTAATCGGTATGTTTTACATTTGGACCTCGAATCGCCGCCGGAGGAGCGGCTGGATCTGCAAAAGTATGTGCAGAATCATCCCAATTTTAAGAAATTTGGGAATGTGAAGGTCATCACTAAGGCTAATCTTGTTACATATCGAGGCCCGACTATGGTAGCTAATACATTGCACGCGGCGGCGATTTTGCTCCGAGAAGGTGGTGATTGGGATTGGTTTATTAACCTCAGTGCTTCGGATTATCCTCTTGTTACACAAGATGGTGGGTTTTTGTTATTGTTCATTTCAGTCTCCTTTTATTTGGGTTTTTCTCTTATATGAGTTAACGATTTTTGTTGATGCGTTTTGGATTTTTTTGCTAGATCTGCTGCATACTTTTTCTTACTTGCCTCGTGATCTTAATTTCATTGATCATACTAGTAACATTGGATGGAAAGAGTAAGTGAAATGTTTCTTCTTTGGTATTTCAGTGTTTCTTTTTTATTCTTTTGGCTCGTTTTTTTCCTAAAAGGGTTGATATTGAAATTGAGTTTTGATGTTTGTAGGAGTCAGAGGGCTAAGCCAGTGATTATTGATCCTGGGTTGTATATGTCGAAGAAAGCTGATGTGTTTTGGATTACACAGCGTAGAAGTGTGCCAACAGCCTTTAAACTCTTTACAGGTAAATTTTGAAAAAAATAAAATTCTGTTTCTTAGAACAAGAATTTGATTGATCATGGTTTAGATTTAGATAACAAATGGTTTCTCTTTTCCCTTTTGATGTGTGTATGATATAAACTGACACAGAAAACTCCAATTGTTTAGTTTTTGTTGTAGTGCTGCTATGGGAATTGCCATTTAGATATTGACTTATGGATGTAGGTCTTAGAATTATTTGTTCAGCTAATGGACTTCTGAGTTTGCTAGAAACTTATCTTGGATCATTCAGTTGATATTGCTACACGAACTTCATAATTTGCGCCATTGCTTTGCAACTGCTGATCATTGTATCGATTATGTGACAACATATTTGTACTTTCTTCATTTCCTAAGAAACAGATGAGAGGAACAAGAAATGATTTAATTGCCTTAATGTCTTGTTTCTTTTTGCTTTCAAAGTGTTGGGGAACTTTGCAACGTTTACGTGTTTGCACCTTCATGTAGTCTAGGTTTTTCTATTTTAACCATGGTGGGTTGGTATAGTGATACAAAGGAAACACAGTCTCAATAATTAATTAAGAGGTTATGTGTTGGTCTGAACACTAGTGGATATCCAAAAAAAGTATGTATTTTCTATTTTGTGTTTACATCTTCAAAGAACTCTAGAAATTACCAAAGAATGGTGGCAAAAGTTTCAGGATGATTTGATCATTATGTTATTAATCAAAATTAAAATTTGAAGGCCATTCAGAAGTATAGATCTTCCTTCTCACTTTATATACTTGAATGCCTTGGTGTAAACATGTTCTTATGCTTTAAGGTTATTACAAGTTATGGTGGAAAATCTCAAGTACATGCTTAGAATATGATTTGGTGATGGGAAAATTTTCATGTAGGTAATATTAAGGATATTCATTTCATTTCTTGCCTGCATGAAGTGTAGCCTTAGAATCATAAACAATACGATGGCATAGACCATGAACATGATACAAAAAGTGGAACCACTGACAACATAGTATTAACCAAAAAAACAGCTTGAAGGATGTAGACATACATTCTTTTCTTTTCTTTTTGGTTAAGATTAGATATGATGTTGGATTTCTTACATATAATTTTTTTTTTTTCGAGGTGCAAATTTAGATTATGTTCTGCATAGAACTCATTATTTTCTGTGAATATCAACTGAATGTTTCGTTTTGCTCACTTTTTGTATGTAATTCATTACTTCGTTAGCATATATTTAGGCCATACTGTAATTCAGCAATCCTACAATCTCTAATCCCTATCTTTCTTTGAACGGATGAATTTTTCTTTAGGAGTTCTTTTACTGAACTCTTGTCTTGCCTTATCACAGGGTCCGCTTGGATGGCACTTTCTCGGCCTTTTATTGACTACTGCATTTGGGGGTGGGAAAATCTACCTCGAATCGTCCTCATGTATTATGCAAACTTCATATCTTCCCCAGAAGGGTACTTCCACACTGTCGTCTGCAACGCACAACAGTTCCAAAACACGACTGTGAACAGTGACCTCCATTTCATATCATGGGACAATCCTCCCAAACAGCATCCTCACCATCTCAATGTCAATGATATGCAAAGGATGGTGGATAGCAATGCTCCATTTGCAAGAAAGTTTGTTGGAGAAGATCCTGTACTCGATGAAATCGACAAGCAACTCCTACACAAACGCCCCAACATGGTAGTTGCTGGTGGTTGGTGCATTGGAAGCCACGAAAATGGAACAGATCCATGCTCCATCACCGGCAGTACTAATGTATTGAAACCTGGTCCTGGAGCAAAACGGCTCGAAACCCTGATCAACTCTCTATTATCCGAAGAGAATTTTCGACCTAGACAGTGCAAATAAAAGGAGATACAACATCATCCACAGCATACTAGAATTCCCAAATGGATAAATTCATATCATGGAGAATTGGGAAGGAAATGGCTGAAGTGTACACAACTCCATCAGTAGGTTACTAGAAATGGTTCAGCCATATCCATTTCTATTAGTTCTTTTTTTTTTTTCTCTTTCTTACAAAGCTTCTTGACAGGTTTATTTCCACAATCCCTTTGCTGCTGCTGCCAACACTTGTGTTTTTCGTTACACTGATGCCTTTGTAATACCCAAATGGATGGAAGAATTTGGCTGTGACTGATCAGTTGATGAAATGTATGAAAAACTATTAGTACAAAATTCAGTCAGAATCTTTGTAAGGCCTAAAATATAGTTTTCTTTCCCCTTATAAAAAGGTTAGTTACTTTCTAATTTGGTTCTTCAGGTTTAAGAATTTTTGTACTAGTCTTAGGAGTTTGATATGATAGGTTCTAGTCCTTGTTATTGAAATTTGGGTATGAAGTCAGATGAATAAAATTATAATTTTTTTCTTTAAATACTATTTTTTGGCACTTCGAACTTTTATTCATTTTAGTTTTCACTTTTAAAAAGTTAAGTTTGATTTATCACATCATAGTACTATTTATGAGATTTTATCCAATTACAAGAATTAAAGTTCAACTTTCTTTGAACTATGTTGTAATTTAAATGAATTTCAACTTCTTATATTTTGTTCAAAGTAAATAAGTTATTTTTAAGTTTAAACATTTTAATGTTTAAAATTATATCGTAAGAATTAATATTAAGAACTCACAGAAGTTAACTGACAGAAGTTCAATTTATAGAAGAAGTGCTCTCTGAAATCTCCCCATCTCCATTGTGCAAAAAAAAAAAATGCTAAATAACTTTTTCTCCTTTTAAAACAGTGATGAATTCAATTAATGGACTTGAACAAAAAGAACTCGAACATATATTTTAAGAGCCAATTTCACAAGAAAAAGAACTATTTTGACTTTTGATATAAAGTAGAAAAAAAACTTGTTGGATAGAATTGAAGTATTCAGATTATATATTTATTCAAAGTAATAAGACTTTGACTCTTGACTTTGATTGGACAATAATTCCTAACAAGGAGGGAACAACCATTGATGTTTGCTAAAGAAATGCTATTTCTTCTCTTTAATGCCTAATGCCTATGGCTTAGCTTGTCATAAATATATACCCTTTTCTTTGTCTCTCTTTTTCTATATTTTGTCAATTTCATCTCAATTAAATAAATACATAAACACATCAATTAATATAAGAAGTCTAATCTTTTCCTCTACAATATTTGAATTAAAATATCATCTTTATTGAAAAAAAGAACATCTTGTGAGTATCAATTAACTTTCGTATATAAGTAAAAATCAATTTCAACTTTTAATTAGCATCTACTTTAAGAACCATTCATGCATAATTCTAAAGTCCATTTTGTAAAATAGATATATGAAGAAGTTTATATATGTTTGATGTATGAATTATTTTCAAAAGACAATAATGATTAATTGTACGAAATCAATTTAGATTGAAGGATATAAATTAATATACTTGCACAGAACTTTGATAAATACAAGGATGGAACAAAAATAAATATTTGTATTAATATTTACATATTATATAAGTAATGAATAAGTATACCACAGTGTAAAAAGGTTTCTTTAGGGTAATTGTTTCAAATCACAAAATACAATATTTTTTTAAACATTTATTTGTTGGTTGATGTTGCTAAACTTGAAGATGTATTTTTTTAGAAGAAACTAATTGCAAAGTACAAGTTTTGACAGGTACTTGTAGTTTATTTCAAACCTTTTCAAGAAAATATTCTATGAAATAAAAAATTGGTTGAAGCAAACTATTTTCTCAAATTTCATTATTTCTTCTTCTATTCTTTTTTTTTAACTCTTCTGCCCTTTTTGCACCCTTTTCTTCTACCTTAGCCCTTAGCCCTTAGCCTTCGCCTTCTCAAGTTCCTCTTCACCACTCGCAATAGCTTCAATCATTCTATTGACACGCTCCTCTTTGACACTCTCAAGAGCTCCAATCAGTCTCTTGAAACACTCCTCCGTTTTTTCACCTTCATATTTCGGCATCAAATTCTCCGCCACATCCGCCGGAGTCATTTCTGTTTCTTCTAGCATCTCTTTAATTTTATCGTATGAATCATCCCATGCAACGTCCAAGTAATTCGTAGCAAGAACTCTGAATGCTTCGAACCCACAATATGACATCTCTATATGTCTGTCCATTCTTCCTCTTCTTATCAAAGCCTCCTCAAGCTCTTCCTTATGATTTGTTGTGAAAACAATCAGCCTCTCTCCACCACACGCCGACCATATTCCGTCGATGACATTCAGCAACCCAGAAAGTGTCACCTTACTCTGTTTTTTATCTTCTACATCCTTTTTAACAGGCTCTTTCATCTTTTCTCCTGTTTCTTCCTCCTCCTCCTCTGTTTTCTTCTTCTTCTTCCGCTGCCCAGTCAGATCAAGAGAGCAATCGATATCCTCAACCACAATAATTGATTTATTCGAAATCTCAATCAACAACTTCTTCAACTCTGTATTATCCTTAACACATGTCAGTTCAAGATCATAAACATCATACTCCATAAAATTGGCCATCGAAGCGATCATTGTGGACTTCCCTGTTCCCGGCGGACCGTACAGAAGATACCCACGTTTCCAAGCCTTCCCCACTTTCTCATAATACTCTTTCCCATTCTTGAACTTAACCAAATCATTGATAATTTCTTGCTTCTTCTTGGAATCCATAGCCAGAGTTCGAAAATTTGCAGGATGCTCAAAAGGGACATGTATCCAATTACTTCTATGCCACCACTCTTTATCAGGGTTGTTCATATAAAGCTTCCGCTGCCGGTTTCTAACCTCCACGGCCTTACCCTGTTCCATGATGTGGTTAATAAAAGAGCCAAGAATGATGTCTCTATTCCGGCGGTGGAAAGTGAGACTGTAGAACCGTTTCTCATCGAAAGTAGGGCGAATAGAAATAGTATGATTTGTGGGTGTAGTCTTGCAGGAAGCCCACCAGATTGTGACGCCATGAAATTTGTCGACAACTTCTTGGTTATCATCCATAGTTAGAAGTAAAGATTTGGCATCTTGAACAGCCTCTGCTCTGAGGCGGTTAGGGCGGATAGAGGTTCGGGAACGGAGGTAGTTTTGGATGGCGATAAAAGCTTCACTCCGGCCGATAAGTTCGCCGGTGTACTCAGGGAAGGTGACTGTGATGTAAGGGTAGAGAGAAGAGAGGAATTTGTCGAAGAATCTTATGATTGAGGAACGAAATTGATATGGGAAATAGTGTTGAAAAATGGCCCAAATGAACATGATGGTGGCCGTAATCGACCCAATTTGTGTCCATAGCTTCATCATTGCCATAGCCGTTGGGGTGAATTTGGATGAGTTTTTATTGAAAGGGATGATCAAAAGGGTTTAGGGTTTATATATACAAAGGATAAGGAAGAAGAAGGGGTTTGCGCATTTCAAATTGCATTTCTAACCGTCAAAGCCGAAGAATCTTAACAGATTGAAAACTAAATCACATTTTGTTTTATCAAATTTAAATGTACCATTTTCTATAAATACATTTTTTTCACCTTTATTTTCTTTTAATTTAATGTATTAATTTTGTATATACCAAATATAAACTGAACTAATATTGCAACAAATCAAAAAATGAAGTAACTCTAGTAGGAAAATTTTTGGTGTAAATTATTATAAGCTTTGTTTCTTACATTGTTCTTTGTCATGGAATTGAAAAATGGATGTCGAGAGCAGAGGCTGTTATTGATTGAGATGATCAGACGTCCGTTAATAATACAGAGTTGAAGAAATTATTGATTGAGATTTCGAATAAATTTATTATTGTGATTGAGGATATTGATTGCTCTCTTGATCTCACCGGGGAAAGGAAGAATAAGAAAACAAAGGAAAAGAAGAAAGACCATGTTAAGAAGGGGGAAGAAGAAGAGGAAAAACAGAGCAAAGTGACAGTTTCTTGGTTGTTGAATGTCATCGTCGGAATATGGACAGTGTGTGGTGGGGAGAAGCTGATTATTTTCACGACGAATCACAAGGAAACAGAAATGAGTCCGGCGGATGTGGCTGAAAATTTGATACCGAAGTATGAAGGTGAAAAAACAGAGGAGTGTTTGAAGCTCTTGAGAAAACTAAAAAGGAAGCTGAGAAGAAGTTGAAGCAGTAAAATGGGCAGAAAAAGAGAAAGAAGAAGAAGAATCAACTGAGAAGGAACACAAAGATAATGAGATTAAAAGCAATGAAGTTGCTGCTAAAGAAGTATAAGAAAATGGTCACATGGAGAAAGCAATTATTATGTATGGAGATATAGCATAGCCCTTTCTAAAACTCTAATGGAAACTTCATAGAATTATGGTTTCATGGTTCTTCTAGACAATGAAAATGGGCCTTAATTTTGGGCTTCCATTCTTAACAATCTCTCACTTACAATACCAACAAGCTATCATGTCTCTCTTCCAACAATGTAACTCTTCTTCCTATTCGTGTAAGAAGTCGAGATTGAGATCGAGAATAGTTACAAATATAATAATTATATTTAAAATATTTATATAGGTGACGATATTATAAATATAGCAAAATATGTCACACTATCAATGATATAATAGATTTTACTATATTTACACTTTTTAAAAAATATTCTTATATACTTAATTATTATTACAAAAATTTCTATCTATTATAATTACCTTAATTTTAATTTGAAGTTATTAACAGAAATTTATTTGGTAAACATATTTATTGGATTCTTACTTCCTAGAATCTTTTCTTAACATTAGTGCACTCCATCTTCCAAAACGGATAGAATAAAATGGTACTATAGTTTGATAATTCCACCGGATTATACTTCTTTTATATTTTTAGACAATTATGGTTTGATAGTTTCTGTTAGACTTTTTTACTGTAGTCGTAGGTGTTGTTCTCTGAACGTTACTAAGTTCTACATAATTATCCAAATAATTTCTAATTCCTCTTCGTAAAATCTCAAATAATTCGATAATCTTCAAAATTTTCAAAATCTACTATTGATATTACAAAGTATTATTTTCAACTAACATTCATCATTTAAATCTCAAACAAGTATAATAAAAAGTAAAAAAAAGATATTTACCTATATTTTAATATAAATTTCATTCAAATCTTATAAAATACCAATGATACATTCTAACCTATTTGAAACTCATTTAGATTATATTTGATGTATGTTATATATAATATGCATCAATTAATATAATACAATAAATGCATTTAATATTAGTTTTAGCATTTAATTTTTTTGTTTCAACTAAATCAATCCTTTTAATTAGCATTAATTACTATTGACATAGGGAGGTCTTAAGAGGATATAGATCACAAGCTCTGTTTATACACAATTTATTAATAACTTAATTTGGATTCCTCAATTGTGAGTTATTTTATTATAAATTTGATGTACTGTGAAAGGTGGAAAAAGTTAATGGATATAACCATGACATAATAATCAATTATTCACGAGTTATTCATTAATTTTATTTCTTATCGTTTGTAATTATTCACTATTTATTAGCAATCATTTGCAATGGTATATCCAATTAATTGTATTTGCATTTTTAATAGTTACGATCTTTTTAAGATTGAAAGTGCTAATATCCTTTTAATATATTGATTGTCAAAAAGTACTAGTAGGATGCTTTATACATAATAGAAAAGGAATGAAAGAATTGGGTATTTAGTGTGATATATCGGATAGAAAAATATATGTGATAACATTGATAGCACGGAAAATGTGCCATCTAATCCTACTTATTTCGTGATTGTTCTATAACTTTTACATTTCATTTTGATTATTTTATAGGTTTCGAGAGTAAAAAGGTAGAATCAACATGAACTTACCACTAAAATTGGTTTTTTGTAGTAAGATCTAGTTAAAATATTAGGTACAAATTTAGGGAACGAAATTTGCTGGATCAATCTCTAAAAGTTGTGTAAATATGTATCCATACAGTAGCCAATTAATTCAATTAAAATGTTAGAAAAATGACATTGTGATCTTATTTTGATGGGTATACGTAGTTTACACATAATTTACTTACGGGGGGGAGTTCATCAAAATGAGAAGACGCGATGTGGCATTGTTATTGTGTTATAAATTTATGTGGACAAAAATTTCCCACTTCTAAAATTAAAAAGGAGTCTTTGTGTTCACACCTACGAATTAAAACCAACTTCCTCTCCATTTCCTTTACCTTTTAAACACGTTTTGTAAATTAAATTCTTTTATTTTATTTTACAAATTTTTATCCTTTTTCTTTACATTAAATTAATATAATTTAAGTAAATTATTTGATTATATATACAACTCACCAAATTTTGATATATATACTTGATCAAGCGATCTTTTTAAACCACTTATTTATGAATGAAAATAAACTCAATTATATATTGACATATATATAGCAAATCAACTGAAAATGTACGTATGAAGATATACCATGTGATCACTTTACACTTCTAGATGACGAGATATTTCTAAGTGTAGCCATTAAGCATAATATTTAGATTAAGAAAAAAGGCAAGGAAAAAAAAAGATTAAACTTAACAACTAGGATTAAATATACATTGGGAAAGTTACACTTAAGGTGAGTTATATACCTAAAAATTATATATATTGGTATATAGTAATTATTGTATGACTGCTTTATACATAGTTATATATTGGGAAATATAATTCAAATAAAAAGAAAAAAATGCTTGTTCACACGAGATCTCAGGGGAAATTTAATTCGTGGGATCGAACTTTGTATTGATTTATGTATTGCAGATACAATCTCTAATATTTACCCCTTTGATTCTTTCTCTCGGATACAAAAAGTAAAATTTAAGACTTCGTGGTCTTCGATCTTCAAGAAGTTGTAACTACAAGTCAATTCGAGCTTCGATCTTCTGGAAGGTTGATTTCGAGGTTGATGATAACTTGCACGTCTTGAGAGTCTTCAGAAGTTTTTGTGTTCAATTCTTCAGAACTTCGATTCTTCTCTTCAATCAAAGGTCTCCTCCCCAATGAATGGTAGATGTCTCTATTTATAGAGAAATTTTATGGGCTTTAAGTGGGCTTGGGCCTGTTTGTTTGTTAGGCTTGAGCCTATCTGTCTGTTGGACTTAGGCTTGGCCCATTTGCTTATTGGGCTTGGGCTTGAACCCACCTGACACTCTGGGCTTGGGCCCATTTGCTTGTTGGGTCCGTGTCCGGGCCCAATTGTTTGACGGGGTTGGTCCATTATTTCTTGCCCTAGTTTATATTTATGGCTTAATTAGATCAGGTACAAGAAAGCTTAACTATCCAAACCCAATCAAATTATGATTATCACAATATTTATTGTGATGACGTGGCAGAATTTAATTGGCCAAAATTTATTGCTCAACAAATGCCCCCTTTTCGAGATTCGTACACCTGCATGAGTGGATGAATTTCGAAAACAATAATCTGAGATAAAAAATACAAGCGATTTGTTCTTGATTTTGGCTCCCATAAAAAATGTCAAATTAATCACTATGCATTTGGATATGAGTGATTAAAACACTATGTGAAATTTAATTAATTAATTTATTATTATTATTATTTTTAAATAGTAATTGGAAGATTGACGCTTAAAAGTAATAAAATTGGAATATTGCCAATTCATGGATGTAAGTTGTTTATTATTATTATTGACTCTAATGTTAATTTTTTTTTTTTTTTTTTTTTTTTTGTAAAAGAGAAATGGGAAGGTAAAATTAGTACTTATTTATTTATTTATTTTATTATATTTTCTACATATTTAGAAGAAAAGAGAAGAAAAAAAATAATAATAAAAATAAGAAAGATAAAAATGTGTATATGAATGACGATCATTCTTTTTTTTTTTTTAATTTAATATATATATATATATGTATATATCTTCCTCTTTTGAATTATTATTATTTGTATAGAATATATAGATACATATTTTCCAGAAAACGGAAGAAAAAGAAGAAAAAGATAAATAAATAAATAAATAAAATCTCAAACTTCTCCAAGATTTAAAAAAAAAAAAACTTTTTTAAGATTTAGATAAAGATCTCAACAATTTAAATGTTTTAGATGAAGATCTCAACTATTTAAATGTTAAATCTCAACAATTTAAATGTTAAATCTCAACAATCCTAGATATGATTTATTTTTAGTCCCTATAAATACGTGAGGCTATGGTGCAAAGAGCACAACATTCACATTATTTATTCACATTATTTATTGTCAAAGAGGGAGGAGAAGAAAAAGGTTTTTCTTTGTTTCTTTTTTTTTTTTATTTTTTTTTTTTGCTGATTTTTTTTCGCCGGCTGCACGCCTCTATTAGTTCGCACCGCCGCTCATTTTTTTTTAATTTTTAGAGTAAGTTGAAAGAAGGAGAGAAAAAGAATGGGACGCAAAGAAGAGAGTGAAAAAAATACAGGAGGGATGTAGAGGAGAAGGAAAAAGAAAAGAAAAGAAAAGAGGAAAGGAGAAAGAAAGAGAGGAAGACAAGAGAAAAAAAAAAGAGAAGAAAAAAAGAATAGAAAAAGGGGAAGAAGAAGTGGGGAGAGAAAAGAAAAGAAAGAGTGGGAAGAGAAAAAGGGGAGGCGGCGGCTGCATCTGTCTTTTTTTCTTTCTTTTTATTTTTAATAATATTTATTTATAATTATTTTTCCTTTCTTTTTTTTTTGAATTTTTTTTATACATTTTTTTTACTATTTCTAAAAGAAAGATTTTTTTCTCTCTCTTTTTTTGTTTCTGTTAATCTCTTTTTTTTATATATATGATTTTCTTTTCTTTTTTTTTTTTTATTTTTTTTCATAAATGTTTATTGCTATTATTATCATTATTGTTTTAAAATTAATTTATTCTCCTTTTTTTTTTGTTAACTTTTCGCTTGGTTTGCTATATTTTTTTAGTCTATTATTTATTTATTTATAATTCTTTTTCTTTTCTTTTCTTTTTATTTTATTTTTATTTATTTTTTTGTTTTCTACACACACATATATATATATATATATATATTACCTTTTCTAAAAGAAAGATTTTTTTCCTTTATTTATTTATTTGTTTGTTTGTTAATGATTTTTTTCCTTTATTTATTTATTTGTTTGTTTGTTAATCTTTCTTTTTCTTTTTTTTTTTATCCCTAACTTACCTAATTTTTTTTTCAGGTTCGCACCAACCTGAAGCTCTATCAAAGGTTGGTTCTATTTTTTTTTTGTTTACTAATGACGATTTTTTTTTCTTCTTCTTTTTTTTTTTTAAAGAAAGAAAAAAAATTGGAAATCCCGTGTGAGTATGTATGAAGTTACGATTTGATGCCCTGCTTCTATGACTGTCAACTTTTGGGGTTTTTTCATGATAGACGATGCAACTCTATCATGACGCCCTGCTGCTTCCTCGACGCCTAGGGTTTGTTCGTGATAGACGATGCAACTCTATCATGACGCCCTGTTGCTTCTTCGACGCCTAGGGTTTGTTCGTGATAGACGATGCAACTCTATCATGACGCCCTACTGCTTCTTCGCTGCCTAGGGTTTGTTCGTGATAGACGATGCAACTCTATCATGACGTCCTACTGATTCCTCGATGCTTGGGGTTTGTTCGTGATAGACGATGTAACTCTATCATGACGCCATGCTGCTTCCTCGACGCCTGGGGTTTGTTTGTGATAGACGATGCAACTCTATCATGACGCCCTACTGATTCCTCGACGTCTAGGGTTTGTTCGTGATAGACGATGCAACTCTATCATGACGCCCTGCTGCTTCCTCGACGCCTGGGGTTTGTTCGTGATAGACGATGCAACTCTATCATGACGCCCTACTGATTCATCAACTCCTGGGGTTTGTTCATGATAGACGATGCAACTTTATCATGACGCCCTGGTGCTTCCTTGACGCCTGGGGTTTGTTTGTGATAGACGATGCAACTCTATCATGACGCCCTGGTGCTTCCTTGACGCCTGAGGTTTGTTCGTGATAGACGATGCAACTCTATCATGACGCCCTACTGATTCGTCAACTTCTGGGGTTTGTTCATGATAGACGATGCAACTCTATCATGACGCCCTGCTGCTTCCTTGACGTCTGGGTTTGTTCGTGATAGACGATGCAACTCTATCATGACGCCCTGCTGATTCGTCAACTTTATTTTCATATACTCTTTGTTCCAAGACAATGTCATCGACACTAACTTGCTTGTGATGATTTTCTTTTACAGACGATGGTTTACTTCACGGAACGATTCTTGTCTGGAGTTCGACATCTCGTAATACTTTCTGACAGAAATCAACCCAGAGAAGATGGACTTAGTCTCATTGTGGAGAAGCCATGGGCTGGCGCTTTTGCAGATCATTGGCCACGCTTAGATAACAACTCAGTTCTTCCCAGATTATCCGTGGAGATACCTTTGTCTGAAGGAAAAAGCGCATGGATCTTGCAGTCTTCTATCCACAATGAGGCTCCTAATTCTGGCAGAGCTCTCACTCTTGGACAGCGTTTAATTGAAGGTCAAACACGTTGGGGTACTGTGACCAAGGTCCCTGGAGAGTTTTGCTTTACTGACTGTTATTGGGAGTGGTTGGAGCTTGTAGTTGGTCAAAATACACGACTTCTTTATAATACTCGTTTATATGGCCCCGTAACAGCTTCTTTGTACAGTTATGATCGCAACAGTGATGTTGTTCGAGCATTTTGTGAAGCATGGTGTCCTTCGACTAATACTCTTCATACTATGGCGGACGAGTTATCCATTTCTTTGTGGGACTTATGATCCTTTGGGGGTCTTCCCATTAAGGGAGATTTCTACGAGGAAAGGATCCCTTCTTTTAAAGAATTAACGTCCACATCGCGGGACAAGACGAAGTGTCTTCCGACGACCTGCCAATATCTTTTCCAGGCGTATTACTCAATAGTTTGTACGCAGAGGAATGATCGCTCGGCATCTTCTAAGAATGACTCCCAAGTAACTATTGGCTCTTGGATTTCGTTCTGGTATCTTGGATCTAGGAGCTATGATAAGCCAACAACACGAAAGCAAAAGAAGGTGTCGCGCTCCAAATCTACTCAAAACCCTGATGGTTCGAAGATCCAAGCTCGTGAGTGGTCTTCTAGGGAAAGCATGTTATTTGCAGAACTTGGAATCAAGGATGATTTGAAGGATGAAACGTATTTAGCTGCCTTCTTATCTTGCTGGTTGTGTCTTTTTGTATTTCCTCAGAAAGGATCGTTTCTTCGTCCTGGAGTATTTAGGGCTGCAAGCCTAATGGCCGCTGGCACTATTTATAGTCTTGCAGTTCCAATTTTGGCGAACATATACCATGGGCTAGGTTTGATAACCAAAGCCTCCAATCCGATAGGACGCATGGATTTTCACTTTCCCATGCATTACGTCCATGGCTGGTTAGCCCATTATTTTGGTACACATTATCCACTTCCCACGAAAGTTCGAGGTCCCAAGATGACTAACTTTTCAGGCGAAGGCGAGTCTATTTATTTTGGCGAATATGAGGCACGCGAATTGATCCATAATGGTGCGAGAATTCAGTGGCACGCTAGCCTCCAGAACAGAAGTAAACATGAACGCATGGTTGATATCCATGATTCATCGTTTCTATAAATGTCATATTTCGTAAGCATGCATTCTTGCTACTTATCCTCTCGTTGCGAAAATACCTGGATCATAACATCATACAATCCATATCGATTTGGACGACAGTTTGGCTTTTACCAGGACCTTCCTAATGATATAGGCGGTATGCCACCTGCGATCACGCTGGATAATATGTTATATCACTGGAGAATATGTACGAGGCGTAACACTTTATCCGAGCTATACTTGCCCGCCCGTTCATTAGAGCCTTGCAAGCATGTGACTCGGCGATTTACAGACTGGTGGACCACGAAGTACGTGACCTATTTTGAGGATAACAGACACCATTTGGTGAGTAGTGCCATTCCTCCCCCTTCACAGCCTAGACTACCGAAGAACCGAGGGAGCAACTTAGGTGGTAAAGAAATTCGATTGGTTGAGGTGATGACTCCTAATCTTGAGGAGGAGGTAAAGGAGCATAAAGATGAGAGCGATAGTAGCAAAAATGATCGTCATTGGAAGAGACCTTTGAAGAAAGCGAAGGTATCAGGTGATCATCCCAACGGAAGGGGTTTAAGTGCTTTGGAAGTTCCTGATGTTCCACCACTAGTTTGCACGTTTTCCCTTCTAAATTTTTTTTGTTTTGTCCATCTTCTTCGTAAGTGACTTATTAATTGTTTACTTCTGCAGTTCCGATTGAACGATCATCTTGAAGGACTTATAGAGCCAGACAATGATGAATCTTTGACGAGACCTCACGCAGTTGATTCAGCCTTTGAGGAAGTTGGTACCTCAAAAAATCCTGTCAATAAACCGGCTGAACAATCCTTACGTCCATCTGCTCTTCTCGAGGAGATTCGTCGAGGTAAGATGACAGTGGGGGGAAAAGACTTTGAGAGCCATTCATCCAAAGAAGGTGTCTGTCTTAAAGCATCTTTACAAAAAGTTAGCTCAGCACATGCTCCCATTTCTGAATTACCATTAGGCGCTTTTAATAAACAGACTGCGAGAAGCCTTGAACCTTCTCAGTGGGTTGATGAAAAGGTGGTTTCAAACTTCTTCCAGACAACGGCCTTATGTATGTGGGAGGATATTCAAGATAAGATCATGCGAACTCCTTTTGAATATATCCCAAGACTTAGGCCAGAAATAGCGACGGTTCTCTCGGGGATTGAGAAGATCCATGCGGATGGCCTGACTTCTCTTGAAGAGTATCTAAATAGTTACCTTAAGAGGGTAGACAATTTTAACAATGTGCAATTTTCATATTCTGCACAGTTGTTGTCGACGGACAAAGCTCGTCAATTAAATGAGAAGACATCTGCCATCAAGGAAGCTTTGAATTTGGTGAAACAACTACGAGGAGATGCCAAAGTTATTCAGGAAAGGAAGGAACTGGAGAAGAGACTTCGGAGCATAAATGCTGAGTCTGAACAATTGTCGATTTTATCTTGTGAAAAAGCGGAGGCCATAGACCAACAAGAACTAGAAGTTGCCAAGCTCCAGGATGAAGTCAATACCCTTGAAAGCACCCCTGCTATTACTGAGGAAGCGATGGAGGCACTAGCTACGGTTCGCCAGAGCATGGAAGCTGCACGAGAAGAATTTAAGAACTTCAAGTGGAGGCTTTGATTTATGCCCCCTTTGCCCTTTTTTTTTTTTTTTTTTTTTGCTGTGAACCTTGTAGATGTGAAGATTTTTGTTGAATTATAATGCAGAAGGATTTATATATATATATATATATATATACATTTACATTTATTTTACCATGTTTTCATATGAGCAGACAATGAAACATGATTTTTTTTTTATACATGTGACTGGACTTAAAGTGAACTTTAAGCTGCCTACAAACCCTTTTTATAATATAGGGATCAAGTCATGACGTAGTTCAAAATTTATTTATTTATTTATTTATTTATTTTGTTTACATAACTGGATTAGACATAAAACTTCTTGAGAAATTTGCCGTTGATTGGGCCAATTCGTAATCCATCTTGATCGACGATTTTGTATGCTCCATTCGTGAAAACTTCTTTGACAATGTAGGGTCCGTCCCATTTAGGTGTGAACTTATTTCCCGTATGCCTTGTCGTGATAATAGGTCTTCTTACTGCGAGCACTAAATCACCAACTTGAAATGATCGGGGCCTTACCTGTTTGTCAAAGGCTTTTGACATTCGTGCTTGATAACATTCGAGTGCTTGTTGAGCTTCCAGTCTCTTTTCGTCAAGTGCTTCTAACTCTTGAAGGCGTAATCTAGCATTGTCTTCAGTAGTTAGCCCTTCTTGAATCGCCATTCTCAAGGACGGAATTTCTTTTTCTAGTAGGAGTACTGCTTCAATGCCATAAACTAAGGAATAAGGTGTAACACCCGTAGGAGTACGATGGGTAGTTCTGTAGGCCCACAATGCTTCCCCAATCTTTTCTTGCCAATCTCTTTTTGTCTTGGAGACCACCTTTTTAAGCAGACTGCACAAAGTTTTGTTGAATGCTTCTGCCAATCCATTTGCTGTAGCATTGTACATAGAAGACTTGTACTGTTTGAAGTTAAATTTTTCACATAGCTTGTCCATCAAAGTGTTAGCGAATTGTCTTCCATTATCAGTTACGATAGGATGAGGAATACCATATCTGTAAATGATGTGTGTCTGAACGAAATTTACAATGTTTTCCTTCTTTGCTTCTCTTAATGGCACGGCTTCAGCCCATTGGAAAAATAATCAGTTCCTGCAAGGATGTAAGAATGACCAGCCGATGATTTAGGCGTGATAGGTCCAACCAGGTCAAGTTCCCAAGCTTCAAAAGGCCATGAAGCTATTGTCGGATGGAGCGGCTCTGGTGGTTGATGTATAAAATTTGCACGGAATTGACAAGCCTCACAATACTTCGCAAAGTGCATCGAATCGTGGATCATGGTAGGCCAGTAGTAATCCATTCTCTTCAACTGATATTGGAGCTTTGGACCAGACTGGTGGACACCACAAATACCTGAATGAGCTTCCTCTAAGGCCTTTGTCGATTCCTCTTTTCCTAGGCATCGCAGCAGAAGTCCCTCATATGAGCGTCTGTAAAGTGTGTCTTTGTAATAAATAAATCGTGCAGCTCTTCTACGTATTTCAGCTCTATGTCGAGGATCGGTGGGAAGTTTTCCATGCTCCAAATAGTCTATAATGGGTTGGCGCCAATCTTCTTCATCAATTGCATATACAGATATCACACCAGCTTCTTCATATTGACTTTCAATTGAAGGCACAATCCATTTTTGACAAAGGGAAATGTTTATTGGTATATCTTCCGAGACTGTTAAAGCAGTGGCCAAATTTGCAAGTGCATCAGCTTTCTTATTTTCTGATCTCGGTATATACTCCAATATTATGCTGTCGAATCTGTCCATCAATCTTCTAGCATAACTAAAGTAAGGCTTCAAGTCTTGATGTTTTACCTCGTACTGATAAGAGAGCTGATTTATGATTAACTTCGAATCACCGAATATTTCTATGCACTTTATCCCAAATTCTGAAGCCATTTGGAGGCCGATAATAAAGGCTTGGTACTCGGCAACGTTATTTAAACACAATTCACCGAGTGTGAAGCTATATGGCAACATATGTTTCTCAGGAGAAATGAAGACAATGCCAACACCAGCTCCACTTCTTCGTGCCGCACCATCAAAGAACATGATCCAAGGCTCCATGCTTTCAACAAACAATACTTCCTCATCAGGTAAGTCATCACATAACTTCCAATTTGATGGAACTAGATGATCAGCCAGGAAATCTGCCAATGCTTGGCCCTTCACTGCTTTTTGGGGGATATATACAATATCATATTGTTGGAGTATTATAGCCCACTTCGCGAGGCGTCCCGAGATAACTGGCCTTGATAAGATATATTTGACAGGATCAGCTTTTGCCACCAAATGTATAGTGAAGGCTTGCATATAATGTCTTAGTTTATCTATTGCAAAGAAGAGGGCGAGACACATTTTCTCAATTGGAGAATAATTTAATTCAGCTCCTGTCAGAGTTCTACTTAGATAGTAGAGTGCACATTCCTTGCCCTTATCATTTTCTTGTGCAAGTAATGCCCCGAGCGAAGTCTCTTGAGCCGCAATATACAATATTAATGGTTTTCCAACTGCAGGCGCACTTAAAACTAGAGGGTTGAGCAGATACTTCTTTATGCTATCAAACGGATTTTGGCATGACTGGTCCCAATCAAAGACTGCATCCTTCCTCATTAGTCTCTGGAATGGTTGACATCGACCTGCAAGATTAGATATAAACCTTCTAATGTAAGCCAAACGACCTTGCAATCGTCTCAATTCGTGCAGGTTCGTCGGACTTGGCATCTTCTGGATAACATCAATTTTTGAGTGATCAACTTCGATGCCGCGATGTCTCACTATAAATCCCAAAAACTTCCCTGAAGTTACACCAAATGCACACTTGAGAGGGTTCATTCTTAGTTGATATTTTCTGAGGCGATCAAGTACCAGCTTCAGGTCTTTCAAATGATCGCATTTCTTCTTGGACTTGACTACGAGATCGTCAACATAACATTCAATGTGTTTATACAGCATATCATCAAAGATCCTTTTCATAACGCGCTGGTATATAGCACCTGCATTTTTCAATTCGAAAGGCATTACCTTATAACAGTATATACCTTTTAGAGTTCGAAATGTTGTTTTCTCCTCGTCATCTAGAGCCATTCTAATCTGATTATATCCTGACGACCCATCCATGAAAGATAAAGCTTCATGCCCTGCAGTTGCATCTATCATGATAGGCAAAGGAAAGTCATCTTTTGGGCATGCGTTATTTAGGTCGCGAAAATCGACACAAACACGTAGTTGGCCATTCTTTTTCCTTACGGGAACAATATTAGCTATCCATGTTGGGTACTTGACTTCACGAATAAATCTAGCCTCAATGAGCTTATTTACCTCTTCCTCGATTTGAGAAATGAGTTCTGGTCGAAATCGTCGTTGGGCTTGCTTGACTGACCGATGCTCTGGTTTGATCGCTAAGCGATGAACGGCCACCTTTGGATCGAGTCCAGGCATTTCCTTATATGACCATGCAAAGACATCTTTATATGCTTTGAGTAGGTTCACATACTCATTTTCATCATTGTCAGAAAGTTGGGTGCTTATGAAGGTTGGACGAGGTTCTTCTTTCGTACCAAGATTGACTTCTTTTAACTCGTCAATTGTTGATTGACCCCCATCCTCAAGCGATAACGGAGCCGCTTCGGCATCCTCTTCAAATATATCATGCTCTGATGTCTCTTCTATTGTAACATGGCAGCAACCTGCCACATCTACTTCCTCTTCTGGTTCATTATCTTCAGGTCGAGTAAAAACAACATCATGTCGCTTTACTTTCAATGAACCCTCTGTATTTACTGAGACGAACATCTTTCTTTTCATTCTCGATGGAAATGCACTGCGAATTTCCTCGTCTCTGGTGACTAGGCTAGATTTGTTTGAGACGGATATGGAGGCTTTCTTTTGGCCTCTTGTTACTGACAACCTCAAACTTTTGAAAGCAGATTTTCTTGTGGTCGGAGTTGGGCTTATAGATTGTACTTTCTTTGCATTTGTGTTTAGCCTTTGAAAGGCAGAAAGTCGAGTGGAGCTGCAGGTTGAAACTTGATTACTGTCTTTCGTTATCGATGTACTCACCCTCTGAAAGACTGAAAGACGTACAGCAGAAAGAGCAATGCGATCAAAAACTGAACTTCTTTGACTTCTATCTTTTTTTCCCTCTTTAGAATCTTTGCTTTCTTCAACTGTAATGTGGCATGTATTAGCAACTTTTGTTTTTCCTTTACCAGTTATTCGGACTGGTTCAGAAGACTGATATCCAATTCCAGCTCTGGAATTAGGTATAGAATATCCTTGTTTCTGAAGCTTCGTTTGAGTAGGGGAAAGCTCAGGCCTTTCGTCAAATATTTTCACGCTTTTAAGCTCAGTACGAGTTGTAAAGTCATAACCCGCCTTTGCCATCAACTTATATGCCTTTGGGTTGAATCCCTCCACTGTTCGTCTTTCTGGAAGGTATGCTTCTAAGTCCTTTTTCTCAATCTTTTTCGCTTCTCCTTTCTCTATCTTGGTAAGCGGCGCGATGAAATTTTCCTTTAATATCTCGGTATTTTTTACCGTCAGGTTTTTCGAACATTCTGCAAATGGTGATTCTCCCTTCTTACGTCGAGACAAAGGAATATAACGTAAAACAGGGGAATTTGAGACTTCTTTTCGTAAGGTTGCTATCTTTTCAGCCTCTGGCGCCCTTAACTTAGTTTCGGTCGTCGATTCACCATTTTGTTGACTATTAAGTGCATCCCCTTTATTTGATTTCTTGCTTGTGATCATTTCTTGCTCGTTCTTAAAAGTGCCCTTAGTCACTGGAACTTCATTTGATATGATTTCACTCACGTCTTCACTTTTTGTGTAAAATTTTGCATCAGCGAAGTGAGACTCAGCCTTTGTAAATGGCCTAGAGTCAGCATCAACCTTCTTAATTCCCTGTTTATAAAATTTAAAGCATTGATGAAGCGTGGAGGTTACTATTCTATTTTCATGTATCCATGGACGTCCCAATAACATTTTATAAGTGGTCTTGGAATCGATCACATGGAATATTGTGCTTGCCTGCAAATCCCCTATGACGATTTCCAAACGAATAGTGCCTATTGCCCGTTGTGCTCCTTGATTAAAGTCTTGAATCACCAGTTTACTATTTGATAACTCTTCCACTGAGATACCTAATTGATTCATTGTTGACTTTGGTAGAATGTTGACGGCGGAACCGTTATCTATGAGAATTTGATTAAGCTTTTGCTCCCGAATGTATCCTGACACATATAAAGGTATATTATGAAGCTTTGACCCAAGTAGCAAATCTTCATCACTGAATGATATCGACATACAAGAGGAATCATACGCCATCGTTGGTGATGTAACAATAGTCGAGACATCATCATTTTTTAATATCTCGATGATTGTATCCTTAACTTCTCGCGATAGTGTCAACAAATCATTTATGCCTAAAGGAAGTAAATCCTCTGGCTTGGGTGTCTCCTCCATCGCATTTGATGGGAAAGCGTCCTCCTCCGTCGTACTGGTAGTATGACACGAGAATATTTCCATTGGAAAGTTTTTATGGAAGAAGTCCTTTAGAATTATCGGTCGTCGTGGTCGAGAAAGCCCCTCACTTTCTTCAATAATCGGTAGAAACTTTCTCAGGTTCTTTCTTGTGTTTCTTCTCTGGGACTTACCCTTGCTCCTGTACGTTCGGTACGAGCCAGATTCTTTTTGGGAAAAACTTTGCTTGCGCTTCTTTCGACGCGTTACCAGCGTCCATCCTTCCTCAACATTATCTACTTGTTTTTCTTCTTCCTTGGGGCTATCAGTCCGGAAGTCATTATTTTGTAAATCCTCCGGTGAAGAATATATAACAATGAGTTCCAACGATCCAAATTGGATTAGACTCCCTATAACAGACAATCTACTATCTGACTGTATGATTACTGTGGCATGATTTGTTTGTGCCACATCATCAAGTTCTAGCTCGATCTTTTTGTCTAGAGCTAACTTTAGGATCAACTCCTTCAACACAAAACATTTTTCAACGGGATGGCTGATGACCCGATGATATTTGCAGTAATTGGGATCATTTACTTTTCCCATTTCTGCAGGTCGTTTACATTCGGGGAGTTGAATGAGTTGTTTTTCCAGTAGTTGGTCTAACATGTCAGGTAAGTCAGAGTCTGGAAAAGGATAAATTTTTTCTTGCCTCTCTTTTAATGTTGGACGTCTTTTTTCGCCTTCGTCTTGGCGTTTTTCCATTTTCTTTTCCTTTGAGACAAGCTTCAAAGGGGTCGTACTGACGACCATAGCCTCCTTGGTAGCACCCTTCAATACCTTCTGGGTGCTCTTCACTTCTTTCTTTTCTTTTCTAACTTCTGGAACTAAAAGATCATTGTTTCCTCTATTAGCAATACTTAGCTCCATATCCTGAGCTCTGGTTGCTAACTCTTCAAAGGTACGGGGTTTTATTCCCTACAAGATGTACAGGAGTCCCCAATGCATTCCTTGAGTGCACATTTCAACAGCTGATAGTTCGGTTAATCTATCTTTGCAGTCAAGGCTTAATGCTCTCCAGCGATTAATATAGTCAATGACTGGCTCACCTTTTCGCTGTTTGGTTGCAGTTAACTCTATCATGCTAACAATACGTGGGGTACTGTAGAAACGGTTGAGAAAGTCTCTTTCAAGCTGCTCCCAACTATCAATGGATTTAGGCTCCAAGTCGGTGTATCAGCGAAGGCGTTTCCTTTAAGGGTTCGAACAAACTGCTTGACTAACAAATCTCCTCGTGTACCAGCAGTTTCACAAGTTTCGATGAAATGAGCAACATGTTGTTTTGGATTGCCCTTTCCATCAAACTGTTAAAACTTGGGTGGCTGGTATCTATGTGGCATTCTCATATTGTCAATCCTTTTTGTATATGGCTTGGAATATAAAGAGAACGTTTGAGCAGGTCTGTTGTATTGAGTTTTGATGGAGTTTGCAATCATCTCTTGCAGCTTTTGGACAGACAATGATGCGATCGAGGTGGAATTTTGTGGTTGACTTTCTTGCATAATCGCTTTCCCTTTGTTAGCATTTTTTATAGTGTGTGTGTGACTTGATTCAGCAGCGTCACGACTTTCGATGTGATTCTTCAACAATGCGATCTCAAAATCCCTTTCTTCAACCCCCTTCATGAACATATTAACCTTTTTTTCGAGATCTGCCATTCTGTCTTCGCTTGTATCCACATCAGTTACCATAACTGACATTATATTTGGCTGTGGAACCTCCTCGTTTGAGCGCTCAGACAACGAGTTGTGTTCGTCAATCGCAGGATTCTCTTTGATTACAATTCCACCTTTTGGTGGCTTAGAGATTTGCTCCCAAATATTCTTTGCAACTTCAAAAGGAGGCATATCTTCAGATGACTGAATCTCCCTTGAGCGGCTACGAGTGTTTGGCCGTTTGCCAATGTCACTGAGAGCTTTGGAAGTGTTGCCTTGAGATGTCATGATTTTCTTTGGATGTTCTTCAAAAAGAGAAAGAGATGAAAGGTAGAGATGGTCCCACTGGGCGTGCCAAATTGTTCGCACGAGATCTCAGGGAAAATTTAATTCGTGGGATCGAACTTTGTATTGATTTATGTATTGCGGATACAATCTCTAATATTTACTCATTTGATTCTTTCTCTCGGATACAAAAAGTAAAATTTAAGACTTCGTGGTCTTCGATCTTCAAGAAGTTGTAACTACAAGTCAATTCGAGCTTCGATCTTTCAGAAGGTTGATTTCGAGGTTGATGATAACTTGCACGTCTTGAGAGTCTTCAAAAGTTTTTGTCTTCAATTCTTCATAACTTCGATTCTTCTCTTCAATCAAAGGTCCCCTCCCCAATGAATGGTAGATGTCTCTATTTATAGAGAAATTTTATGGGCTTTAAGTGGGCTTGGGCCTGTTTGTTTGTTAGGCTTGGGCCTATCTGTCTGTTGGACTTAGGCTTGGCCCATTTGCTTATTGGGCTTGGGCTTGAGCCCACCTGACACTCTGGGCTTGGGCCCATTTGCTTGTTGGGTTCGTGTCCGGGCCCAATTGTTTGACGGGCTTGGTCCATTATTTCTTGCCCTAATTTATATTTAGGGCTTAATTAGATCAGGTACAAGAAAGCTTAATTATCCAAACCCAATCAAATTATGATTATCACACTATTTATTGTGATGACGTGGCGGAATTTAATTGGCCAAAATTTATTACTCAACAATGCTGATGTTGATAAGAATAAAAAAAAAGGGTCGAATTTTAAAACTTTGCATTTTGTATTAAATACTTTAAAAAATATAAGAAATGTTCTTAAATTTTTTTTAAAAAAAGGAAAATTTCATAAATATAATCGACTACTAAAATATTTATGTCCGATGTAACAAGATAGTTAGTCATTTTTTAAATATTTCAGATTTTCTCTCTCGTTTTGCTTTTCCTATATTTTTTCTATCATATTCTTCCTTTTCTCTTATTTTTCTTATCTGCGATTTTTTTCTATCGTCTTTTTTCTTTTCCTATTTCGTATTTATTCTTTTTTTTCTTCTTTTTTTCGCTCCGATTTAATCAAATCTAAAAGATCGTAGCCAAATTTAAATGGAATTAAAAAAATAAACAACTAAACAAATTCTGTGTAGCAAAAAAAATCTAGACAATCTTTACCAAATCATAGCTAAATCTAAACAATCTAGCCATTTTTGTATTTTTGTAGGGGACTTTTTCCGTATTCAAAATTGTTGTCTAAATTACAAAAAGAAATAACTCCTAAATGTTTATATAAAAAATCTCTATAAACTTTCAAAAGTTTCAAAAATGTCTTTTTTTTTTTAACTTTTAAAAATGGTTAAAAATAATTTATATTTGTGACTACCGATGTCTATCGTTAATATAATCTAATATCTTGCTATATTTGCGTAAATATTTTTATTTATTTTACTATATTTAAATTTAAAAATGACTTAAAATAAAACTTAAAAACTATATATATATATATATATATATATATATATATATATTTGTAAAGTATACATAAATAATAATTGTGTTTTGGGTAAAGAGAAAAAATCTAAATGAGAGCATATGGGCAGCTTTTGAGCATCGTGTTCACACGTAGGCAGTCAAATTTGGGTCTACAAAGTCTTTTGCTTATCCATTCATTTTTTATAATTATAATTATTTAATTACCACTTTTATGAAAACCACACTTTTTCTTTACACTTCATATCTTTTTCCTCTTTTTTTTTTTTTTTTTTTTTTTTTTGAAAAGGTACTTCAAATCTTTTTTCATTTACTTTAAATACACACACAAAAAAAAAAAAAGAAAAAGAAAAAAAAAACAATCGTTCGAAATTTCGTATCTGTTTCCTTTTGAGGTTAGAAAATAAAAATATCAAATAGGTTGGATGAGTTTTCCTAATTTCAATGTGTTATTTAATAGTTGTCCTCCATTTTCTATGTTATTCATCAATTAGATTTAGCCAAATTTAGAACCAATTTGACCCAAACATTTATATGAAATTTGATTATACACATTTATTATTTTTATCATATTTTATTTTATTTTATTTTATTCTATCTTATAATGATTCTAACAATTATGATTGTTAATTGAATTTAATTAAAACATCTCTCCAATATCTGTCGTTTCACCACTCCAATTTTCTGGTTCCCTTTCTATATAAATTTTTCTTGTTCTCTTTTTATATAAATGAAATTTTTATGAAAAAATGTAAACTACATATTTGTAATTAAAAAAAATATATTATCTCATCTCAAATACTCTAAACCAAAATGAATAACAATAAAAAATTATTTTTATTCTTTTTCATATTTATGTTATTACAATTTTCTTATTTTTTAAATAAAATAAAAAACGATTAAAAATCACCGAGTGATAGTCATTTGAAAAATATAAAAAGAAAAAAAGAAAAAAAAAGTTTTCTAGTAAGAAAATAATCAAATTAAAATTTAAAAAGCAATATCAATTTAATAAAGAAACATATTATATTATATATATATATATAGGAAAAAAAGAAAAAGGAATCAAAGTTGTAAGTACTTGTTATGGTCCGGTCGACTAGGGGTGTAAGAATCAAAGCTGTAAGTACTTGTTGGGTTAGTTTAAAATGTGGGTTGGGGTGGGTTGAAATTTTTTATTTTTTCGGGTTGGGTTGGGTTGCGGGTTAGAAGGTTGAAAATTTTGGGTCAACCAAACCCAACCCGAATTAATATAATAATGTAAATATAAATAAATATTATATTTTATTATTATTTATTTATTTAATAAAAGTTAAACAATCTTTGAGTTTCGAGATTTTTTTTTTTTTTGCTTAAATTGAGGCAAAACATATTCGGTTGATGATTTCCATTTACAAACATTAAAATTTAGAAACGAAAAAATAAAATAAAAATAATACAACCCGACAAACCAACCCAACCAACTCAAAAATATGAATTAGGTTGAGAATGTCTCCCAATCCAACCCGTTTACACCCTACGGTCGACAAATCAATACTTTCCCTTCTGCAATATCTTCTAAAATAACATTGTAAAAAAGAATTCTATTTTAACTTATATAATACATAAAAAGCAATAAACTCTTTTAATTAAAACCCATAACCCTTTTTAATATGTTTAAATAAAGAAAAAAATAACAATTTTTATCGTGTAAAGTATAATTTTTAACTTAACCTGACGGCTCCCAGAAGTTAGAGAGTAATTACAGGATTAATTAAAATAGGTAACAAATTTATGATTAATAATTAAGTGAATACTAATATTAAAAAACAAAATTCAAAGAGGTTAGCCGCTCTGAAAACAGATATTAATAAAAATGAAGTTTCCTTAATTAATAACAAAATTGTTTTTCCTTAATTAATAACAAACTTATTTTTCCTTAATTAATAACAGAATTATTTTTTCCTTAATTAATAACAATATTATAATCGTAAGGTTTTAGAAATTCCACGTATCCATGAGAATGGTGAGCCATTAGTCTTCTTAAACAAAGACTTCCACTGTGCAGCAAATTCCCCTCCTCCTCCTCCTCCTCCTCCTCCACCTCCTTATTTAAACCTCCCCTTTCCTTCTCAAATTCTCTACCAATAAACCTTCAAATTCCACAATTCTCTCAAACAAACATGACCCCAATGCCCATGGGACAGTTCTGGAACAATGTCGGCTCTTTAATGGCGACCACCATGTTCGTTTGGGCAATCATCCAACAATACTTCCCTTACCATCTTCGTGCTCACATCGAACGATACGCTCACAAATTTTTTGGGTTTCTCAATCCTTACATCACAATCATTTTCCCTGAATACACCGGCCAGCGTCTCCGGAAAAGTGAAGCCTTTACCGCTATTCAGAATTACCTCAGCTCACGAAGCTCTATTCGAGCTAAGCGTCTGAAGGCAGAGGCGGTCAAAAATAGCAAATCTTTGGTTCTTAGTATGGATGATAATGAAGAAGTTATTGATGAATTTAAAGGCGTTAAGATTTGGTGGACTTCTAGTAAAATCATACCCACAACTCAGAGTATATCTTACTACCCTTCTTCCGATGAGAGACGGTTTTACAAACTGACGTTTCACAGGCGAGATAGAGAAACCGTTCTTGACTCTTTTATTAATCATATTTTGGAAGAAGGAAAGGCCGTGGAGCTGAAAAACCGGCAACGGAAGCTGTATATGAACAATTCCAGTGAGAGTTGGTGGCATAAAAGTAGTTGGAGACATGTCCCTTTTGAGCATCCAGCGAATTTCCGTACCCTGGCTATGGATCCGAAGAAGAAACAAGAGATTGTGAATGATTTGGTGAAGTTTAAGAATGGGAAAGAGTATTATGAGAAAGTAGGGAAGGCCTGGAAACGTGGGTATCTTCTGTACGGTCCACCAGGAACAGGGAAATCCACCATGATCGCTGCCATGGCCAATTTCATGGAGTACGATGTTTATGATCTTGAGCTGACGTCTGTTAAGGATAATACAGAGTTGAAGAAGTTGTTGATCGAGATTTCGAATAAATCGATTATTGTGATTGAGGATATTGATTGTTCACTTGATCTTACCGGGCAACGGAAGAAGAAGAAGAAAACAGAGGAGGAGGGAGATGAAGCGAAGAAGGAGATTGAGAAGAAGGCTAAAGAGGAAGAGAAGAAAGAGAGCAAAGTGACGCTTTCTGGGCTGTTGAATTTCATCGACGGAATTTGGTCAGCGTGTGGTGGAGAGAGGTTGATTATTTTCACGACGAATCATAAGGAAAAGCTTGACGAAGCTTTGATAAGAAGAGGAAGAATGGACAAACATATAGAGATGTCTTATTGTGGTTTCGAAGCATTCAAAGTTCTTGCAATGAATTACTTGGATGTTGCATGGGATGATTCATACGATAAAATTAAGGAGATGCTAGAAGACACTGAAATGACACCGGCAGACGTGGCAGAGAATTTGATGCCAAAATATGAAGGGGAAGAAACAGGCGAGTGTTTCAAGAGATTAATTAAAGGACTTGAGGATGCAAAAGTGGCAGCTGATAAGAAGAAAGCAGAGGAGGAAGCTGAAGCTGCAAAAATGGCAGAGAAAGAGAAGGAAGAAAAGGTAAAAGAGGAGAAGAAGAAAGCTGAGGAAGAAGCAGAAGCTGCTAAAAAGGAAAAGGAGAAGAAGAAAGAAGGAGAATCGGGTGAGAAGAAGGAATGTAGTAAATGCAATGGGGTTGCAACAACAGAGGTGAAGGAGAATGGCCATGTGGAGAAGAAACAGAACAATTGAAAAAGAATAGCAATGTACGAGGATTGTACATTACACTTTCGCATTCCGATTTCGTAGGTCATTGAAGTTTTAGATTAGTAAATTGTTTAATGTTTAAAGAACAACAAAAACCAAAAAAAAAAAAAAAAAAAAAAGAAGGATTTGTAATTCGTATAGCATAGTTGCATTATTTGTAGACTCAAGCTTTGTGTTAATAAAAAAAATGGTTTGTAATGTAGAAGCCAATGCTCATGGATTGGTTCTGTATGTTTGTTTGTCATATTCTAATTTAGAGTTTAGACTTATAAAAATGGATATAACCATGGTAGAAAGGATGAATGTCACACGTTTATGACATAAAATATATATATATATATATATATATATATATAATATATATATATATATATATATATATATATATATATTTCCTCCTTGGATTAAGTATATATGAATTTCAACAAAGAGAAAGTGAAGGATGGAATTGTCAAGAAGACCTTATGACTTGTATGTTTTTAACAAGATTGTAATAATCGTTAGCAGCCAAATATGTCATTTTTGTATCAGGTTATTTATCATTTTGGTAAGTTTCAAGGATAAATTTTGATTTATTTGGTGTGAAAAATTGGTGTAAGAATTGGACACATAAGAGAAACAAGAGTAGTTTTATGGGGGAGAAATACACTCTTGGATATAGTATATATTAATGGAAAATACAAAAGCAGATGTAAAGAAAAAAGAAAACTGTAAATACTGATCCAATAAAAGAAAACCAAGGAGAAGAAAAAAAGATAAAGCTTACACTCAGATTGGTATATACTATTAAGACTTTTAATAGGATATTGAAAATTATGCCCTGATAATTGTATATATTGAAAAAAATTATTGTAAACGATAAAATTGATAAAATTTTAGATCTTGTCAATATAGATATTTCTATTCATGATTATTAGTGTTTATCATCAATACAATTTAAGATTTTGTTATACTTTGATTTATTTCTTATATTTAAATTTAAAAATGCCTTGAAAATAAAAAATAAAAAATAATTTTTAAAAACTTAAAAGCTTAAAATACAGATAAAAAGACAAGTAAAATAACATTATATGTGGAAAAAAATATATGTAATAATTGTATACAGTGAAAGAAAATATTTATTATAAAATTTTAAATGAGCATAAATAAAATATATATTGAGTCAAAATGAGCATAGATATTTATACTATCAACCTCCTCCTCTAAATTAATTCAATATCTTTGCTATATATATATATATATATATATATATATATATATATATATATATATATATATATATATATATATATATTAAGAAATAAAATAAACCTACAACATATAATATAAATGTTTTAAGGACAAATAATGGCAAAAAAAAAAAAAAAAGTATGTATAGTATATTCACAATGCCAAAGAGTGACATAAATTCTTTTGGATGGAAAGAAAAAATAAACATCATGTAGCATGCTAGCTTTTGAGTCTTGTGTTCACACCTATGAAGTCAATACATGCTTTGGTCTACAACTCTTTTACTTTTCTAATTATAATTATTTAATTACCACTTTTTGAAAACTACCCTATTTTAAATATATAAAAAAACTATCAATCGAATTTTTCTATCATTTCCTTTTCAAGGTTATAAAATAAAAATATATATATAAAAAAAAAAGTTAGATTTCGTTCACATTCGGTTATTTCGTTATTGGTTGGATCTCATTTTGTATTCGATGATATATCTCTTTTGGTTACGTTTAACGCCTACTAGTGTTAGTAACGTTTTCGACTCTCGAGAATGTGTAGAATGTATCACGATTTAACTTGATTATTTTTTGATCAATTGATCAACTTGAATCTCGGGGTGTTTAACATTTTTCTCTTGCATTCTGCTATCGTCTTTTTGTCATCCAATAAACTTGTTGACCTCATCGGTAGACTTTAGGTCTTACCTTAACAACCAACTTCAACAAACTCAACCACGTAAGTTTGTGTTTTAATATAAAAAAATAAAATTAGTTTATATATGTCACCGACTAATCCATAAATTAAGAAAGTTTGAGACAAAATCTCTCTCTTACTATATGTGTGTGACATCATCCAACTTTTCTATTTTCTACCTTTCTTCTCTTTTAAGTTCAACACCCAATTAAAATAAGCCACCTACCTTTACTCTTTTACTTTCTTTATACGTTTATCGGCTTGTATAATAATAAAATAATCATAATTTACATTAATTTTTAGAATAATTATTAAATATGTAGCAATATTTTAAAAAAATTACAAATATAGTAAAATCTGTTAATGATAGACTTCTATTTTTATGGTTTATCTATGATAAACCAACATTTGCTACTTGGTCTATCAGACTCCTATCATTGATAGATTTTGACAAATTTTACTATATTCGTAATTTTTTAAAATGTTGCTATATACTTAATTATTTTAAATATAATTGTTACATTTGCAACTATTCCTATATAATACATTAAAGCAATAAACTTTTTTCTAATTAAAAGCAATAGCCCCCTTTTAATATGTTTAATAAATTAAAAAAGAAAAACTACTTTTACTCACATATAAAGTATAATTTTTAATTTCACTCAATCGCTTCTAAAAGCTAAGGTAGTTAATACACCATTTTTATAAATAGGTAACAATTTCAGACTTTCTAGAGAAGTTTTTTTAAGAAGTTATAAATATAACAAAATGTATATTTTTATGGTCTATTAGGGATAAACAAATATTTTCAACGTGATGGATTATTAGTGAGAGACAAATACTTCTATCATTGATAGATTTTAAGGAATATATTTTTAATTTTTAAAATTTTGTTATATATGTTAAAATTTTAAATCTAATTGCTATATTTATGTTTTATTGTTCGTCATAATCTATTGTTATCTGTTTAAATTTTTTAAATAAAAACAAACAAATAGTTTTAACCATATAACTAAAATTCAAAATATAAATAAAGCTGTGTGTTTAAAATATAGCAAAATAAATAGAAAGTATTTGATAAGTATGATAGCAAAGATGGGCATATATATGGCACCTATTACAAGTTTTTTTTAAAAAATAGCCTAAACTTGATGAGAGCGAGAGTCCCTCCTTCGTTCAATTTTCCTCAATGAGAGCCAGAGGCATTGAGAGGGAAAGATACCATGCTCAATGGTATTCACAAATGGATAGTCATCGAGAGAGGGGAAACATTATGTTCAATGGAATTTGCAAATGGGTCGTCACCGGAAGCAAGATACCAAAAGATTGAGAGAAGGAAGATAGTATTTAAATTTCTGTATGACCATAAATTTCACCTTTACATATCCAGTGATGCATTTCTCTTCTTTACAGTCAAACATTGGAATGCGCGTGATTTTGCTCTCCAATTACTTTTTAATAGGGGATGTTAGCCGCCATGAAAGTAGAAAACGAAGTTTCCTTAATTAATAGCAAAATTATAATCATAAGCTTTTACAAATTCCACATGCTGACGAAAATGGTGAGTTCTTAGTCTTCTTAAACAAAGACTTCCACTCTGCTACAAAATTCCCGTCCTCTTCTTATTTAAACCTGCCTTTTCCTCCTCAATTTCTCCACCAGAAAACCTTCAAATTCCACAATTTTCTCAATCAAACATGATCCCAATGCCCATGGGACAGCTCTGGAACAATGTTGGCTCTTTAATGGCGACCTTCATGTTCGTTTGGGCAATCATCCAACAATACTTCCCTTACCGTCTTCGTGCCCACATCGAACGATACGCTCACAAATTTATTGGGTTTCTCAATCCTTACATCACAATCACTTTCCCTGAGTACACCGGCGAGCGTCTTCGGAAAAGTGAAGCCTTTACCGCTATTCAGAATTACCTCAGTTCACGAAGCTCAATTCGAGCTAAGCGTCTGAAGGCAGAGGCGGTCAAAAATAGAAAATCTTTGGTTCTTAGTATGGATGATAATGAAGAAGTTATTGATGAATTTAATGGTGTTAAGATTTGGTGGACTTCTAGTAAAACCGTACCCAAAACTCAGAGTATATCTTACTACCCTACTTCCGACGAGAGACGGTTTTACAAACTGACGTTTCACCGGCGACACAGAGAAACCATTCTTGACTCTTTTATTAATCATATTATGGAAGAAGGAAAGGCCGTGGAGCAGAAAAACCGGCAGAGGAAGCTTTATATGAACAATTCCAGTACGAATTGGTGGCATAAAAGTAGTTGGAGACATGTCCCTTTTGAGCATCCAGCGAATTTCCGTACTCTGGCTATGGATCCGAAGAAGAAACAAGAGATTGTGAATGATTTGGTGAAGTTTAAGAATGGGAAAGAGTATTATGAGAAAGTAGGGAAGGCTTGGAAACGTGGGTATCTTCTCTACGGTCCACCAGGAACAGGGAAATCCACCATGATCGCTGCCATGGCCAATTTCATGGAGTACGATGTTTATGATCTTGAGCTGACGTCTGTTAAGGATAATACAGAGTTGAAGAAGTTGTTGATCGAGATTACGAATAAATCGATTATTGTGATAGAGGATATTGATTGTTCACTTGATCTTACCGGGCAACGGAAGAAGAAGAAGAAAACAGAGGAGGAGGGAGATGAAGCGAAGAAGGAGATTGAGAAGAAGGCTAAAGAGGAAGAGAAGAAAGAGAGCAAAGTGACGCTTTCTGGGCTGTTGAATTTCATCGACGGAATTTGGTCAGCGTGTGGTGGAGAGAGGTTGATTATTTTCACGACGAATCATAAGGAAAAGCTTGACGAAGCTTTGATAAGAAGAGGAAGAATGGACAAACATATAGAGATGTCTTATTGTGGTTTCGAAGCATTCAAAGTTCTTGCAATGAATTACTTGGATGTTGAATGGGATGATTCATACGATAAAATTAAGGAGATGCTAGAAAACATTGAAATGACACCGGCAGACGTGGCAGAGAATTTGATGCCAAAATATGAAGGGGAAGAAACAGGCGAGTGTTTGAAGAGATTGATTAAAGGACTTGAGGATGCAAAAGTGGCAGCTGATAAGAAGAAAGCAGAGGAGGAAGGTGAAGCTGCAAAAATGGCAGAGAAAGAGAAGGAGGAGAAGGAAAAAGAGGAGAAGAAGAAAGCTGAGGAAGAAGCAGAAGCTGCTAAAAGGGAAAAGGAGAAGAAGAAAGAAGAAGAATCGGGTGAGAAGAAGGAATATTGTAGTAAATGCAATGGGGTTGCAACAACAGAGGTGAAGGAGAATGGTCATGTGGAGAAAAAGCAGAACAATTGAAAAAGAATAGCAATGTACGAGGATTTTGTACACCTAGACTTTATTTGTGTCTGTGTGTACGTATGCGCATTTCAATTTAGTGGGTTATTGAAGGTTTAGATTAGTAAAAAAAAAAAAAAAGAAGAAGAAAGATTTGTAATTCGTATAGCATTGTAGTTGCATTATTTGTAGACTGGATTGTTGTGTTGATAAAAGAAAATGGTTTATCAGACTGTAGTAGCCAATGCTCATGATTGATTATGTAATGTTATGACTTTTGATTCTTGGTTTGCCATATTCTAATTCTGAGTTTAGACTTATGAACGGCAAACGTTTTAATGACATAAAAAATATATATTTCCTCCTTCGGTTAAAGTATATGTGAATTTCAACAAAGAGGAAGTGAATGATGGGATTACCAAGAAGACCTTAATTATGACTTGTATGTTTTTAACAAGATTGTATTAATTGCCAAATATGTCCATTTTGTATTAGGTTATTTATCATTTTGGTAAATCCCAAGGTTAAAATTTGATTGTAATTGATTTTGAAACTTGTTTTTTATTTATAATTTGTTGTGAAAAAATTGGTGTAAGGATTGGACAAATGAGAGAAAATGAGAGTAGTTCTATGGAAAAAAAAAGATATCTATATAATTTATTTAAAATGTAACCTTTCAAACTCATGAAAATTTCAAACAAGGAGATGAACTTATTGTGAGAAATACACTTTTGACTATAGTATGTATTAATGGAAACTACAACTGCAGATGTAAAGAAAAAAAAAAGGCAAATACTGATCCAATAAAAAACCAAGGAAACTTATGATAAAATTATTTGAAAAAAGAAAAAAAAATTTATCATAAAGGATAAAATTAATAAAATATTTAATTAGAATATAAAATTTTATTATATTTTATAAATACTTTACTTCATTTTACTATATTTAAATTTAAAAATGTCTATTTAAAAACTACCTTTTAAGTATATATACACGTAATAATTATATATATTTATATTAAAAGAAAACATTTGTTATAGCATAAAATATATATCGAGTCAAAATGAACATAATTTGATGGGTATTTATATTATCAACTTCTTTATTCCATAAATTATTTTGATATATTTACTATATAAAGAAATAAAATAAACGTACAACATACAATATAAATGTTTAAGGGATAAATAATTGCAAAAAAAAATGAAGAAGTATATGTATAGTATATTCACAAGAACTTACAATGCCAAAGAGTGACATAAATTGTTTTGGGTTAGAAAGAAAAAATAAACATCATGTAGCATGCTAGCTTTTGGGTCTTGTGTTCACACCTATGATATCAATAATAGAAACGGCCTCCTAAGTCTATTGCTTTTCTAATCATAATTATTTAATTACCATTTTTTGAAAACTACCCTATTTTAAATACATAAAAAGAACAATCAATTGAACTTTCCTATCCGTTTCCTTTTTAAGGTTATAAAATAATATATATATATATATATATATATATATATATATATATAAAATGTTAGATCTCGTTTACTTTCGGTTATTTTGTTGTTAGTTGGATCTCATTGGCATTTGATGATGGACCACTTTAGGTTACGTTAACGCCTACTAGTGTTAATAACATTTTCGACTCTCGAAAACATGCAGAATGTATCATATTTAACTTGATTATTTTTTGATCAATTGATCAACTTGAATCTCGAGGTGTTAACATTTTTCTCTTGCATTCTACTATCGTCTTTTTATCATCCAATAAATTAAACTTGTTAACCTCATCGATAGACCTTAAGGGCCCGTTTGGGGTTAGGGTTGGGACTGTGGGCTTAGGTTAGCCCAACCCTAACCCCCGTTTGGGCTCAAGGTTAAGGAATCCCTAGTTTTAGGGTTTCCTTAACCTGTTTTCGTCTGCCCCTTCCAACGCCGATTCGTGTCTTCCCCCGTTTTCGTTAATCCGGTTTCGTCGTTTCCCTCAATCCGTGTTCCATTTCCGCGTTGAAACCGATTTCAATCTTCTCCTCAACCCTTCTTCATCGAAATTTTTTTCGTTTTTCTCTTCTTTCTGTCATCTCCCTCAACGAATCAATGTTTCGTTTCGTCTTCTCCCTCAACGAATCAATGTTTCGTTTCGTCTTCTCCCTCAACAAATCTAGGGTTTGTGTTCGTTTTGTGTTGTCCGCTCGATTTCGTTTTTTTTCGTCTTCGTCCCTTAATCCATTCCTTCCTTTTGTATCGTTTTGTCCATTTGTTTCATCTCCCTCAACGAATCGACTGCATGTTGTTTTCTTTCGTCTTCTCCCTCAACGAATCTAGGGTTTCGTTTTCATCCTTTAATCCATTCTGCCGTTGCGTTTTCGCAATGAAACCAGATTTCGTTACGCCGAATCTCTCTCTGCATCTCTCTCATCCGTCTCTCTCACTCCCGAAAGGACTTCTGTGTTTGTTGAAGTCGACGATTTCATTGGCTCCGAACACGATTTCCTTTTGGAATCGTGGGTTTTCGCTCCTTCTTTACTCCTTGCCGCTCGCGGTTCCATTATGTTGTCCGGTCTTTCGCTTGGTAATAAGACAGATACTTCACTCTGCCATTGGATGCCGATGGAGCTTGGTAGGGAGGTATTGGAGTTTTGAATCAACTTTTTTTTTAAAGCCGATGATGAGTTCGAATTTGTGTAAAACTGAATTCTTTTGTAATGTATGTAGTTGTTCGCATTCTGTTGTGTCTTCTGTCTTATTTGTTTACATTTTCCGGCCATGTGTTCTGTATTATTCCGGACATGTCGTTGCCTTACCTTTGGCACCCATGTGTTCTGTGTTATTGGTTAAATTTCTCCGACCATGTGTTCTGTATTATTGGACCCATGTGTTCTGTGTTATTGGTTAAATTTCTCCGGCCATGTTACAATTCTGTTATGTCTTTGTTCACACGAGATTTCAGGAAAAATTTAATTCGTGGAATCGAACTTTGTATTGATTTATGTATTGCGGATACAATCTCTAATATTTACTCCTTTGATTCTTTCTCTCGGATACAAAAAGTAAAATTTAAAACTTCGTGGTCTTCGATCTTCAAGAAGTTGTAACTACAAGTCAATTCGAGCTTCAATCTTCTGGAATTCAAGGAAAGTTTGATCTTCCAAGTCTTCGATCTTTCAGAAGGTTGATTTCGAGGTTGATGATAACTTGCACGTCTTGAGAGTCTTCAGAAGTTTTTGTCTTCAATTCTTCATAGCTTCGATTCTTCTCTTCAATCAAAGGTCCTCCAAATGAATTGTAGATGTCTCTATTTATAGAGAAATTTTATGGGCTTTAAGTGGGCTTGGGCCCGTTTGTTTGTTAGGCTTGGGCCTATCTGTCTGTTGGACTTGGGCTTGGCCCATTTGCTTATTGGGCTTGGGCTTGAGCCCACCTGACACTCTGGGCTTGGGCCCATTTGCTTGTTGGGTTCGTGTCCGGGCCCAATTGTTTGACGGGCTTGGTCCATTATTTCTTGCCTTAATTTATATTTAGGGCTTAATTAGATCAGGTACAAGAAAGCTTAATTATCCAAACCCAATCAAATTATGATTATCACAATATTTATTGTGATGACGTGGCGGAATTTAATTGGCCAAAATTTATTGCTCAACAAATGCCCCTTTTCGAGATTCGTACACCTGCATGAGTGGATGAATTTCGAAAACAATAATCTCCATATGAACAACCCTTCCCTAATAGTGGTTTTTTAATATCATCATAAATTGAAATATGAACAACTTTTTAGTAATAGTGTTTTTTCAATATAATCACAACTTTTGATATTAATTAAATTATATTAAGAGAATACACATTTCATAAACTTCTTCAATGTCTTTAATAAACTTCTTCAAACTTCTTCAATAAGTACTTCTTCAAACTTCTTCAATAAGTACTATTGTTCGATTTTTTTAAAAAAGAAACTTCTTCGAACTTCTTCAAACTTCTTCAATAAGTACTATTGTTCGGTTTTTTAAAAAAAGAAACTTCTTCAAACTTCTTCATAAACTTCTTAAAAAATTGAAATATGTTCAATAAGTATTATTGTTCAATAAGTACTTGTTGTTGTCTTTATTGGATTTTATTTTTCTTTTTTCTTATATTTTTCTTTTCTTTTAACATTTTCTATGTTTTGTTTAAATTTTTTTTTTATTTTCAACCAATTTTATTTCTATTTTTAAAATACTTAATTTAGAACTAAAATACATTGTAAAATTTGTTGAAAATAAAATAAAATTATAAGTAAAAATTCCAAATTACAAATTCCAAACTATTGTTCGGTTTTCAAAAAAAAGAGTCTTAAAAATTAGGGGTGTTTTAAGAAAAAAAAACACAAAGGAAAATTAATTAAAAGGAATTGAGTTGAAAAATATTAGGAAAATAGGATAAACTTCCATTTGGAACTTATTTAATTTTATGTATCATTTTCAATGTTCTCGTCACTCATAATCTATTTTTTTTGTTCTATGTTTATGGTTTTACTAAATACGGATATTACTAAGTTTACAGATCTTTTCACAATATATCGATATTGTACTAATTTAATTAGTACATGTTTTTTAGGGAACTTTACATACATTGTAATGGATGAACAAACACTTATTGGAGTCCTAACTGCATTCACGTTGGCCCAACGTCAGATTTTACTAACGTTGGAGCTATTAATGAACAACAATAAGCGTCTCCCACATACACCGCCCGATATACGCCATAGAATTAGGGAGCTTGCTTACTTTCACATGATACACGAGTCAGATCTTGTGTGTCGGCAAAGCACGCGGATTGATAGGGGAACATTCGCAATTCTATGCCATTTACTTAGAAATGTGGTTGGTCTTTCTTCAACTGAAATTGTCGATGTTGAGGAAATGGTAGCAATGTTCTTGCACGTCCTCGCTCATGACGTGGAGAACCGCGTCATCCAACGAGAATTTGTACGGTCCGGTGAGACAGTATCTCGACATTTCAACATCGTATTCTTGGTTGTTCTTCGACTGTACGAGGAGTTGATAAAGAGACCTGTTCCGGTAACAAGTAATTGCAATGATCAACGTTGGAAGTGTTTCGAGGTGGGCATCATAGAAGTTCACTATATTTCACCTTTACATACATCGCGCTTAATTCAACGTGTTTATTTCAACTTGCAGAACTGCCTTGGCGCGTTAGACGAGACGTACATAAAGGTCAACGTCCCAGCAGGAGATCGGCCTACATTCAAAACGCGTAAGGGGGAAATTGTCACAAACGTTCTGGGGGTCTGTGACACGAAAGGGGATTTCGTTTATGTCCTCGCCGGTTGGGAAGAATCCGCAGCAGACTCTCGGATCCTACGTGATGCAATTTCTCGAGAAAATGGACTACAAGTGCCAAAGGGTATAACTTCTTTATAATAAAACACCGTTGCTTCCTACTTACCTATTTAAAGGTCATAAACAAACCATTTAATAACAGGATATTATTATCTGTGTGATGCGGGATATCCAAACACGGAGGGGTTTCTCGCCCCGTACAGAGGCCAGCGGTACCATTTGCAAGAGTGGCGTGGTGCTGCAAATGCGCCAACAAATGCAAAGGAGTACTTCAACATGAAGCACTCCTTGGCAAGGAATGTTATTGAGCGCGCGTTCGGTGTTCTCAAGGATCGTTGGACCATTCTTCGTGAAAAGTCGTACTATCCCCTGCAAGTCCAGTGTCGCACCATTCTAGCATGTGCCTTGCTTCACAATTTGATCAACAGGGAAATGACATATTGCGAAGAAGTTGACGACAAGGACGAGGGGGACTCCACGTACGCGACAACCACCGCTTCAGAAGACATTCAGTACATTGAGACAACAAACGAGTGGTCTCAGTGGCGCGACGACTTAGCCGAATCGATGTTCACCGAATGGCAGTTGCGTAACACTTAGCTAAGACAATTTTACATAACAAGTTTTCGATTGGAAGGTCGCAATTCTATCATGTCTAACATGTACTGTAAAAAGTAATATGGGATGTTGCATATGAAATGTACGCGTGCCATGAATTTGTATCATGCCTATTTTATTTTGGAGTTTAATGGTGAAATTACTTACGTACTCCATGTATTTTTTCTAATTTCTCATTCTCAGTATGTAAACCTCAAATCGTGCACCGAGACATGTTTGGACGAAGGAGGAGGAGGGGACTCTTGTGGAATGTTTAATGGAGCTAGTGTCAATGGAGGGATGGAAATCAGATAATGGTACGTTTCGCCCAGGATACCTTGCGCAGTTGGTACGCATGATGGGGGAGAAACTACCTGGATGTCAGGTACGAGCAACAACTGTAATTGATTGTAGGATCAAGACACTGAAGCGAACGTTCTAGGCCATTGCCGAAATGCGGGGCCCAGCATGCAGTGGCTTTGGGTGGAACGATGAAGAGAAATGTATCATTGCGGAGAAGGAATTATTTGATAATTGGGTTAGGGTATGGAATATAATTTAAACGTCACACAACGTTCACAATTTACATTTAGTTAACAATTTTTCAATCAGTACTGATACGTGATTTTTTTTTTTGCCCGCAGTCGCATCCTGCAGCGAAGGGACTCCTGAACAAACCATTCCCGTATTACGACGAACTTACATATGTATTCAATCGCGATAGGGCGACCGGTCGGTTCGCTGAGACATTCGCCGACGTGGGGTCTAACGAGCCTGGTGGCGGATATGACAGATTTGATATGGGGGATGGAAACGAGGACTTCCCGCCCGTGTAAAGCCAGGGAATTGACCTCTCGCAGGACGATGTACGTGCATCCCGACCTTCTCGCGCTTCAGTGGATCGAAGAGGAAGAGGGAAAGTCAACGAGACTTCAAGCTTGAAGCGATATATCTGGCGCTCGACCAAACAAACGAGCAACTCAGGCAGATTGCGAAGTGGCCAGCACGCAACCTTGCAAATGACAACCACGTGCACGGAATTTTTCCGCATATTGCGTGAGATGCCAGAACTTACGAGTTTGGATAGGGCCTTATTGCAAAGGCATCTTTTGTCTCGTATGGACGACCTTCGGGGTTTCGTACTCATGCCTGAGGATGAGAGGGAGGGATTTTGTAGAGTCCTCCTACGAGACATAGAGAGATAGTTTATGTTTCTACTGACCTGGGTTGCTTATTATTTCGTTACGTTTTTTTGTCTATGATGTTGACTATTTATGCATTTCCTATTGTGAAGAACTTATTTTCCTCCTTGGTAATGTTTATTTTAAATTAAAGAAAATAGTCACAATTTTCCAAAAGCGTTATAACGGCTATTTATATAGGTTTAAAATTGGATGACTTCGCTATCGCCGATTAAAAATATTCAATAATTTTTTTCTCTTTCTAAAAAATTAATTGTAATAAATTTCTCACAATATGTTCACAAATTTATTTTAATTTGGGCAACTGTATGTACTAATTTAATAACATTACACATACAACAAATAAAATAGGAGAATAAGACGAATTCGAGTGTTTCGTAAAAAAGTATGCAATAATTTTTTTATGATATTTACAATTTAATTTAAAAATATTATACCACATAGAAAATTAATTAACCCAACCCATTTAACAATTTCCCCAAATAAAATTTATCACAAAATTCACATAAACCTACCCACCTAACCCTTCCCCCAAACACATTTTATCATAAAATTCCCATAAAACTACCCACCTAACCCTTCCCCCAAACACATCTTATCATAAAATCCCCATTAATCCTCCCCACCTAACCTTTCCCCCAAACACATTTTATCATAAAATCCCCATTAACTCTTCCCACCTAACCCTTCCCCCAAACACATATTATCATAAAACTACCTTTTTAAACCCTTCCCCCAAACAAGGGTTATGATAAAACTAAGTTTAACTTAACACTAGTTTTATCTTAACACTAACCCTTCCCTAAATCAACCATTCCCCCAAACGCACCCTAAGTCTTACCTTAACAACCAACTTCAACAAACTCAACCACGTAAGTTTGTGTTTTAATATAAAAAAATAAAATTAGTTTATATATGTCACCGACTAATCCATAAATTAAGAAAGTTTGCGACAAAATCTCTCTCTTCCTATATGTGTGTGACATCATCTTCGTTCGTATGCAGTGTGCATTAGATATCCCAACTTTTCCATTTTCTTCCTTTCTTCTCTTTTAAATTCAACAACGAATGAAGATATGCCACCTACCTTTACTCTTTTACTTTCTTTACATTATCATTTTTGACTTATATAATACATAAAAGCAATCAACTTTTTTAATTAAAACCCATAACCCTTTTTAGTATGTTTAAATAAACAAAAGAAAGGAAAAAAAAAAACGATTTTTACCTTTCACATGTAAATTATAATTTTTAATTTCACCCGATTGTTTGGAGTTAGCTATGAGAGTTATTGAAATAGGTAACAATTTTAAGAATAATAATTAGGTGTGTAACAATATTCTAAAAAAATACAAATATAGTCAAGTCAAATTAGAAGTTTGATAGATTCTTATAATCCATTATGGATAAACCAATTTTTTAAAATGTTGTTATGTATGATAAAATTTTGAATCTAATTGCTATGCTTGTAATTTATCCTTTGTCCTAATCATTTGTCACTTGGCTTAAATTTTTTAAACAAAAATAAACAAACAACTTTAGTTATATAACCAAAATTCAAAATATAATTAAAGTTGTGTTGTTTTTAAATATAACAAAATAAATCAAAATATTAATAAATATAACACTAAAATTTTAGTATATTGATGGAAAGGTAGGGCATATATATACAATAAAGTAATTGAAGTAAATGTACAAAACACAAAGCTAGCCAACTAATGAAAGAAAAGAAAAACTCTCTTGTCTAAACATCTAGCTCCCACTAAAGATTTCGTTGAAATTGTTCGTTTGGAAATTTTCCGAAAAGCTAATCATAGGTTCTTCTTTCCATCGAAACAATAGAGTCGTTATGCTCATTACTAAACTTGTTGAAGAGATGAAATATAGCCAAGGTATATCTTTTTTATCAGAGGTTGAATCGATCATCAGAAGAAGAATTAGGCCAAAAATTAGGATACATTCTGAGAAAATAAAACTTTCGTCGAAAAGAAGCAAATGAAAGGCTTTCATAAAAATTCTCGTAGAATCGAGAATGAAGTTTTCATTCTGTACATATCAGATCATGAATTAGTAACTGCATCTAATCTCCAAAAAAAACCTCACTTGTTTCAAACTTTCTCTTTTTGGAATGGAATATTTATGGAATCCCCATGAATAGGATCAAACCAAACTCTGCTTTACGTAAAGTTGCTAGAGTACGCTTAACCTCGGGAATTGAAATCATTACTTATATACTCGGATCATCTTCCATCACAGATAGTTATCTATTTTGTAGACGGTGATATTTTGTTGTATTTATAAATATTTTTAGTAGTTTTATCATTTAAAATAATTTTTCATGAACCTTTTACCACATAAATTTTATCTTTGTGTAACGCTCCCAAAATTAAGATAACTTTGGAGTTAATTATCTTAGTTTTTTGTTTAATTAGATTTAATTTATTGGGCATTATTTTGAATTCATAATTATTGGATTTTGTGAAAATCAAAATTAATTCAATATTTGTTTGATATATTTAATTAACCACAGGTTTTAGCTTGTAATGTTTGTTGAGATTTGATTAAATTCTATGTTATGAGGTTTGAGTAAAGTTGGGGATTTTTGGTGTTGTTGAAATTGAATTAAATTAAATAATTATGGATGTTATTTAATTAAATTGTAGAGGAAAAATTTTGTTGAAGATTTGATAATTATATGTATATATGGAAATATATATATATATATAATTACTATGGGAAAGAAAAGATAATTATATTTTTTAAAATATAATTATTTAAGGAAAAGATAATTTGTATTTTAGGGAAGATATTTATTAAGGGAGAAAAAGAAAAATGTAATTATTTGTAAAAAGATAATTATTTTTGGAGAAAGATAAATAATAATTAATTATTGTTGAAGATAATTAAATATTTTGAAAAAAAGATAAATATTGATTTTGGAAATAAGTTGTTATGATCGGGTAAATAAGGAAAGAGAAGGAATTGAATTTATTTAAAAGGAAAATTGATAATTATATATTTAAATATAATTATTATGAAAAGGAAAGTAACATCTCAAATCTTTAAGGAATTTTTATTAATTATATTAGATTATTTGGGTGTTATATTAAGAATTAGAGCCAAAATTTAATTGTTGGGTTAATATAATTCATGTTGAAATTTATGAATGATTTATTGGAAAAATTTTGGTTGATTAAAAGAATCGATGATTTAAATTAATTTGAGATCTTGAAGTGAAAAGTTGGTTTTGATAGAATTGAATTTACTTTAGTATATATATGGATATATATAGGGTTCTTTTTAAAAATATAAAAAAGCAGCAACATTTTACACTATGTAAAATAATTTCGAAAATGGAAAAATCCCACACACCCACAATGAAAAATACCAAAAATGTCTGTCAACAACGCCTTTAGATTTGGTGATTTGGCTATCCAAATCTAAACGATTTATTTTTTCAATTCTATCGTGTAATTAAATTAATCGTTTAATTTGGTTATATGATTGTTTAATTTAATTACACAATCGTTTAAATTTGGTTACACGATCCTAAACGATTTTTTTTTCAAAATTTCGTACAGTTTAGATTTGGCTGAACGAATTTTTTTCTAGATTCTTTTGATACACGATCGTTTATATTTGATTACACCATCGTTTACTTTTTTTACATAATCGTTTATTTTTTTTACACAATCGTTTACTTTTTTACACGACCGTTTAGATTTGGTTATCAAATTAAAAAAAAAAATAAGAAAGACGATGGAAAGAAATCGCGGAGGAAAAAAAGAAAGACGATGTAAAGAAATCGCAGCAGATAAAAAAAAGAGAAAAAAAATAAAGACGAAAAGAAATCGCGGTGGAAGAAGAAAATGGAAAAGAAGAAAGACTATGGAAAGAAATTGTGGCGAAAAGGAGAAGAAAGACAGAAGATCAAACCTGAAATATTTAAAAAATGACCAACTTTATGAGCTTTGTTACACGGACTTTGTTATATTTATGAAAATTAACCATATATATATTTAATTAATAATCTGTATTTTCGATGAAATATGATATTAATTATTTGGTTTTGTATAAATAATTAATATAGAAAAGTAAATTAAATATAAGACGAAATATAATTATTTTTATTTGGAAAAGAAGATAATCTATAAAGAGAGATGGTTGATTTGATTGGACGAAAAAGATGATATATTTATTTAAAAGAGATAATGATGGTTTATATATATATATATGTTTATATTTTGGTGAGAGAAAATAATAATAACAAACAAGTATTATTATTATTAGTAGTTATAAATGCCTAAGATTTTGTTATTTATTGAAAAAAGATAATGGAAATAAATATATATATTTTTTGGTATTATATATTATTGTTATTATTTAAGTCTATAAATAATATTGAAATGTTTAAGTTGGAAAGAAAAGGAAAAAGAAAAATGTTTTTAATCCTCTTCACTAAGATAACCCTTTGTCGCCGCCGCCTCATTTTAGTTATGATTGGTCCCTTTGCTAAAGTTTGAAGATTTAAAGAATGTTTCAACCTTCATTTGAGTAACCTTAGTAAGCTAAGAAAATTAAATTAATAATTTGTTGATTTAATTTTGGATCGTTTTTTTAAAGGTTCAATTGGTTTTTTTTTTTTGTTTTTTAGATTTAATCTTGGATTTTTCCCAATCAAAGTTGAATTAGTTTCAACCCCAACTTTTTTTTTTAAGTTAATAAATTTGGGAGAATTTTTTTATGATAGCCAATTACTAATTTTATTAATTAAGATAATGGAATTTTCTTTAATAATTAGGATCAAATTAATTGGAGAATTTTACTGTCAGCTAGGAAGTACTTTGTTTGGCTAAAAATATCCAGGTTCGATTCTCCTGCTAGACTTTCGAACTAAAGTTAAGAGCTTGAATATAATTTTTCATTATGCATTGATGTAGCTAAGATGCATAATGTGTTGATGTTGATGTTGATGACTGATGTACATTGATGATGATGCATGATATATTAATAACTTGATTAAGAATGTTATAATTAATATTCATGTCATGTTTATGATGTTTATGATATGTTACATGCTATGGATTAGTGTTCTCTTAATTTTGTCTATTAGAGTCGTACCCATATGGGTGTCCCTTGGGATCACCACATTTTTATGACTCTATGGTTCGCTGGGACTGCCAGTTTGTCATGATATGTTAATGAGTGGTCCGACGGGGTCACTTAAAGCCTTATTGTCTTAAATGTTCATTCAGGTCCACTGAAGACTAGTTTGTCCTAAGTGTTCCTTCGAGTTCACCGAAAACCAATTTTGTCCTAGGCATTTCTTTAGGTTCATCGAAGACCAGATGTGTTTCTACGGGATCATTAGATTGCGTGTGTTCGAGAACGCGCCAGTTTAGGGGTACTTCTTTATAGGACCCTAATGGGCGAAGGTAAAGGTAAAGGAAAGCTGGCGAGCGACAGAGAAGAATCCGTGACATGTCATATGGGGTCTCAATTTTGCTTCCACGTTTATGTATCAATGTTTCAGTATTTTGTTTTTAATAAAAATTTAGTGTTCCTCTTTTTAAGAAATTGTCAAAATTGTTATTTATCTTTTAAAGTAACAGTTTCCCCTTTTTATGAGAAAGTGCCTTTTGTTATTAGTCTTTTAGTAATGACCTCAACTTAGTATAAAGAGTTGGTCGATACACTTTGATATGAATTATAAACAATAGAATTTAGTCTATTTAATATTTAAAATGTTTTCAAGTTCTCAAGTTTAGTTTTAAATTTTTAATTCATCAAACTGTGCAGAATATGAATAGTCTTCTATTTCTTTTGACATATGTTGCAATCTTAATCTTAATCTTAAACTTTAGAAATTGTTGTCAAATATCATTGAAAATATTTTTTTTCTTAAACCTTCAATAAATTAAAAAGGATACGTACGAAATGAAAGTAATACAGATGAAAAACAAGTTAGAGTTTTCTTTTATGAGAACTTTACATCAATAGCAAAATTTGCAAACTATTTTAAGAAATAGTAAAAAATTCTTCAATACGCATAGATCTTTAATTTTTTTTAAAAAAAAATATAAAATTGTCTTCGTTATTCTCGCTTTTCTCACTATCGATTTCTTCATCATCATCGTGCAACTTCTTCTTCTTCTTAATCGGCTTCATGTGGCTTCATCATCTTTGACTTCTTCCTCTTCTTTTACGTTAATTAGCATCTTCTCCTTGTTTTTCTTCTCCATTGATCGGTTGCTTCCTTTTCCTTTATCGATTGAATTAAGGTCGACCAAAGTTGGAGAAGTTCTTCTTCTTCTTTGATTCAATAGTTAGGTTTTTCTTCTCTTCTTCTTCAACTAGTTGAAATTTGAATTTAGAGTCTGTGGTAGATTTCTATCAACTTTATCACTGTTTATCACTAATAGATAGTGATACAACGATATTGTTGTCTATCGAGTCCCTCCTTCGTTCTAATTTCCTCAACGAGAGTGAGAGACATCGAGAGGGATAGGTTGAAAGGGGAAGATACCATGTTCAATAGTATTTACAAATGGATTGTTATCGAGAACAAGAGTGAGAGATTGAGAGAGCTAGGGAAGACATTGTGTTCAATGGAATTTGCAAATGGGTCGCCACCGAAAGCAAGATCGAGAGCAAAAGATTGAGAGAAGGAAGATAGTGTTCAACAATATATTGACAAACGGGTTGTCAAACGAGAGTAAGAGTATAGAGTTCTATCATCATTTATCACTGATAAAAACATGTTGAAATAAGAAGAAGAGGAACAAAATCAGTTTGCTGGAGAGGAAGAAGAAGCTGTTAGGAGAGAGAGATCATGAAAAAGAAGAATTAAATATGGTATAAATGGACGAATTTACCATATTACCTAAATTTCTTTAATCTTGATTAATATTTTTCTTAATTATCAACAACCGTATATATTTGTATTTATTAATGTAATATTTATTATCTTTAGAATGAATTAAATATGGTATAAATTATTATCATACACAATAAATATATTCAATTTCATGCTAAACTAAAAGTTATTTTCTCATGATCATCAATTCGACGCCGACATTCTTCTCCGATTTTTACTACAAAAAAAATTGTTCTTTTTTCTTCCATTTTGATTTCCTTCTTGTGATACGGTTAGTCCTTTTTTTTTTGGTATATTATTTATTCTTCCATTTCATTGCATATATAATTTTTTCATTCAAAAATTTGTTCTTTCTTCTTCCATTTCGTAAAATATATTTCGGTAATGTTTTTCCTATTTTGATTTTTCACATATGCTACTGAATAATACATTTATCACTACAAGAAATCGAGATTTTCTCGACGTCGAAAAACGTCGGGGAAAGTGAAAAATATGTCGGGAAAGGATCTCCTGACGCAATCCTCGATGTCAGGACAAACGTCGAGAGAAGTGAGTCGGGATAGGCTTTCCCGACGCTGTGTTGGTCACGCGTCGGGAAAGCCTCTCCCAATGCCGTCTTTCCCGACGCAGTACATGGCGTCGGGAAAGCCTTGTCTACTTTCTCGACACCATGTACTGCATAAGAAAAGCCTCCCCCGACAGGCTTTATCGTGCAACTTTGTTAAGGAACCGTTTTGCCGACACTATATTGAAAGCTCGAGAAAAGACATTTGAAAAGGTTCGTTAAACTTGAGATATTTCTTGTTTATCCAATATTAGGTCAACCCTATGATGCACAGACGCACACATGTTCATTCAATGAAAGTTGTTTCAATAAAAAAATATTCATTTAAGATATATTTGTTTAGATAGTCATTGACTGACTTAGCTACAGGGTGACAAACGGGATCCTGAAAAAGTGAGAATGAAGAGAGAAGAACTTGAAAGACAGCAAAGAGAAGGTTGGCGGCGAGCTACAGATGGAGGAAGGTTGAAGCTGAAGTTGCGGTCGTGGCGACGAACGGCTGCGAGGGACGGCAACGACGATGGAACGGACGAAAACGAGCTACGAACGGCGACAAATGTTTCTCTCTTCTCCGAACCCTTTCCCTTTCGTTTTCAGTTATGTGTAAAACATAAACGAAATAAATATTCAGGAGATCTCCCGACGCACTACTTACGACGTCGGGAAGACCTAGGCCTTTTTCGATGCACTACTTGCCTTTCCCGACACACACTTGCAACATCGGGAAAACCTAGACCTTGGGAATACCCCTTATTTCCCACGTGAGGCTTTTTTCGACGCACTACTTACGGCATCGGGAATACCTAGGCCTTTCCCGACGCGTTAGGCCGACATCGGAAATACCCTTTATTTTTCGATGGCCTTTCCCGATGCGTTAGTTCGGTGTCAGGAATATCCCTTATTTCCCGACGTCTTGTGTCCGACACGTGAATTGTGCGTCGGGAAAACCTTTTATTCCTGACGTCTTACTTTATGCGTCAAGAATAGCTTTTTCTCCCGACGTCTTACTTTATGCATCGAGAGAACCTCTTATTCTCGACGTCTTTTTCGACGTCGGAAAAAGTCTGATTTCTTGTAGTGTATGTTTTGTGATCTGTTACATATGTACTACTGCATATATTCAATAATACATACACAATTTTTTTCTAATGTTATGTAATTTTTTCTTACGCAACTTATATACTACTGCATATATTCAATAATTACGCCATTTTCCGATCATCTTATTCATGTTTTTGTTTAGTAAAGTTTTCATGAACAATATATACATTCATATACCATTGTTTAATCTACTTCTATCATGTGATTTATCATATACATACATCTTATTCATATTTATGTTTTGTGATTTGTTACATATATACTATTGCATATATTCGATAATACATAAATTGTAGTTGAATTTCATTATATATCATTGCATACACAGATGACGTTATCTGTATATATACAATAACAGGTATTTAGTGACACATATAGTTCAGTTTTTTTCTTCATGTTTTGTATCATTTCCTTTAATTTTTTTTCTCAATTTGATTAGTAATTTCTTTGATTTCTTACATATATACTATTGCATAATATATTTATGTTCTGTGATTTGTTACAAATAGACTACTGCATATATTCAACAATATAGAAATTAAAGTTGTCATCCTCCTACCGAATGTAAAACGTTCAGTTGGTCGACCAAAGAAGATTAGAATTTCTTCTAAAATGGAGTTCAAGAGACGCGTTAAATGTGAACGTTGTGGACGTGTTGGCCATAACCGAAAGATATACAAGTTTTTATTATTGAATTAATTTTTTCCTTCTTATTATTAGGCTTTAGTATGTTGTTTCAGAATTTTATTTGAAATATTCATATTCCAATTTTTAGTTCAATTATTTTATTTCAATATTTTCACATAAATTTTCAGCGCACTAATCAAACTTCCTCAATTTATTATATTTAATATACTACCATTCATATATAATCACTATTGTTTCAAACAACTTATTATTTTTTATATATAATATGAATATTTGAAATAAAATACATAAACTAATTTAACAAATTGAAAACACAGCCTTTCATTCACAAAATATACAATGTATTAGTTCATATATTATTCATAAATCAACTTAACATATTCTATTTTTCGGTAAATGTATGTCAATTTATATGTATTATTGTATATATGAAGGTGTATATACACACTAAATGACAAACCGATATATCATATCTTTTGGAAATTGTATGTCAACATATATTTATAAATTGTATATACCAAGTGGTATATATCTAAATACAATATTACGAAATCGAAGTTTAAAATGTTCTAGGAAATCTATGATGTAATGGGAGTATGGAAAAATATGAGGAATTGAGGAAGACAACTAACCGAAAGTATGAGAATAATGAAAAATCTCGATATAAACTGTGAAAAACAAAATCGAAATCGGTGATAGAGGAAATAGGATTACGTGAATAAGGAAACTGGATGTACCAAAATTGAAAGAATATGTTGCAATTTTTCGGTGACGGAATTGGGCTTACTTGAAGAAAACGGAAGTGACTGAAGAAATTAACGAAATTGAAGAATAACAAGTTGCCAGCGTCGGATGAAAAATAGGGATGAATTAGGCGGTGATGCAAATAATATGAAATATAATATTCATTACCGGAATTCATTATGATATTTTTTAAAAAGTATTTGTTAATAATGAATAATATTATAATTAAGGTAACGTTTAATTCATTACAATAATAATTTTACAATAATTACAATAATTACTATAATATTTAAGGAAATTAGAACTTAGACAATAATGAATAATGTAAATAAAAAAAAATATTTTAATTTCAAAAAATTCATATAATTAATGTTAATGATAAGGTTAGAGTTGTCTTAAAAATATAGAAAATTATAATAAGATAAAAAAATTAATTTAGAAACATGTGTGAATTAGGTCTTTTATCTAAATCTTTCTGAATCAAATCAGGTTGGAGAATGGGCTAGGTATCTTTCATTCAAACCATAAAGAAGAACCCAAAAAAAAAATAGAAAATTAGGTTAATTTATTTATATAAAAAAAATTAAAAATATTTATAGATGATATGTAACTGAAAAAAATTGAAGTCCACAAAATCATCATTATTTTTAGATAAATTTTATATTTGTATTTGTTGGTTTTGAATATTCTGGACAATTCATTTATTCATTTCCTCTTCGTACTATTAAATTTCTTTATATCGTTATTTTTCCTTCATATTCACACTTTTTTGTTAGTGATTTTTCTTCCTTTTCTTTTCCAAAATTTCTTCCTTCTTCGTAATATATCTTTTTTTTTTCCTTTATTTTTCCACTACACGATTGTGTATGAAAATATGAACGATCACGTACCAATATTTAAACGATATGTTAACAATATTTGAAATATAAATATTTTTTAGTGGCACATGTGTGACTGATTAGTTGCAACTTGTAAATATTTTCTTGTTTTATTCTATTTTTTAAAGAACCCTAAAAGATTATTGACATTACTTTTGATATATATTATATTTATTTAGTCAGTTTGAGATTTCATTTTTTTTCCCTCTAAACTAGAGGATATTAATTATATTTTCCACTCGAAACCACCAAATTGGCCAACTTCAATCGTTTCGGTCAGTTTAAAGTGATTTTTTCAGGGTTTCCTTTACTCGACTCATAATATATATCGAGAGAGTATAAGAGCCTTTTGGTAGAGAACCCGATTTCTATTTTATGTTTTCAAATTCAATAGGTTCAATGGATATGCATTTGATAAACAACCCAAATTCTGTTTCAAAAATCTATTTTCGAATTCTATGATCCAAAATAGAACAAATTCTTAAAACAACTTTTTTATGTTTTCATTTTATCTAGATTTTGACTTTTGCATTTTAAAAGCATAATTAAGTTAATTACATATATAAACACAACTACAAATACAATATACAATGCTATACTCAATTCATTTTTTAAATATAATAAGTATTATGTAATGTATTATAAATTATATACATAAATAAATTTACAGTATGCTTCAATTAAATCTTAATAAATTGGTAAGATGGGGTCTTTCTATTTATAAGTATATAATATGAAATAAATTTAAACATCTTTTTACAATTAGAATTCAATTTTCGAAATTGGAAACATAAAATAATAAAATATAACTTGGTTTTCAAATTTATGTTTTTAAAAAGAACATAGTTTCACTTCTGGACATCCAATGATTCATCACCTCTTCTGGTAAAGTCAAACATTGGAACGCCCATGATTTTGCTCTTCAAACATGTATTTGTAGGGGCCGCCATGAAAACAGATATTAATAAAAACGAAGTCTCCTTAATTAATAACAAAGTTATAATCATAAGGTTTTACAAATTCCACATACCGACGAAAATGGTGACTCCTCAGTATTCTTAAACAAAGACTTCCACTCTGCAACAAATACCCCTCCTCCTCCCCATCCTTCTTATTTAAACCCCTCCTTTTCCGTCTCAAATTCACCACCAATAAACCTTCAAATTCCAAAATTTTCTCAATCAAACATGACCCCAATGCCCATGGGACAGCTCTGGAACAATGTCGGCTCTTTAATGGCGACCGGTATGTTCGTTTGGGCAATCATCCAACAATACTTCCCTTACCATCTTCGTGCTCACATCGAACGATACGCTCACAAATTTATTGGGTTTCTTTATCCTTACATCACAATCACTTTCCCTGAATACACCGGCGAGCGTCTCCGGAAAAGTGAAGCCTTTACCGCTATTCAGAATTACCTCAGTTCACGCAGCTCGATTCGAGCTAAGCGTCTGAAAGCAGAGGCGGTCAAAGATAGCAAATCTTTGGTTCTTAGTATGGATGACAATGAAGAAGTTATTGATGAGTTTAAAGGCGTTAAGATTTGGTGGACTTCTAGTAAAACCGTACCCAAGACTCAGAGTATATCTTACTACCCTACTTCCGACGAGAGACGGTTTTACAAACTGACGTTTCACCGGCGACACAGAGAAACCATTCTTGACTCTTTTATTAATCATATTATGGAAGAAGGAAAGGCCGTGGAGCAGAAAAACCGGCAAAGGAAGCTTTATATGAACAATTCCAGTACGAATTGGTGGTATAAAAGTAGTTGGAGACATGTCCCTTTTGAGCATCCAGCGAATTTCCGTACTCTGGCTATGGATCCGAAGAAAAAACAAGAGATTGTGAATGATTTGGTGAAGTTTAAGAATGGGAAAGAGTATTATGAGAAAGTGGGAAAGGCTTGGAAACGTGGGTATCTTCTGTACGGTCCACCAGGAACAGGGAAATCCACCATGATCGCTGCCATGGCCAATTTCATGGAGTACGATGTTTATGATCTTGAGCTGACGTCTGTTAAGGATAATACAGAGTTGAAGAAGTTGTTGATCGAGATTTCGAATAAATCGATTATTGTGATAGAGGATATTGATTGTTCACTTGATCTTACGGGGCAACGGCAGAAGAAGAAGAAAACAGAGGAGAAGGGAGATGAAGCGAAGAATGAGATCGAGAAGAAGGCTAAAGAGGAAGAGAAGAAAGAGAGCAAAGTGACGCTTTCTGGGCTGTTGAATTTCATCGACGGAATTTGGTCAGCGTGTGGTGGAGAGAGGTTGATTATTTTCACGACGAATCATAAGGAAAAGCTTGACGAAGCTTTGATAAGAAGAGGAAGAATGGACAAACATATAGAGATGTCTTATTGTGGTTTCGAAGCATTCAAAGTTCTTGCAATGAATTACTTGGATGTTGAATGGGATGATTCATACGATAAAATTAAGGAGATGCTAGAAAACATTGAAATGACACCGGCAGACGTGGCAGAGAATTTGATGCCAAAATATGAAGGGGAAGAAACAGGCGAGTGTTTGAAGAGATTGATTAAAGGACTTGAGGATGCAAAAGTGGCAGCTGATAAGAAGAAAGCCGAGGAGGAAGCTGAAGCTGCAAAAATGGCAGAGAAAGAGAAGGAGGAGAAGGAAAAAGAGGAGAAGAAGAAAGCTGAGGAAGAAGCTGAAGCTGCTAAAAAGGAAAAGGAGCAAAAGAAAGAAGGAGAATCGGGTGAGAAGAAGGAATGTAAATGCAATGGGGTTGCAACAACAGAGGCGAAGGAGAATGGTCATGTGGAGAAGTAACAGAACGATTGAAAAAGACACGAGCATTGGTACATGCAGACTTTATATGTGGGTATTTGCATTTCAGTTTAGTGGGTCATTGAAGATTTAGATTTCTAAATTGTTTAATATTTAAAGAAAAACAAAAACCCAAAAAAAATAAAAAAGGATTTGTAATTCGTATAGCATTTTAGTTGAATTATTTGTAGTTTCGATTACTGTGTTAATAAAAGATAGTTTGTATTGTATTAGCCAATGCTCGTGGATTGATCGAGTATGTTTTGACTTCTACCGTCATTGATTCTCGGCTAGTCATATTCTAATTCTGAGTCTAGACTTACAAAATGGATATAACCATGGTAGAGTCGGATTAAAGGATGAATGGCAAAAGTTTATGAACAGGGCGGAATTGAAAGTGTAGATTTCTTAAGAATTTGCACCGTCTAAATCGTTTGTTACTTAAATTTTGGGATTCATTAGAATAAGAAGCAAATTATTGACAAAATAAGGTAAATTGGGTGAAATCATGAAATCCTAAACCCACACATTTTCTCTAAAGATATTTAATACATATATATATATTTTTCCAATTTTAAAAAATATTATTTTTTCTCAATTTTCCAAATTTCAAATTATAATTCCAAAATCTAATCTCCGATACTTAGATATATATTAACAAATTATGTTATTAATAAAAATATTAAACAAATCTAACAAAATATCAAAATAAAAAAAGTATAAAAATAATTTTAGAATTAAATATTATATTTTTTCATAACATAATTATATTTAATAAAAAAGACAATTTTAAAAATTGAAATTTAGAAATTTAAATATTTAATATATATATATATAAATATTAAATATTAAATATCTTAAAAAAAAAAAAGTGTAGACCACATTTATGAGCCCAAATTACACTATTTTTTAAATATTGTAACCACGATAATTTTAAAAATCGATTCCGATAACAATCTTAGTTCCTCCGGTTTCTTAGGATAAATCTCATCCTAAATCCAGATTTTTGTTCCATAAGCAGCACGGGGAAAATCTAAACAATTGCACGATTCCGTTGTTACTCTTCGTATAACTTCTCATCCTCTAAAAAATGTAATGCTCCTTAAGCTATTTGACAATTCCAAAATTAGATCTGGAAGAAAGCCCCACTTCCAATCCTCTCAGTCCCAAACACCCTCTTATTCCATTCCTTGAAAGAAAAAAGCTTGACACGAACAAACGAAGAACAAAGTGAACATACAAGTTTTGGAACGATATAAATCTACAAAATTCCTTCATCATTCCATTAGAAAATCTTTGGTGCGCAGGCTTAGGCTAAGACAAAGGCTTCGATGGCAAATGAACAAAAAAAGTCCCATGAAATATAATGAATCCAAGAATTACAAGATGCTAAAACCAAAGGATTAAACCGAAACTTAAGCTCAGAATATGAATATTCATTCTCATCGACTTATCTTTCCGAGAAAAGAAAAATCTCCGAAGTCTGACATGTGAATTTAATTCATAATTCATCATCGCAAAATAAAAATAAAAATTCAAAAATCTCAAAACAAATAAACAAAACACGAAAAACACAAACTGTAGCAGAAGCTCTCATTTCATTTCAGTAGATCTCTACACAACTTTCATCTTCAGAATAGCGTATATTGCCCTGTTAAGGCATGTAATCACAGAGCAACCGCTACAGAAAAACGCATTTTCAGTACACAAGCAGAGAAAAAAAAAAGAAGAAGAAGAAGAAGCAAAACATGTTGAAGAAAGGGAGATCAGAGGCATATTAGGAGTTGAAAACAGTCATGGTTTAATCAGAAACACGGACCAATATAAAAACCTCATCAAATCTCAATGTCAAATAGTCAAACAAATGAACATGTAAAGAATAACATGAAAAAGAAATGCTAAATCATCAGAGACTTAAATACCAAGAATCATGGATATGGAATTGATTTTCCATTCATATTGTTGCAGTTATTTTTTCTCGTCACTTGATTCAAGTAAAAGAAAGAATTACGAACTACGAATTACAAATACAATAGAACAGACAAAATCAAATAGAGCTTCTGAAGAACATAGAGGAAAAATGAAAAGGAAGATTGTGTAACCTGCAGATGGAAGCGCATATTTATAGGTCTAATTTCGCCGAAGCGTAAGAAACCCTAACCGGTATGAGAAGGAACGAAGAGTTCTGCCCTTTTCGGCGGAAATTTTGAGCAATTGAAACTGGGCTTCCGGCCCAGTCAAACGTTGGGTCCATTCCATTGGCCCAATAGTTACTGCAAACTTTATCACACATCTCCTACTCTTTTTTTCACTTTTAGACTAATAATGTATTAGCTTTTATTTATGTGGGATTATTGGGCTCGAGTACATATTAAATTTATCTTCTTGGTACAAAATCACTCCTAAAATATGATTGATATAGCGATTTGAATTATTAATTAGATCTAAATTAATCAAAATGATGTAGATTAAGGTAAATTCTTTCTTTCTCTCTCCTCTTTGTGGATCCCATGCCAAATTTTGTTGTAAATATGTGGATAGGTTGGATGAAAGTTTTTTAATATAGACAAAAACCAAATTCAAGAACAATACGTACAATATAAAACAAAACTAAAGGTAGTTTAAAGGATAATGATTTTAATCTTAGTTTTCTATTTCTATAAAAATCACACAAACATAATATCTTTAATTCTACGTCAAATACTAAATTGAAATTAAAATAAGATTTTTTCATTCATATAAAAATCACAATTCACGACCCAACTAAAATAACCAAACCGATCAACATCACGCTCCTGGTTCGAACCGTCATCACTCAACCGACATCTCTTCTCTCCCCTTTGCTGCCGCATCTCCACTACCCCAACCCGCTGGGCAGAACGTGACGACAAATTCTCTGGCCGAGCAACTGGCCAACGGCGGCGGTGAATCGAAAGCAAAGCTATAGTACGACGGGCAAGCATCCTTAAACATCCTCGAATACAAACTCGGCTTGCAAGTCTCCGGCGTTCCGTAAGCATTTCTGCAACAGAACGAGTCCAATCCAAAAGCCAAACAAGCGCTTCTACAAGCTACGACGTCACCATTCCCATTCAATACCTTCAATTCATCAGGGCAAATTTCATTCAGATTCTTCCCGCAGCTTCCAATCGCGCATTTGGGGGAAATGGGCTGTCTGGAATTCACTGAAATAGGAAGGTTGAATCCATCGACAAGGCTTATGTCGTAGAAATTGGGCTTCGATTTGTCTTCTTGGAGGGTGATTTCGACGAGTGTTGCCGGTGGGGTTCCTATTACCCCCTTGCAGGCGAGTTTTCCACCGCAGTCGCCGGTTTGGCAAGCCGGCCCTTGTTGATTCGGGCCGAAGTTGCAGCCGGTTCTGGCCCAGAACCTTCCGGTCCAGGACGCCGGTGCTATTACGCGCTGTGTTTGGCCGGAAAGAAGAGTGAATCCGCCGTCGGCGATTATTGGCTGGCCAGCGTTTGGCGCCGTCGCTGGCCATATGGTGAATGGGCATTTGTTGCGGAAGTAAAATGCCACCGTGTGCGCCCTTCCCTCTCCTGTGCATATACAAATTAAGATTCTTTAACTCTCACATTCTATAACTTAATTATTATTATTGATATAAACAAATTTTATAAGACAGGATTTTAGTTGAATAGTCATAAAACATTGCAATCAATTTGATTAGATACCTCTTCTATCTTTCCTAAGATATATATATTGAAAAAATATTATTCAAGTGTTGTGTAGTCCACAAAGATGTTAAATAAAACATTGTTATGTTGTGTATATATATATCACATGAGTAGAAGATATATAAAAGAGATGAAACAAAAAAAGGGAGAGTTAATGGTTGAATTACCGAATGAAAGGAAAAGAAAGGAGAGGAAGAAGATGAAGAAAACGGGTAAGCGATTAGGAAACTCCATTTGAAGAGATTTTGGGTGAAGTGAATAATGAGAGAGTTTTATTTATAGAGATGATGCCACACTATATAGATATATTTGATTCCCAGCTGCTTGAATTATACTTCAAGATTTGATACATTTACACACACACACACACACACACATATATATATGAGAAGCTTTAATTATAAAAGTGTCATGATTGTGTGTTGGTCATACATTAATTAAAACCCAAATGCATATGCTCAGTGGATATATAACTTTATCATGTGTTTGCTTCAAGCAATGGAAATCACCCTTCTTATTATTATCATTAATTATCATTGCTTCTTTCCAATTTTAATCTATTATTATAGATTTAAATTATATTTCTTAAGTTTTTGGAAGAGTAAATCTTCCATCAAGATGAAATGAGGAAAAACGTTAAAGAAAATTGACTAAATAAGTCAAATCCAAAAACTAAATCGATCCTAAAATTATATTCACCAAACAACCTAAACAAAAAGAGAAGTATTTATAGTAAGAACAAGAACATCGCAATACTTATAGTAGAATTCGATCCAATTTTACCTCATGAAATAGAAGGAGAGTGGGTAGAAAGTAGAAGATGGCCTAAATTTCATGTCCTAATATATCTAATTATCCTAAATTAACTTGAACCAAGAAATGTACAACTCTATATTATTTTTAAAGAGTCCTTTCAAAAATATAAAAAAGTAATAAAATATTTATAATTTATAGAACAATTCCAAAAACGAAAAAAGTCAAGACGTTCACAGTGTAAAATATAAAAAATGCTCCATCAATCAAGCCGGTAACAACGCGTGTGTAATATATTTGCGATCGTTTAGATATGACTACAATTTATCTTTTTAATTCTATGGCTACTCCAATCTAAATGATTTTATTTCAAGATTTTTTATATATGATCTTTTAGATTTTACTATTTTTTTTGTACACAATGATTTGGTTCACAAAAAAAAGAGGAAAAGTAGAAAAACAATGGAAAGAAATCGAAAAAAGAATTAAAAAATAAAAAAGATGAGGAAAAGAAAAAAAAAAGAAAGAAAAAGTAAATCGCAAACAATTTCTTCACAAGGAAGTAAAGAAAGATGGAAGGACAAACCTACAATATTTAAAAAATGACTAATTTTATGGATTTTGCTAACCGTAAATAGTTTCTCTATTTTTAAATTACTTTATTATATATATATTTACTAATTCAACTCAATGAATATTGAATACATTAAAGTCAATCAAATTACAATTCTGATTTTTATCATAAAAAATTATGTTATAAAAAATTTAATTCACGAACATCCAAAGTACCTTCCAACTAATTATTTTAAATTAATCAAGAGACATTAATACTAAATATAGAAAAAAAATGGTACTTGGTAAAATAATCGACACTAGAAATATACACGTAGACCAATGTGAAATAAAACTCAAATCCCATACATAAAATTTTGTAACACTTTGATACTTGATAATTATATTATATTAAAATTAAACTTAAAATTTTAAATATACAAAATTGTAATGGTCTGAAATTTAGGGATTAAATAAATTTTAATTCTAGAGTAGAAACTTTAAAAAAATTCCAAAAAAGAAATAAAAAAATATAAACAAAAATATGTATTGTTTTCAAATATAACAAAAATAAATTAAAATATCTATTATTAATAGACTAGACTAAATGGTAACATTTCGTTATATTTATAAATATTTTTAATAGTTTTATTATTTAAAACAATTTTTTTTTTTGTAATATTGTGCACTTTAAAGGTGTTTAGGAGTAAGTTAAAAATCATTTCTAGTCTCTAAACTTTCATAGAAACAACAATTTAATCTAGGAAATTTTATGTAATAGTTTTGTCCTCGTACTTTAAACATTTTGACAAGTTTAGTACCCATTGTGAAAATTAGTGTGAAAACATAATAGGATTTGTTGCCTAAACAAAACAACAAACTAATTAAAGACTCAATAATTTTATAAAATACAAAGTCTATATCATAAAACAATAAAAGTTGACATCAAATATCGATGAATGTTTTTACATCAAGGACTAAATTGTCACAAAATTGTTATTCGACTAAATTGACAAGAAATTAAAAATAAAAAGACCAAATAGATATAAAACAAAATTCAAAAACTAAAAATTGGCACAGAAGTAATTTTTTTTTTTTAAGGTTAGGAGCATGAATTGAAGAATGAAAAGCATAGGAAATATAGTAGTATAATTGTTTTATATTTCTTATGGACTGCTTTATCACTATCAATATGGTATATACTAAATGCACATCTTTTTGAGATCTTCCTAAATTTTCAATATATTCATACGGTACATATATGTTATTGAAAATGATGGCAAAACGACATGGTTGTTAGTTATAGTCCAACAATGGAGGGAGCATCAGTGACCTAGGTCACCACGAAAACTTGCCAAATTCGCGACCTAAACAAAGTTCCCCATTTTCTTTTCACCTTTTCCATTTAATTTTTTAAGTTCACAAATTTTAGTCATTGTGCTTTAAATATTGTCTTTCAACTATATTTTTTTAATTTAATTTTAACAGTATGGAAAATAGTTATATTTAATTAACTATAATCCTTTTAATTAATTAATATAAATTAACAACAAAACATAAAAAATAAAAAATTATTTAGTGAAAAATCAAATTTAGAAGTATAAATTTTCAAATTTAAATATTAAATTAAAACAAATATCAAATTCAATAGTAAAGTTCAAACATTTTGAAACTATTAAAAATTAAAACATACAAATTAAATAGAAACTAAACCTAAAAATAGAAGAAAATATTTCTTTGGAACATTTTGAAATATAGATCAACGTATTTACAAAATATAACAAAATTTAAAATCTATCAAAAATATCTATTAACATCATTTATAGAAACTGATAAAAGTCTATCAGTGTCTATGATAAAATATCAAATTTGACTATATATATATACTTGTACATATTTTGTCAATTTTACCCAATTTTTATATATTTTTTTATAATTTTATTTAGAGTATTTAAATGTCATAAGCATACATCTAGTTTCCTCTAAAAGAAAATTGCACGTGTGTAATTTTTTTTTATTTTAATTCTTATTTTGATATGTCTTATTCAACACCAATTTGTTACATTATAATCGGCCACTTAAACGAGTAGTGAATCCATGTAAGAGTTAGGAGGAGGGGCACCTACCTGCTAAATGTATAGTACTTTTGTGTATATTAATTACTTTGTTAGATTTTCAATACGATGCATGTAACATTAACTAAATTATTGTTGTAGTGTTTTTTTTTCTTTGTAAATGTAATGGATGTTTAAAAAAAGAAAGAGGATCTAAGCACAAACAAAGACAATAAACAATCAAATACACAAATAATTAAAACACACACAACTCAAGGGAAAAAAGTCGCAAGAAGAAAAGGCATCTTTAGGTCTCCACAAGAGAAACTACATGCCACTTAAAACAACACATAAAAATCTTTGATCGAACATCCATACTAATCACCTGGAGAAGATGCAAAGTAAAATTGCATGGATACACATATTCAACTAGCTACCAAATATTGTAAATAACAACAAACTAAGTAACTCTCTAAACCTTGTGTCTCTATCAATCCTTTAGCTTTGTATCCAACGTGGAATTCTATAGGAGCACCTTCCCCACAAAAGCATATCTCCCATATAGTCTTATTAAAGAACATTTAAAGAACAAATGATAAACTCCCCAACTTTGCCAATACATTATAACACAATCAATAGGGATATCAAAACACTGTCTTTTAATACGATCATGGAGTATGCAAAATGATTATGAATAACAAGCTATGAAATGAAAGAATGTCTGGAGATCATATCACCTCCAAACCAAATGAGGCTAGTCCCAAGGGAGCACATAATGTCATGGACCACTTCCTGACACTTATCGACTGAAAAACCCATCATAACGACAAGGGATTTAGGTTAATTACAACATCCTCCTAACCAGACCCTAATCAAATGTATTATGCACATATAGGGTCAACCAACTTTACGTTAAAAATGCCAGTCTCAAGTACCATTAGGGCACAAAAAATGATTACTCACCTTTTCATGAAGGGAACTACCGATATTTAAGATAACATGCTGCCAAAATTGACGTAGAATAATAGGCCCCCTTTCTAACCAACTATCATATTAAACTTAACAACGATGTCCATTATCTATAAAAAAAAAAAAAAAAAAAAATCGAACCTAGATCTCAAACTATCCTTAGAAGCAAAAGATAATAACCTCTAGTACCAAGACAAAAGACTTGAAATTATCTCAAATCACATAAATAGATTGACCCCACAAACTATAGGCCTCCATATAATAAGAGGGGGAAAAGGGTATACTAATGAATTTTTTGTGGTCTTTTACGTGTTTTTTTTAAAGTTGTCTTTACACTTTTTTTAATTAATAGTTGCAATTTTACTGTATATGTTTTTATTCTAAATCAATTTACTCTATCACTATCCATTTTTTATTGATGAATAGAAAGATTGAATTTTGATTTGATATATCTTTTTCGTTTTTAAATAAGTCTTTATATATTTTTTAACAAGGGCACAAGGTTTGTGGTAATGCTGAAGGGTTGTGAATTGGTGCATGTGGTTTTGCTACATTGAGTTATTAACTATAACCACAACAACGACAAACAGTAAAAGGTTGCAACTACCACGAAAATAAGTATAATATGTATATATATTTATGTAACTCGAAAAAATTAAAAGAAAAAAGAACTTTGAATGATAACCATTTATATGGAAATTTTCAAACTCATAATAATAATAAAAATAAAATAAACCCACAAATTAAGATTTATTGTAAATATAATGATATTATAAATGTAGATATCCATAACCTATATAAGTTACAATTTTCATATAACTCTCACATTCAATTTCATATTGTAACATCCATCCCATTGAATTTCATAATGTAACTTATACATATGATGTCCTATAAATAGAGGAGTGTGGTGCATTTGTAAGACATACCACTATTGAGTTCAATTGTATTCTCTTCTCCCTCTCTTCTCTATTATTCACTTTGTTTGTTTCATTATCCTTTATTTCATAACACGTTATCAGCACGACGCTCTACAATTTTGTTATTTACAAAAGTTTTACCATGTCAAGTCTTACCAAATTAGAATTTCTAGCTCTTGATATCAATGGTGATAATTTTTTATCATGGGTACTTGATACTAAAATTCATTTGGATGCCATGAATCTTGGAGAAACGATTAAAGAAGGAAACACGACTTCAAGTCAAGAAAAGGAAAAAGCCATGATTTTCCTTCGACATCATCTTCATGAGGGACTAAAGATTGAATATCTTACGATAAAAGATCCCTATGAACTATGGCAAAGTTTAAAAGAAATTAAGGTATGATCATAAAAAAAGTGTGATTCTTATTGAAGCTCGATATGATTGGATGCACTTAAGGTTGCAAGATTTTACATTAGTAAGTGATTATAATTCCGCATTATTTAAAATTTGTTCAAAATTATTATTATGCGGAGAAAAAGTTACTGATGAAGATATGTTAGAGAAAACCTTTTCAACATTTCATGTCTCGAATATGCTCTTGCAGCAGCAATATCGAGAAAGAGGTTTTAAAAAGTATTCCGAACTCATATCATGTCTTCTTGTGGCTGAACAAAATAATGAGTTATTAATGAAAAACCATGAATCTCGACCAATTGGAGCAACACCATTCCCTGAAGCGAATGTCGTATTTTTAAATAATATTAATGGTTGAGGTCGAGGTCGTGGCCGAGGTCGTGACCGTGGTAGAGGAAGAAGTAATTATACTTTACGTGGTAATAATGATTTAGATTTCAAGAAAACCACAAATGATGATCATAGAAGGAAGACTCCACAAAATAAGAAAATTAAAAGTGGTGAAAATCAATGTTTCCGTTGTGGTATGAATGGTCATTGGACTCGTACTTGTCGTACATCCAAGCACTTAGTCGACCTTTATCAAGCCTCATTGAAGGAAAAAGGGAAGAATGTGGAAGTAAACTTTGCCTATCCAGATGATGTATTTGACCCTTCCAACATGACCTATTTAGATGTGGCGGACTTCTTTAAGTCTCCTAAAGAGAAAAATGATGTTAATGAAGGAGTAGCAAATACTTCTTTTAATTATGATAATGTCCAAAACTAATATTTGCATTATGTTTTCTTTATTTAACATTTACTAGTTTATTTACATTATTTACATTTCAAGGTTCGTTTTTCTTTTTAACAAGAGACTTATTGTAATCGTTTTTTTTAATGAAGAGTTATGGACATTTCTCATATTTTGGTTGATTCAAAGATGAATAATGAAGAGTTATGTTTGGCAGATAGTGCAACTACGCACACAATACTTAAAAGTAAAAAATATTTTTCTACATTGACAATGCTTGAAGCAAATGTCAATACAATATCAGGTTCTACAAACTTGATTGAAGGTTTTGGTAGCAAACCTTATTTTGCCTAGAGGAACAAAATTCACAATTAGTAATGCTTTGTTCTCTAGTAAGTCAAAAAAAAAACTTATTGAGTTTTAAAGATATACGTCAAAATGGTTATCATGTTGAAACTGACAATAAAAATAATATAGAATATCTTTATATTACATTTATTGTTTCACATAAGAAGCGTATATTGAAAACATTGCCTGCCTTTTCTTCTGGATTATATTATACTTATATACGAGTAGTTGAAACATATGCCACTATGAACCCGAAGTTCATGAATTTAAATATGTTTACTGTTTGGCATGATCGATTAGGTCATCTTGGGTTAATAATGATGAGAAGAATTATTGAAAATTCTCACGGACATCCACTAAAGAACCAGAAGATTCTTCAATCCAAAGAATTATCATGTATTGCTTGCTCTCAAGGAAAATTAATTATTAGGTCATCACCAGTCAAAGTGGGAGTGGAGTCACCTACATTTTTAGAACGAATTCATGGTGACATATGTGGACCAATCAATCCACCAAGTAGACCATTTAGATATTTCATGGTTTTAATTGACGCATCAAGTAGATGGTCACATGTGTGTTTATTATCAGGTCGAAACCTTGCATTTGCATGATTACTTGCTCAAATAATCAAACTAAGAGCACAGTTTCCGGATTATACAATAAAAAACATTCGACTTGATAATGCTGGTGAATTTACATCCCAAGCATTTAATAATTATTGTATGTTAACTGGGATAAATATTGAACATTCTGTAGCTCATGTTCATACACAAAATGGTTTGGCAGAATCATTTATCAAGCATTTACAATTGATTGTCAGACCATTACTTATGAGAGCAAAACTTCCATTATCTATATGGGGTCATGCTATTTTGCATGCAGCGTCGCTTATACGCATAAGACCGACATCTTATCATAAGTATTCCCCAACACAATTAGCTTATGGCCAGGAACCAAATATTTCTCATTTGCGAATTTTTGGTTGTGCAGTATATGTTCCAATTTCCCCACCACAACGTACTAAAATGGGACCTCAAAGAAGGTTAGGAATATATGTCGGATTTGAATCCTCATCAATTATTAGATATCTTGAACCCTTGACGGGAGATGTATTTACTGCACGATTCGCTGATTGTCATTTTAATGAGACAAATTTTCCAACATTAGGGGAGGAATTAAGAAGTTGGAAAACGTAATTGCCTGGAATGTATCGTTATTGTCTCATTTAGATCCTCGTACAAAGCAATGTGAACTAGAAGTTCAAAAGATAATTCATTTACAAAGTGTAGCAAACCAAATGCCAGATGCATCTACAGATACTAAGAAAGTGACCAAGTCATATATTCCAGCTGCAAATGCTCCATCTAGAATTGAAATCCCAACTCAGCAAGTTGATACAATTAATGAATCAACGCTGCGCCAAAAGCATGGTAGACCGATGGGTTCAAAGGATAAAAATCTTCGAAAAAGAAAAGTGACCAATAGTCGAAATGACTTAATTGACAATAGAAACATTCAAGAAAAAATCATGGACACGACTAGTGGTAAAAATGTAGAAGAGACTCAAGTATATGAAGATAACAATGAGATCTCGATAAATTATACCATGACAAGAAAAAGGTGGAATAGAATTAATGTAGTTGTGGACAACATTTTTGCGTATAATGTTGCACATAATATCATTCATGAAAATGAGGATTATGAACCTAAATCTGTTGACGAATGTCGTAATAGAAGGGATTGGCCCAAGTGGAAAGAAGCCATCCAAGCAGAACTAAACTCACTCACGAAACGTGAAGTTTTTGGACCTGTAGTTTATACACCTAAAGGTGTAAAACCTATGGGATTTAAATGGGTATTTTTGCGTAAACGAAATGAAAATAATGAGGTCACTAGATATAAAGCACGACTTGTTGCTAAGGATTCTCTTAAAGACCAGACATTGATTATGAGGAAACATATTCTCCTGTGGTGGATGCTATTACATTAAGATATTTAATTAGTCTGGCTGTATGTGAAAATCTTGATATGCATCTTATGGATGTAGTTATAGCATACTTATATGGATCTTTGGAAAATGAAATCTATATGAAAATCCCTGAAGGATTTAAGATACATGAATCATATAATTCAAACTCTAGAGAATTATGTTCAATCAAATTACAAAGATCATTATATGGATTGAAACAATCAAGATGAATGTGGTACAATCGCTTAAGTGAATATTTATTGAAAGAAGGTTATCAAAATAATCAAATTTGTCCATGTGTTTTTATTAAGAAATCACAGTTAGGATTTGCGATTATAGTTGTATATGTTAATGATTTAAATATAATTGGAACTTCTGAAGAGCTTTCAAAGGCAATAGAATATCTCAAAAAGGAATTTGAAATGAAAGATCTTGGTAAGACAAAATTTTGCCTTGGCTTACAAATCGAGCATTTAGCCGATGGAATTTTTATTCATCAATCAACATATACAGAAAAGATTTTAAAAAGATTCTACATGGACAAAGCACACCCATTAAACATTCCAATGGTGGTTCGATCACTAGATGTAAAAAAGGATATCTTTCGACCTCGAGAAGATAATGAAGAATTACTTGGTCTTGAAGTACCGTACCTTAGTGCAATAGGTGCACTAATGTATCTTGCTAATAACACAAGACCAAATATAGCATTTTTAGTAAATTTGTTAGCAAGATATAGTTCTTCTCCAACAAAAAGACATTGGAATGGAGTTAAGCATGCACTTCGTTATCTTCGAGGGACAATTGATATGGGTTTGTTTTATTCAAATAAATCAAACTTTGATCTAGTTAGTTATGCGGATGCTGGATATTTATCTAATCCACACAAAGCAAGATCTCAAACAGGTTATTTGTTTACATGTGGAGGAACTGCTATATCTTGGCGATCTGTAAAGCAAACCATGACGGCCACTTCATCGAATCATGCAGAAATTCTTGCAATTCATGAAGCTAGTAGAGAATGTGTATGGTTGAGGTCAATGACTCATCATATTCGAGAAACATGTGGTTTGTCTTTCAGTAAAAATTTACCAACAATGTTATTTGAAGATAATACCGCATGTATAACACAAATCAAAGGATGGTATATGAAAGGAGATAGAAGAAAGCATATCTCACCAAAACTCTTTTATACGCATGACCTTGAAGAAAATGGTGACATCAGTGTTCAACAAATTTCTTCAAAAGATAACTTCGCGGACTTATTCACAAAAGCATTACCCACATCAACATTTGAAAAGCTAGTGCACAACAGTGGAATGCGACGACTCAGAGAACTTAAGTGATGTATCCATAAGGGGGAGTAGAAATATTGTCCTTAAGGAATAGGAGTAATGTCTTTTTTTCCTTTGACTATGATTTTTCTCATTGAATTTTTCTAGCAAGGTTTTTATGAGGTAGTTATTAATGTATAAAAATGATGTACTCTTTTTCCTTCACTAGGATTTTTTTCCCATCGGGTTTTTTCCTAGTAAGGTTTTAACGAGGCATTTATTTTTATATAATATGGATATCTAAGGGGGAGTATTGTAAATATAATGATATTATAAATGTAGATATCCATAACCTACATAGGTTACAATTTTCATATAACTCTCACATTCAATTCCATATTGTAACATCCATCCCATTGAATTTCATAATGTAACTTATACATATGATGTCCTATAAATAGAGGAGTGTGGTGCCTTTGTAAGACACACCACTATTGAGTTCAATTGTATTCTCTTCTCCCTCTCTTCTCTATTCTTCACTTTGTTTGTTTCATTATCCTTTATTTCATAACAAGATTAAAAATTTACTTGATTAATTACGTGCACTCACAATTTAAGTGTTAGTTGAAATGATTTAGAATCAGGTTGTCCCTAGACTCTTTTAGTTGGTAGTGCTTTGTGTTCATGACTGCTTTGAACAACTTTCTTTTAATGTAGAAATACTACTCTTCACATACTTTTCTAAAACATGATAGAGAAAAGAAGGAGAGGAAAGATTTTAAATTGAATATTTAAGAATTACAATTTTTTTAAGTTTTATATTTCACAATTACAATTTTACACGATACTTTAGTTTTTAATAGAAATTAAATAAAAATAAATGACGATGGATCCTAGAATGTAACCGAAAGTAAATGTTAAGAATAAAATTATTGAGTTTGAAAACTCGTACACAAATATAACATAAACAAATCTAAATGTTTTTTTAATTAAAAGTTATTTTATATTTAAAATTAAATAAATAATTTTATCTACCATTTGTATAACCAACAAGAAAATCTAATGGGATAAACCAAATGACTTTTTATAGAAAAAATGAAATCAAAGAAATGTATTTGTTTGTAAACATTTTTAATAATCACTTTTTAGAAAGAAATACTTTTAGTAACGTGATATTAATTATTTATCTATATTAGGATGGAAGATTTTACTTCCAATCCATAACTCCAAATTTATATTAATTCTTTTTCCAAAAAGTTGATTTTCCAAAGCATACAAAGTTAAAGAACATAGAAAGATCGGTAACTCCAAGAACGACTTGTCGGTTTATGAGATCTCGGCGCCACCTTTGCTCTTTGGTCTCTTAAGCTAAACAACTTGTCCTTTTCATAACTTCCACTCTTTATTTCTTTATATATGTAATTGCAACAATAATTCAACTTCTAAAACACTAAGCTAATTTCAAATTACTCTCTACACCAACTTCTCCCAATGATGGCGGAAGGTAAGGATCAACAACCTTTCATGAACCAAAATACCTTTCCGACAATTGATCGATGCTCGTCCATCGGTCGGGAGAAACATACGGTTGTCGCCGACATGGACGGAACGTTGCTTTGTGGTCGTAGCTCTTTCCCTTACTTTGCCCTCATTGCATTTGAGGCTGGTGGAGTCTTGAGGCTTTTGTTCTTGCTGTTGGCCTCTCCGATTGCTGGAATTTTATACTATTTCATTTCTGAGTCAGCTGGAATTCGTGTGCTTATATTTTCAACATTTGTCGGGATGAAGGTGAGTTAAATTATAATCAAAGTTCAAAAGTTTAAATGGATAAATGCTTTAAATTTAACACTATTATCATTGTCTCTTTGTTCCTAATTTTTTTTCGTTGACCGTTTCAAAAATTAAATTTAAAATACATAGATTTTGAAAACTATTTAAAACATTTTCTATAATTCATGTACGTATGAAAAGTATTATATACATATAAAACAGGAAAAAAAAAAAACAATTATTCTTCCATTTTTAAACATATTTATAAACATTACCAAATATAACAAAAAAAATTCCCTTTATAGGTTTCCGACATCGAGTCAGTGGCGCGTGCAGTTCTACCAAAGTTCTACGCACATGACTTGCACGTGGAGACATGGAGGGTATTCTCGTCATGTGGAAAACGCTGCGTTTTAACCGCAAACCCCAGAATCATGGTGGAACCATTTCTCAAGGATTTCTTAGGCGCTGACATGGTCATCGGTACTGAAATTCACACGATCGGTCAGCGAGCCACCGGTTTAATTCAAAGCCCTGGAATCATAGTCGGGAAGAACAAGGCTAAAGCAGTCCAACAAATTACTCAGCCGGACATTGGGATCGGTGACCGCCAAACCGATTACCCCTTTATGAAGCTCTGCAAAGAGGGGTATGTAGTTCCGGCGAAGCACGAGGTTAAGCCGGTCACCGTTGATAAATTGCCTAAGCCAATCGTGTTCCACGATGGCCGATTGGTTGTAAAACCCACGCCGTTTGTGGCGTTGATTTTAATTCTGTGGATTCCAGTGGGATTCGTTCTCGCTTGCTTGCGAATGGCCGCTGGTTCTCTTCTTCCGATGCCGATTGTGTACTATGCGTTTTGGGCTCTTGGCGTTCGGGTAGAAATCAGAGGTACACCACCACCTCCGGCGAAGAAATCCACCGGCCAAACTGGCGTCCTTTTCATATGTTCACATCGAACCCTCCTCGATCCAATCTTTCTCTCAACTGCCCTCGGTCGTCCCATCCCCGCCGTGACGTACTCCATCTCCCGTCTCTCAGAGATTATTTCTCCAATTAAAACCGTCCGCCTAAGTCGCGACAGAGCAGCCGACGCCGCAATGATCAAGAACCTACTGCAAGAAGGTGACTTAGCAATATGCCCAGAAGGGACGACATGTCGGGAGCCATTCCTACTCCGATTCTCGGCACTGTTCGCGGAGCTAACCGACGAGATTGTCCCGGTTGCAATGTCGAACCGGATGAGCATGTTCCATGGGACGACGGCGAGAGGATGGAAGGGGATGGACCCGTTTTACTTCTTCATGAACCCAAGTCCGGTGTATGAAGTGACGTTTTTGAACAAATTACCGTATGAACTCACTTGTGGCGGCGGCGGAAAATCGAGCCATGAGGTGGCGAATTACATTCAGAGGATGATCGCTGCAACGTTGTCTTATAAGTGCACCAATTTCACCAGAAAAGACAAGTACAGAGCTCTCGCCGGAAATGATGGCATTGTTCCTGAGAAATCAAAGGTTCAATCTACGAAGATAATGGGTTGCTAGAGATTCATGGTGAAACTTTAAATTAAGTTGTGTAGCCCAATAACATTATAGAATTGTATCGAAAGATATACGAATTTGGGATGGTTTTTTTCCCTTTAAATTTTACAAGCTATCAAATTGGGAGAAATTTCGCAAGAACAGAGTTGAGGTAATTTCCTTGGTATGGGGTTTCCATATAAAATTATTAAAAACTAATACTCTGTTTGGATTCCAACCCATCTCAATTCACAAACAATTCTAATTCCAAGCAATTTCAATTCCTAAAGGATTTCGAAAAACTTTTGTTGTTTGTTAGTATATGATTCAAATCATGTTTTGATTGTATGCCATATAATTAAGAATTAACTTCTTCATTTTCTAATTTCTGATTAATACAACTATGGTTAAAATTTTAATTTAATAAATTCTTAGCTTTCATTTCCCTAGTATAAAGTTTAAGACATTCATCTCAAACAAAACAATTAGTTTAAAATCATTTCAAATCACAATATCTAAAATGATATTTTAAATGCAAAGAACGTAAACATCTCTTTATTTTCGATTTTAATTCATTTTCATCTATGCACTAAAATGTTTATTTTCATCTTGTTGAATGAGATTGTCTAGTTCATTTTAGTTTTTCCTCTCTTAAAATGTTAGTCTTTCAACTATTTTGGTTCAATAAATTTGAAAAATGCAAATCAAAATATTCACTTTTTTTAGAAGCAATACATGTATTAATAGGGTTTAATTACAAAAAAAAAAAAAAAAAAAAAAAAAAAAAAACTTAGGTGCATCTAGAATATCTTTGTATATTTTACTAAATTGTCTAATCTCATTTTGTCATGTGATAATTTTTTTTAATATTTTAATTATTTTTTATGTGTGTAATAAAAGTGAGATGTATAGACAAAAATTTAAATCTCTAATTTATGACAAAAACTTCTTAATAATATGGATTAAATTTGTGATTGGACAAAGAAACTAATGAATATTGGAGATTAAATTTGTGATTTGACAAAGAAACTAATAAATATTAGGGATTAAAATTGTGATTTGACATAGAAACTAACAGATATTAGCAAGGGATTAAATGGGTCATTTGACAAAGAAGAATCATTAGACAAATATTCGGGATTAAATGTTGATGTAAAAAGAAAAACATAGATAAAATGCTATTTTCATACAAAAATTATAAAATGTAAAAAGTAAAAACAATTTAAGTTAATAAACATTATACAATTTTTTAAATAAGTTTTTTTTTTTTAATATAAATTCAAGTCAATATAACTCGTGATTTCTATTACAACAATTTGAAGTTGATACAATGTCATGTTGAACTAAGCACCTTTTAATACCACATATCTCATGTTAGTTATGGTTAGTGAGCTAGTTTATCATTTATATTATATTCACATTATTTACCTTTATTTCTAGTGGTTTATAAATATAAATTTTCAAGGATTAATATTTCAATACCTATTGAAAAAATTGGATAATATTTTTTAATGAGAGATACATCTATTCTATAAACATTAATAATAATAAGAGACATTGATTGAGTCTAATAATAATAGACATTGATTGAGTCTACAAATGAGTATGGATTATAAAGGTAGAAATTTATACAATAAATTTCCAAATATTAGAACTAATATCAATATATTTATGAACATTTAATACTTGAAACACAACAACAAACAAGTAGGAAGAGAGAAAAAAAAGTTAAATGGATAGATCTGTTAATGGGAATATATAAAAATAGTCATTCCATTATAATCTTTCCTCAAAAAGAAACATGCTTTTCAGAGAGTCAATGCAAAGCAATTTCCCGCTGGAAGAAACTTCCATTTCCATGGTTATCAACGGCGGGTTTGCAATTGCAGCAAATCCGCTTCTGGGTTCCCTAAATTTCTTCATAAATGAGTATGAACCCCAAGAATCGAATTTGTACCTTCCTCTCTCTTCTCCATTTTCGTTCTTTGTTTTGATTTCCATTTTCTACATACATTTTGTTTACGTCTCCCTTTCTCTCTTGAATTTCTGGCTTCCGTACCTCCATTTTCGCTATGGCTTCTCCATTTCTTCTCGCATTTTCTATCTTTTTCCTTTGGCTTTTACCCCTTTCTTCTCTCTCTGCCAACCGCTTCCCCAAAATGCTCTTACACAACAACGACATGTAATAATACTTCATCGATTTCTTGATTTCTACTTTTCTTTTCTCTGTTCGTTTTCCCCATTCATACGGCATTTTAATATTTGACCTAATTGATGTCAATTTCACAGGTATGAATCTGTTATTAGGATGAAAACGGGTGGTTCCGCCATTACAATCGATCCCACTCGTGTCATTCAGCTTTCATCCAAACCCAGGTCCTTAAATTTCTTTCATTGGTTTTCCGTTAGCTCTAAAACTTGCAGATTTTGGAGAACCCATTTTGAATTTTCACTTAATCTGATGAAAATGTACAGGGCTTTCTTATATAAGGGATTTTTGTCTTATGAGGAGTGCCAGCATCTTATCCATTTGGTAGATGAAAATTCTTATTCTTCTTTTTTTTTGGAGAAAATTAATCACCAAACTCCATAGTGTATAATTGTGATACATATTGTGTAGGCGAAGGGTAAGCTACGTCAATCATTGGTGGCGGCTGGAACAGGTGAGAGTGTTGCAAGTAAAGAACGGACGAGTACTGGCATGTTTCTTCGCAAGGCCCAGGTATTTTAACTCAATAGTAACAGAAGTTGATGTATCCATAATGTTATTTACTGGTCATCTACTCAAAATATCTCACTTTCTGTAGTTTAGACTGCCTTTTCCATTTTGGTTATCCTGTGGGTTTGGTTGAATTCGTATAAGGACAGAACATGAAACACGAACGAGAGAGTTAAGCATTGATGTTATGTGAAGGTGCTGGAAGAATCAAATATCTTGTCCTTATCTATCTTCGGCTGTTGCGAGCATAATCCTGCCTGTTTCATTTTTTGTTTTAATTGGTCGTGAAAAGGTCTTCTTTCAATTGGCTTTTGATATACTTTTTGGGTTAATAGACGGAAGAGCAATCCAAGAATCCAAGAGCTATGTAGTATGTTTGAGTTCTTACTTTGTTTTAGTCGAATGACAGTACTATTACTAATCAGTCAAAATATAATTTCATATTAAGGTAAAATTAGTACCTTGTCTCTGCAGTTTTATATGCTAAACCCAATAGTCTCAACTTCAATGAATGATGTTGAGTGAAATTAAAATTTTAACTTGGTGTTGATGTTGATTGGCGTAAGGTTGATGTGATCAATGTCATAGTAGGATGGAGTTACAAGACCGAGAACTCTTAAACTTGAAATGCAATTTCCCTATTATTTTTTCCTGGCATTTGCAGGTTGAGGAACTTTTAGTTGTGGGTTATTTATTGGTAGATGTTGAGTTGTGTCAAAGTGCAGACAACCTTTCATTGTTTTTTAAGATTTGCATCTTTCTTAAATATAAACAATGTAGAGTTTGATTCTATGGTTCCATTCTCTTCCCAGGATAAAATAGTTGCTCGCATTGAGTCAAGGATTGCTGCATGGACTTTCCTTCCCCTTGGTAAACTATATAACTTATTTGATGTTTTGTCTTTCATTTATTTACGAAATGAGGCTTGTATAAACTCGAAATTGTTGTTCTGTTCAGATAATGGGGAGCCTATTCAGATACTAAGGTATGAGAACGGACAGAAATATGAGCCACATTTTGATTTTTTTCAAGACCCAGGCAATATAGCGATTGGAGGTCACCGGATAGCCACAATCTTGATGTATTTATCCGATGTTGAAAAGGGTGGAGAAACAGTCTTTCCCAATTCTCCGGTATTGCTTTTTTGAAACATTAACCGCTCTCAATCAGGACTATTTGTCATTATTGAGTTGTTATATTGTAACTATTAAACTTGCATGTTATGAATAATTCCATTTTCAAATCACTCTGGCAGGTTAAATTATCCGAGGAGGAAAAGGGTGACTTGTCTGAATGCGCTAAGGTTGGCTATGGAGGTATTGAATCTTTTCTTTGAAAATATATTATTGGAGGCTGCGTTGGCACTGAGTTAATGCTGCAATATGAGAATCTCATAATTCCCTAAACATTTCCTAATATCTTTTGTCTCAACTTTTGGTCAATGACTTGGAGATCTGTTGATTGGTAATTCTTCAAATCAAAAAGCCAACTGGAAAAATTTGTTTATTCAAAAGGACCGCCTATGTTCTATCAGTTGTTCAATTCTTACATTAGAAATACGATGCTGAAAACATTACTAAGAATTTTGACATAAAGCATATAAATATAAAGTGGTTGATAATCAACTCCCGAGTTTGCGGAAAAACTGCCATGAGAAAAAGCATCATCTTAATTGTCTCTACATCACATTTTTCTCTCGTTCCAGCTCATTGTTTCTTCAGCAATCTGTTATTGTAACGTTCTGCAATCAAATTTGTATGATTCAAAAGATTACGTTTGTTTGTGGGTGCAGTAAGACCAAAGTTGGGTGATGCTTTACTGTTCTTCAGTATGAATCCAAATGTGACACCAGACGCGACCAGCTATCACGGGAGCTGCCCAGTGATAGAGGGTGAGAAATGGTCTGCAACTAAATGGATTCACATGCTTCCAATCGATGAAGTTTGGAGGAATCCAGCTTGTGTAGACGAAAATGACCACTGTAGTGCGTGGGCAAAAGCAGGTGAATGTAAAAAGAATCCTGTTTATATGATGGGTTCTAAGAATGAACTTGGATTTTGTAGGTTGAGTTGCAAAGTATGCTCTCCTTCCTCATAGAAAAGGAAATGCTTGTTTTTACTTATACACAATTCAGTGGTAGGAGTTTTTTCTTCTTACACATGTACACATGTAAATGACTTTGAGAGGCATCACTTAGTATATTTAACTATTGAATCTCTCCCTATCTCTCCTCGACTCCTATATATCTATATATTGTGCACACACGTACGGATGTATATTCTTCTGTGGAATATTTTGATAGGAAACTAGCTAGTCCTCTCGAATTAGCGAAGCTTGTGTCGGTTTGATACAACTTGTTAGCTTGCTGATTGTTAATGAATTTCAACGGTGATCATTTATATGTTTTGGTGGAGAGAAAGGTGTTGGAGTTGGTTCTAAGTAGGTTCTTATACACACTTCAACTATTTTCTTAGTTGATTTGTCAAAAGAATTCCCACTGCTTTCGGATACTTAAATAAGCATTTTATAATTTTTCTCTTTATAGAGACAAAAACCTTGAATTAGATGATATTGATATCACTTTGTTACTTGACAAAATTACTTCCTCTTAAATTACGATATTCTGCTTCAACTAAAATTTATTTTGGAAGAATTAGTTAGTTGGTATTTTTTATTGAGATGTCCCAAAAATGACCGTCTAGTGCAGCTTTGTTAAAATGGTTAGCTATTTGTGAATCAATTTTTTTATTTCATTTTATTTTTTTCAAAGGATGATTGAGGAGTGCAAGATAATATATAGTAAAGTAATTGATCTGTGTATAAAAGTATGTGTCCGACACTACAATCAAGTATCTATGCTTTGCAAGACTCGACACCTTCAAGATACAAAACTAATAAAAATTCGATGTTCGTTGATTAAATTCTTAAAAGAAAATTGAAAAAAAAAAAGAAAAAAGAGAATAGAGTCGAAATAGTATTTTGAAGTTCATTCAATTTAGTCTATATACTTTTAATAATGCTTAAATTTTGAAAAAAATTAGTTAAATAACATCGATATTTACTATGTAAGTATAGGAACATATTTTCCAAATTTATGGCGAAATGTTAAAGATAATAAAAAAAAAAACAATAAAAAGCAATAATAAATTAAAATTTTAAGATTTATTAAAAATAGTAAAACTAAAATTAGACGTTTAAAATTATAGAAGCCAAAATTCAACCACATCCAAAAGAAAAGTTAATGAACTAAAATGATGTTTTAAGGCTAATTAATTATTTGGACATATGTTGATAAGGGCCCCTACATTTTATTGAAGTTTAACAAATACACAACACATGCTCATAAGTTTTAGAAATTAAGTATACATGTTTTAGTTTTATAATCAATAAACTCTCGTTTCAACTAATCTAATTTTTTTTTAGAAAGCTTCTATTACTACAAAACTAGTAAAGAAAAATTCTAACAACATCACTGTAGGAATTTTTTTTTATATCATCTCCATTATATTGTTTAATTTTATAGTAACATTCAAGAATTATATCCATCCTTAAAATATTATTTTAGTCTCAATGTTATAACTTATAAATTTTAAATTTAGACTATAATTTTAGGGAAATTGTATTGGGTAGCACTATGAGAACATATTTTAGCAATTATGGCACATACTTTTTAAATTTTACAAATATGTCAAATTTTAATCTTTAAAATATTTTAGAGATATTTTTTACTTTAAAATTTTTATTATTCCCAAACTGCCCCCTACATTCTTTCCTCTTTATTGATCATCTCTCTTTAATGTTTCATCTTCCACTTTCTCTTCTTCTTTTTTGTAAACCTCTATAACATATTTGTATTCATAATAAAAAAATTAATCTAACAATAAAAAATGTTTGTTTTTCTCAAACACTATTTTTCGGTTGGTTTTCTGTAGGTTCTTTAAAAAAAAAAAAAACTATCATTCGTTCAATCTTCATTTTCGGCATCTTTATCTTCTTCTTCTTTTATTTTTCACCATTTTTTATCCAGATTTTTTATAATCATTTTTTGTTAGATCTAAGTTCTTTCTTCAAACTTCTTTCAAATGGTTGCTTTCAAACACGACAACATTCTCACTTTTTAAAATACATTCCATCTTAAATATTTTATTATTCTCAAACTACCATTCAATAACTTATTTCTTCTCATGTTTTTAATGTCCTAATCCTCTCATATTTCTTCTCCCACTTTTTAAGGCCCCAATCATTATTTTTCTCCCACTTTGTATCAGTTTTGTATATTAGTGTTGTGATATACTTGTACTATATGTATTAGTTGGTTGATATATTTACTACATGATTTCCATTTTTTTTCTTCAAATTTTATGCAATTCAATGTAGTATTATTAAGTATATGAATGATGTAACTTAGTGTAGCAAACATATATTATGTATCAAAATGTACTAGTGAAGTATATTAAGTGTATCATTAGAATCTCAAGTGTATCAAGTGTATTTTAACTAATCGAACGTATCGGTAGATATAGAAAATATACCAACAGTACATCAAGGGTATCAAACATATGAACTGCATCAAGTATATTAAATTTATCGACTGTATCGGTGAAAGTATAAAATGTTTATCAGTAGTGTATTAAGTGTATCAAACTTATTAAGTGTATTAAACCTAATCAAGTGTATCGATAGTGTAATATATCATGCTTAGTGCATCAAGTGTCCTTAATCGGTTAAGTATATTTTCAAGGTTTAACAAATCTATCAACAACATATCAAGTGTATCAAACTAATGATGTGTATCAAGTGTTATTTAATTCTTCGAGCGTATTAGCAGAGCATAACAAATGTATCAACAAAGTATAACAAGTATATCAGCAACACATCAAGTGTATTAACCATACATCGAGTGTATCAACCACATATCAAGTGATACGTGAAAATATTGATAATTTTAGTGGGTAGATTTGTAATTTTTCATTTTTCAAATGTAGGCTGGACTTTAATTTTGCCATTTTTGCAAATTTAAAAGTAGTGTGCTATGGACCTAATTTATCAAACTAATTTTGCTAAATTTGCAAGAGCCCTATAATTTTAGTTTATTTTTTTGTTTTTTCTAAAAAATGTTATCTATATAACATTTTTACTGTAAATTTTGAAAACATACTCACCTTTTTCCTTGCATGCAAATCATTATTATAATAAAATTATCTTTTGGTAAAAGTTAACCTTTTTTTTATTTTCTTTTCAATTTTTTTAAAAAAGATTTATTTGCTTTACCCGAAGGCTTTTGACCATTTACGGGCGTCCACGTCTGCATGAACGATGTCTCTCCATGCAAAAAGAAATTCATGCAAAAATTCGACCTAATTTTGTTAATTCCTTCTCTAAAAAAAAAACAAATATCCAAAACCCAAAAAGAATCCCGAAATAATCTGTTCAAACTTTCCCGCTCCCACTCGATTCCAATTCCTTCTTCAATTTCTCCCCTTCCCTAATTCTTCTCCATTTCTACTTTCACTCACTATAAATTTCCCCTATCGGCTCATCCCCTTTGCATAGTACCAAGAAACAACAATAGTCGGAGAGAAAAAAAAATATCAATGAAACTGATAGAAAATGGAGAAAAATCCAAACAAGAACGAAAATGAAGGTGAATCGATCAATACAAAAAGGATTAGAAGCTTTTAGAAATTTGGAGGTTCCTTCATGGTGGAATCAGATAACTGTTAGGGCAATTTTGAAATGTTTTATCCTTAGCATCATCTTCAATTTCATCATCTGTAAACTAAATCTCACAACTGGGGTTATTCCTTCCCTCAATATTGAAGATGGGCCTCTGGGATTTGTGAGAAGGGTCACATTTCGATTTTGGATCACTATGGTCTTATTAAACAACACCTTAATTACTCGACAGGAAAACACTGTGATTCAACTTGCGTTGTGGCATCATCTGGGATTGCATTTAGTAGTGGAACGACTAGTTATCTTAAGGGCACAACTCCACGTCTTATACCGCTCAGTATGCGACTCTTTCAAGGGTCCCGTATTCCAAATGTTGCTGTTGCATTTGAGATGCACCTAGAGGGACCAGTGCTACTGCTACTACAAATTCGGGGTTCCCTCTATTTCACTGGCCAATCGTCTGTTGCAAGCGCTACTGGCTGAATCTCGATCTCTGACTCGTCAAATCAGTGAACTATCTGATAGGCGCACTGTTTTGGATGTCGTTCTTCGTGATCTTAGGCGTGCAGCGTCAGGGTCTTCTACTCCTCTGTATCAGTAGGGTTATCTTTATTTTTGCATTCAAGCAAGGGGGAGATTTGGTTTGTGTGTTTTTGGTTGGGTCTGTTCGGTATTTTCCTACAGTAGTTATGTTTTTTTTTTTTTTGGTTTGCTCAGAAACTTAGCTCTTCAGTTGCTTTTGTTTTGTTCAGCTTGACAGATATATTTCCCTTAATCTGACGTGTGTTAGTTCTGTTTTTATCCCCTTCGTTAATGAAATGGATTTTTTTTTTTTTTTTTGCTATTTTACATACTCTGATTCCAGTGTGATGGTTTTGCCTTTATTCAGATATTATTGGGATGTTTTTAGATGAGAATGGGTGCTTGATTGCAGATTATTTCTGCATATTATTTCTCTTAACAAATTGATTAAGATATTGATTAAGATTCCTTCCTTAAAAAATGGCTTCAATTGGTTAGGATCTTTTCATATTTATTTCCTAAAGAAGTTGTTGGGTATCGACTATTTTTTAAAAAGAAAGAAAACCGGATAGAAGGTGCTCTCGATCTTCTGGAAGAAAAGTCGATGGCATATTTGATAAGAGTTGCGGTTAAGGGGGAGTTTTCGTCATACCCTCTGCTTAGTTATGATCATTATGTTACATCATAATCAAATTCTGTTGAAACATTTCTAGAACAGTATAGTAACAATAGTGTCAAAGTGATGTACCTTCAGTCATAACTATGTATTCAACTGTTATTGTATTTGTGATTAAGGCAAACTGCCCTCAGATGTAGATGCGTATTCATCGAACTGGGTTAACAAATATTGATGTGTTGTTTGTTTCCTTTCATATTACTATAGTCTAGAACTTTATATTCAACTGTGTGAACAATTGTCGTATATCACTAAAATAGTTCATATTTCAACTTCCCTCTTTATTTTTTTTGTTTCTCTTCATTAAAGCCCTCTTAACTTTCCCCATCTTCCCCTATATACATCATGTTTCCTCTTTTCATTTATCACTTTTACTTCTCTATCACTGCATTCTTCTCTCTGTTTCTATCTTCTCCTTCGTAAGTTACTTTTTTTTTTCTCATTCTCATTTTAATCTGCCTTCTTTTTTATTTCATTCATTCCTCTATTGTATTCTTCTCTCTATTTCTATCTTCGGCAATTAACTTCTGTCCCCCTTTCTCACTTAGAAACTGTTTTTATGTACTTATTTTGCATCTATTGTATTGATGTTTACCTTATATGCTTCTATCATTGCATTCTTCTCTCTATTTCTATCTTCTCCTTCGTAAGTTACTTTTTTTTCTCATTCTCCTTTTAATCTGCCTTCTTTTTTATTTCATTCCTTCCTCTATTGTATTCTTCTCTCTGTTTCTATCTTCTGCAATTAACTTATGTCCTCCTTTCTCACTTAGGAATTGTTTTGTATGTACTTATATTCATCTATTGTATTGATGTTTACCTTATATGCTTCTGTCCTCCTTTGTTGCTATCATTTCATGATTTTAATGTATTACCATTGTCCATAAACTTCTTTGTTATTTTCTATTTACGCGTGTTTTGTTTTTTCGTTTATCTTTTTTGTATTTTTTTTCCATTCGCTTTTGATGTTTTTTACAATTATGAAATTCCATTCATTATGTTGAATGGGTTTCAAAATTCTGAGACTACGAATTTTAAAAAAAAAATCCATTTTCTTATATTTTCCATGTTGATTGTTAATGTTTTTACTCATTCAATGTTGATTTCGAGTCCTACTTGTCGTCATAAAAGGTATGTATACCTAATATTCTTTCATTTTTTTTCCTTCTATATCGTGTCTTATGTACAAATGTTAACAAGTTTGTTTATCTTATGCAGGACGTTGCTGTTCACGAGTATACTCTTCTAACAGGTACTATTGTAATGACCATTTGTAAGCTTTCTTTTGTTTAGTTTCATATATTATCGTTACATACACTAACGTTTGTAATTTCTTTTCTATTGTTATAAACTTCTTTCATTTTTTTTATTTATTTTTTTGGGTTTTGTATAAATTTATTACGAACATTTTGTTAAACATTATTTGGTTTATAAAGTGTATGCATTGTTTACTTTAAAAATTTTCTTTATCTAGTTTTTACATATGCAAGATAAATATATGTTTTGCAACGTTCGTCTATCTCCATATCATGCAATTAACGACTATATAAGAAATTAAATTAGTATAACGGGAATGAGGGTACACATAACACAGTAATGGAGTAATGTATTTTTAAAATTAGTTAAAGTAAAATTCTACTTTCCATAATAAATACGAATTTAAGTCAGTTCTTACAACCATCAATTGAAACATGTAAATGAAGGGTCCAAATGCAGTTACAAATTTAATAAAATAAAATTGCAATTTCGTAATAAAAAAATTGCATAAAGCTTACACATGTTAGTTGTTCGTAATTAGTTAATATCATGAAAAGAATATGTCAAATGAATGTTGAAGTTTTCAAATTAAACTTGAATTTTTTTCTTTAATTTATTTCAAACAAGTTTTTAGTGTAATTTTTGTTAATGTCTTTATAGTAGTTTTCAATTATTTCATGACTAGCTAAAGTAACATATTGTCACATGTGTAAAAAGAAATTTTCAAATTCACGGTTCGTTTAATTGTAATTTCAATTACGAAGAAAATATTGAATTCATTATCAAATGTAATGGTATAACTTTTTTTACAAATGTAACCCCTATTTTTGAACGTAATTTAATAGGAAAATCAATTTACTGTAACTTTTCATATAATTTTGAAAATAACTTTTAACGAAAAACAAGTATTTCTTTCCGAGAACGGTTTTTTCAATTATCGTAAATATGAACCATTTTATATGTACTAAAGAAGAAATAGTTATTTGATACATTATGCAAACCTTTGTTTGCATGGTTTCACATAGACGACATATTGCGTGAGATGTCAGAACTAACGAGTTTGGATAGGGTATTGTTGCTAAGGCACCTTTTGTCTTGTATGGACGACATGTGGGGATTCATACTGATGCCTGAGGATGAGAGGGAGGGCTTTTGTAGAGTCATTTCGAGACATCTCCAGATAGTTTATATTTGTACTTTATTGGCTTGCTTTTCTTTCTCCTTACTTGGCTTATTGACTGTTATTTCTTTTCCTGTTGTACACAACTTTTTTTTCGTATGTATTTGACATTTTATGCATATGTTATCTTTTTCTCCCTTCTACATCCCTTCAATTCCATTGAAAATGTTTTTTAAAATTAACGAAAATAGTAACAATTTGAGCAGTATGACTGCTACATAATAACTAATTTAATGAATAATTATAAATATGGACCCATGCGTTAGACCATATAATTATATATGTTAAAAAGAAACGTACACCGCTATCGCTAATTACAAATAGACAATAAATAATTTGTATTTCTAACAAAACGACTTAGAATAAAATTACTACAATTTGTTAACAAATTATTTTCAAATTGGACAACTGTCTTTACTAATTTAATAACGTTACACACAGAAAAAATTATTTCCAATAAGACAGCTTTCTTAAAAAAATATGCAATAATAATTTCTTGCTTATATTTACAATGTCATTTAAAAAAAATTACTATATAAAAAAAATATTCATAACTCAACCCACTTAACACTTTCACCAAATAAATGTTATCATAAATTCCACATAAACCTACCACTCTTTTCCAAAACATATCTTATTACAACACTACTTACATAACCTTTCCCCCAAATACCTCTTATCATAAAACAAAGGACAAAAGTTATGATAAAACTAGATTTATCATAACACTAGTTTTATCATAACACTAACCCTTCCCTAACTTAACCCTTCTCCCAAACGTACTCTAAAGGTTCATTAGTTTTAGGATATTAACCTCAATGTGCATTTACATTTGACTACCAAGTGATTTAGTTTAGCTTGTTTTTATTTTGACATATACTTTGTACAAAAATTGGATTGATCAATGATTGATAAAATCTTAATTTTTTAAATAGCTTGTTATTACAATCTTTTTAGATTTGCGATCTATCATCGATTAACTTAAAAATCTTATTTCCGGTTGTCTTCCTTTTCATTCCCACAAATTAGTTTAAAAAATGTCATTTGCCATATTTTTGAATTGCAATCAACTTCATAATCAAAGAATCACCCACTTTGAGCCTTCAAGAGAATGCACTTGGGGCCAATCTCATGAGAGAGAGAAAAAAAGAGAGATGAAAACAATCATGCAGTAATGGTTAAATGAGAGCCAAGTTTCCATGCATTTCTCGCCTTAAGATCACTTCATAAACATTCACTTCCCTCTCTTAGAAAAATGTACTAGCTTCGAATTGCATCACCATTACATAATATAACTTCTGCCCTCAGTTTCCCTTTCATCACCATTGTTGGGAGATGGGGAAACCTCCTTGCTGTGATAAGTCCAATGTTAAACGGGGACTTTGGACTGCAGAAGAAGATGCCAAAATCCTTGCTTATGTTTCCAACCATGGAGTTGGCAATTGGACTCTGGTTCCCAAGAAAGCAGGTCTCTTCTCTTTTCTCTCTTCCATGTTTCTTCTTTGTTTTGATTCTTTTGTAATTTAACAAAACAAAAAGGCATTTTAATAAATATACAATTTGGCTCCTTTTCAAACAGGTTTGAATAGATGTGGGAAGAGTTGTAGACTAAGATGGACTAATTACCTTAGGCCTGATCTCAGGCATGACAGCTTCACTCCTCAAGAAGAAGACCTCATTATTAAACTCCATCAAGCCATTGGAAGCAGGTCCATACCTCATTCACTTCCCTTTCTTCATCCTTGGAGGACATTCGACTTACATGTTAGGTTTTTGAAGTCGAGTTAATGCCGTTTAATCGGAGTTTCTTTCTTGTGGATTTGCCTAGCTTGTCTACATTTCCAAAACTTTGTTTCACAAATCCGATATTAAGACAATGATGATACTATCTTTTACTTAAACGCTACTCCAAATGGTCTCTTACAAGCAGATAATGCTCATACTCATAAATCAGATCATCTCTATACAATCCAAATATGAGCTATTCAAAACTTTCCAACTTAAGGAAAATCCAACCCAAGCTATTATAAAGGGAAAAAACATGGCATGTTATTGAGTGCTTGAAAATGAATAATACAAAATCTCTGTTTCTTGATGTAATGCAGGTGGTCTGTAATAGCAAAGCAACTTCCAGGAAGAACAGACAATGATGTGAAGAATTATTGGAACACAAAGCTGAGAAAAAAGCTTTTAAAAATGGGAATTGATCCAATAACTCACAAACCTTTTTCTCAGATCCTCTTTGACTATGGATCTATAAGCAGCCTCCGAACCACACCAAAACCTCTGATGGGTCCCTTCAACAAAACCTTAACTCCAACAACAACAATGGCGAAAACCCAGCAGCCATTTTCTTCAGGAACCAATTTGGGACAGCAATTCCAGTTTCAGACACCAAAAAAACCATACATTTTGAAGGAACAACCGACAAGTTCGTCTTGTTCGTCTTCTTCCATCAATGGTGGTGAAACAGTGTTCCATTTTGCTGGTTCTTCGGAGCAGAGCAATGGGATTGAGCCAATTTTGCAGCGATGTGAAGGGTCTTCTTCTGACTCGTCTTTCGATTCGTTTGTGGATGCTTTGTTGGAGCAGGATTTTGAGATTAAGGGCTCCTTTCCGGAGATCTTGGATGAGTGTTTTGATTATTGAGAAATTTGGGGTTTTAGTGTTTTTATTTTGTAATGCCTTTTTAAACATTTCTGTTTTCTTTTTCCAAAAAGAAAAAATAATTTAATAAATGTCTTCTTTGAAGGGATCAATTTCAATTCTTCATCCATCATTATTTGTTTTCACAAGTAAAATAATTTGAAATTTTCAATAACAATCCTAAATTTTCATTTTAACTTTTGAATTATAATAAATTGATAATAGACTTCATCGATTTCGATTAGTATCTATTGTCGATAAAGATATTTTAAATTTTTTAACAATTTTGTGAATTAAAATAATATAAATTAGTTGGTTTTTAAATAAAAATAAGTGTACGAAAATTACTTTGCTTTGGTGTTGGTTGATTAGTCATGTCAATTAGTTGTATAGATGTGGGTGATGTAGGTCAATTCTATGTATTTATTTTTGAGTTCAATATAGAGCGACACATTGAACTTAGATCCACATTATATAATTAATTTTGTGATTCAAATATGCTGGATAATCTGTCCAAAATAAATTTAATGCGAAAGTGAATGGAAATTTTGTACTTTGTCCCATAAATTGAAATAATTTTCTGAATTTTCTTTGTTTAGAAAAATCTCATAATATGGTATATGGTATAGAGTTTGAAGCTTAAAAACACAAATTTAGAGAGAGAGAGAGAGAGATGAAGGTAAGATGTAGACATTTTGGGACACATTTGAGGTCATTATTTGGTGATTATGAAACAAAACCATACATTCAATAACAAATGGCAATTTGGAAACAGTACGGATATCATCGGTTATTATCCAACCCCGCCATAAACAATCAATCGTTTTCTTTTCTAAAAACATTGTCCATCTTTTACCAGCCTAGCTGATGAATCGAACATCAATTATCTTTTCATCTTAATATAATCGGTAATACGAACCCTCACACCTTTCAATAGATTGACTAAAAAACATCAAATTAATTTTGTATTAATTCAACTGGTTAATATAGTTTCTTACCAAAATGTGTTGAAACAAATTCATCTTCCACTTACAAAAAATTGTTTTTTTTTTTTAAATGTGCTACATGTATATATTTGAGTCCTTACTATTTTCAATTTAGCCTATATTTTACTTGAAAAGCTTTAGTTTAGAGGGATATGTATCAACATAGGAATGGAAAATATGTTGATGATAAATAGACATCATATATAACATTTAATGAATTCGTGAAAACTAATACAATCATCTAAGATAAACAAAATTAAAATGTTCTTAAGAGTTAGGGTAGTAGAAGATAGGAGTGAGAGAGCATATAGTTGTGAATTGTACTTTCTTTTGGCCTAAGGAAAGTTCGTGAGCTTTAAAGGTGTGTTTGGGGTGGGGTTTTAGGGGAAAACAAATTAGAAAATTGGGTCAAAACCGTGTTTGAACATGATAAATAATCCTAATACATAAATAACTCTATCTTATCATCTCTTTACTTTCTTACAATCTTACATTACCTTACCCAAATAACCCAATCTAAATTCTATTATTATTTTTTAAATTACTACAATCTTAATCCTTCTCCCAAACACATATTATTATAATACTACCATCATAATCTCTCCCCCAAATACATACTATTATAACACTACTTTTTATATTCTTTCCCCCAAACACATATTATCATAACATTAGGATTATCATAATCCTAGGATTATTACAATCTTTTTCCCTCATAACTCTTTCCCTCCCTCAAACGCACCCTAAGACTCAAAAACATCCACCGTATTATGTTAACTACTTAAAGTCCCAACATTTACTTTTTATGTCAAATATCTCCTAAGTATTTGATGAAAATAAAAACTGGATACAAAGTTGATTGACAAGTTTAGTACAACCTAAGTGAAAATAGTAAACTCTAATAATAATGAGGTTGAAAGATATACATTGGTATGAATAAAACCATTATACATTTTGAAGTAAACTAATTACATGGTGCTATCGTTATGATGAGTGCTAGTGATCCATCATGGGCTACATTGGTTTAAAAGCTTCTTAAACCTTTTTATTTTTCCTCTTTAGTCTATGAATGAAGTATAAACTGTCATTTTACTCTTTGCAATTAATTTTCTTTAATGAATAGTTTTATTTGAAATTTCACATTAATAGATCTTGTACTTATTTGCTTGACTAATTCTAGTAAATATATATTGTTGAAACTTCATGTAATAGGTTAAGTGTGTGAGAAATTCTAAAAAAAAATTAGAATGCTTATGAAATGAAATAAGAATAGTTGTTTTATGGAAATTTAAAATAAAACATTCTAGATTAGACTAGAAGAAGAAAGGGAAGAAAAAAAAAACTTAAAGTCACAATATTTTACTATTTCTTAAATATACAAACTTCCAACAACTATAATTAAATATAGATAAATTAATTGAGGTCAAAAAGTACTTATAAATAGCTTGCTTTGTACTGTGTTTTTGATAGCTTGCAACTCTTTATGATCATAACTTTTTCCATTACCATACACATCTCATAATGGAGAAAAAAAAAAAAGTAGTAGTGAATGATTTATTCAATTAAGGACCTACCGTCACCAACTTTTGGTGATTGCTAATTATCCATCCATCTCATTGAGGTATTTTTTGTTTTAAAAAAAAAATCCTTATCTATAGTTCATTGGAATAAGTGTTAATCCTTTATTATATCTACATCTGAATAATTATTGTGGTCAATTCTTTCACATATATAAATTTAAAAACAAAATTATGGACTTTGGAAAAGAAAAAAAATTGTGAGTAGATTATTACTTGAAATTTGTTGTTGTTTTTTAAGAAAAGGTTGGTCTTGAACATTAATGTATGAGGGTTGGATTTTGTTAAACTTAGCAAGATTTAAGAGATTGTGGCACAATCTTTAACATAAGGGTGGAAGTAGAAGAGCTAAATAGAAGGTAAAAAGATTGTATTGCAACATTAATCAAGTTGAAAGGTTAATTCAATGAGTAAGTAAATTTTTTTATTAAAATCTTTCCAAATAAAAAGTGGAGTAATACATTGCCAAAGGTAATCCTAGTCTAGAAGTGTGTCTCTTTTCTCATTTAAAATGAATGTTTAATTAACTCAAACAATATATATATATATATATATATATATATATGTTTTTTCTTAAAATAAGATAAGGGAGGAAAATAAATTTATAAATTCAAATTATAAAGCACACTTATTTGTTCCCGCGAAACAAATTCAATTCTAAGTCTTTGGATTGCATATTCAAACTCTAATTAGGACACAAAATAGTGAATTCGACTACGAAAAGAATTACTTGGATAAAGAAAAGTATTAGGACACAAAATAGTGAATTCGACTACGAAAAGAATTACTTGGATAAAGAAAAGTATTAAGAGAAAAAATGTGGATAATCATATCAGATTTGAAAATTTGTTATTTGTTATATTTTGTAATAGATGTGATACAAATGATTAAACAAATTCAACCATGGAAATATAAAGTTACATCTCACAAAAATAATAGATAATAAATTAAATTGAAACATTAATAGATAGAGTTAAGTAGAGTAGATTTGGAATTCAAATTTATTTATTTATTTATTAATACGAAAATATGAATTTTATAATGATCAATCACATAAAATTTCAGCAATTCATATGATGATCAATCATATAAAATTCAAGTTGCTGAAATCCAATACACCATGAAACAAGAAAGCATAGAAACTACTAATGAAAAGAAAGAAAACCTACTGTCTCTTTTTTTTCTCCTTGCTCATCCTAACTACTATATACCAAACACACTACACGAGAACTCTCAAAAGTGCAAATACTCGTTGGCAAGAAAACCTTGGAAGGACGACATGGAATCTTCCGAAAATATGTGAGGCATTACTGGGACAAAGCATAAAGTAAAGTTGGATATCAATAGCGAGAAAGATCAAATGAAAAATTAGGAAATTAATAATAATAATAATAATAATGACAATAAAAAGAAAAGGGGTTGATTGTTTGGCATATGACACACATCAATGTGAATGACTGAATGAGGGAACACACATAAACAAATATAAATAATATGATCAAGTTATTAAAAGGGGAAATAATCAACAAGACAGACGTGACTCCCACTACCTAACAGCTACCTATAAATATTTAATCAATCAATCTTTTTTTTTTCTTCTTCTTCTTCTAATATCTACATGATAGCTAGATAAACACATTGTGAGGTTTATATCTCTTTAAAGTTCCTTTCACTATTCGCTGTCTTTCCCTCAATCTACACCCCATCAAATATACACACTATTACTCTCTCTCTCTCTCTAACTTTCTCTCTCCTAACCTTCTTTGACTTCTACTCTCTCTCTCTCTCTCTCTCTCTCTAGAAGTTGCCGCCTGCAGTTTCTTTGTTGAACCCCAATTGGTTTCCTTTTCAAAATTAAAATCTCTTTTTTTTTTCTGCATAGAATTGGGCGGTAAGCACGATGGTTTATGAAGAATTATTGGTCCTCATTGAAGTTTAGAAGAGGAGGGGGTCAAAGTCAGAAATTATTGTTATTGTTACCATAAAGCGCTTTTGGGAATTATTAAGCGCTTTTGTATGGAGAACAGCAATATTATTTATGACTTCATGATCAGATTATATAAATTTGAACAATACCATATGATTTCTTCTTCAAAGTAAATGGAAGGGGAGAATCAGAAGTCTAAATCCAGTAGGTTCCTCAAGTACTGGTTCACTACTGGAAAGCACAAGAAACCCGACCCATGTTATCCCAACAATGAGATTTCTGGTTTGTTTTTCATGTGTTTGTTGATTTAAATCTAAGTTAAGTTTCAATTTTAACTTACTTGTGGGGATGATTTTGTTTTTCTTTTCTCTTCTTTTTGGGTTTTTGTTGAAGATGGAGATGATTACGAAAGTGAAAACTTTCTGGGGAAGGTCCTTTCTCAGTCGGTTGACATGGGTCCATGCAAATTAACAAATGAATTAAGGTGGCCAAAGAAATTTAAAAAATAATCGAGTCATAATTTCTCTGTGATCCTTTTCTTTTCTCTATGTGAACTTACAAGATGGAATCAATTTTCATCAATTGAATCAGAATCTTTGTGGGTACTTGGAATGTCGCCGGGAGATCGCCGATCGGAAGCTTAGCAGTCGACTTAGACGATTGGCTCAACCTCAAAGATGCTGCAGATTTGTACGTTCTTGGGTATGTTTAGTTCCAAAAAAAAAGGGCAATTAAAATTCTTTTTTCAACAATTGGGCACTAAATTTCAAATTGGGTTTGTTTTTCTCTCTTTTTGGAGCGAAGGTTTCAAGAGATTGTACCGTTAAAAACAAGGACAGTGGTCGGAGCAGAGGACACAACCAAAGCAACAAACTGGAACTTACTGATCGGAAAAATTCTGAACGACAAATATGGATGCCCATGGCTAACACCAACGATGATGAACGAAGCCACCGGCGACGGGGACTACACAAGAAACACAGACCTTAAGAGACCGATGAGGTTCGCCGGCGGAGATCAAACTCCGATCAAATTCCAGGGCAGAATTCCGGCGAACAGGGTAATGGGAGGGAGCAGATACGTATTGTTGGCAAGCAAGAAGATGGTGGGAGTGTTTATAAGCGTATGGATAAGAAGAGATTTGGTGAGGAAATATTACATATCGAACGTGAAGGTTTGTTCAGTGGCCTGTGGAATAATGGGTTATTTAGGGAATAAAGGGTCGGTTTCGGTGAGTATGTCAATTGAGGGGACAAGTTTTTGCTTCGTGGCGGCACATTTGGCTTCCGGAGAGAAAAAGGGGGACGAGCGGCGGAGAAACCACCAGGTGTCGGAGATATTCCGGCGAACATTTTTCGCCAGATCGCCTAAAGATGATGAGTATCCAAATCCACATCATCCTCCTCTCACCATCTTAGGACATGAGTAAGTGGGTGTTTTAAATTTCTTTGTCGTCGCTATTAAATGAAAAAGGCCAATGTTACAGTGATTGTACACAGTCGTTGTACGCCAAACATAATTTTCTTCAGATTTAAGTCAATTTTGGAGGACCGGAGAGATTTAAGTTCTAGTATAGTTGATTAAATTTTAGATTAAATTACCGATTTGTCCTTGTAGTTTGGGATAATTTTTTATTAGTTCTATAGAGTTTTAAAAGTTTTAATTTAATTTCTATTGCTAGAATAAATATCACTAAATTGAGATATGACACATACCAGGGAGAGTAAATTGATAATATGATCAGTTTGACAAGTTAAGTAGGTAGAACTACAATCATACTATGATATTAAATTAAAGTTTTCAGAAATAGAATACAAATAACGGTCGAGAGTAAGAAAAAATATAATAGAAGAAAAAGGAAAGGCTTTTCTAGAAAGCATGCTACTTTGTAAAAAAGCAAACAAAAAGTAAAGTATTTAACTGAAGCAATAAAGTGTTTATGATGAAAAGTTAAAATTGACGTAAAATTTGGATTTGTGTGCTGTGGTGTGGAACAGTCAAATATTTTGGTTTGGGGATCTGAACTATAGGCTGTATTTAGAGGACAGTTTTGCGAGGCAGTTGATTAAGAAACAAGACTGGGAAGCATTGCAAGGGTTTGATCAGCTACGGAAAGAACAAGAAGCTGGTGGAGTATTTCAAGGATGGAGAGAAGGGAATATAGAGTTTGCCCCTACTTACAAGTATTCTTCATCAAATTGCAATCGCTATTCAGGTGGTCCTCTAAGAAGGACAGGAGAGAAGCAAAGAACTCCAGCATGGTACCTATTTCATCCAAAAACATTTCTCTCTGTCTCTCTCTCTCCCTGTGTAAAAGCATGTGAAGTTCTAGGGTTGAGGGTCCTAGACTAGAGGGTCCATGAAGTCCTACAGTTTTCAATTAATTTCCAAGAAATTGGAAAACAAACAAACAAACAAACATAGAAACAGAAAGATAATTGAAGTTCTTTCTTCCCTGCCTCTTTCCTTTATGAGCTGAAATAATAGAGTATAGGGTCCTCCTAGAATTTGGATTAATTTCCAAGAAATGGAAGAAAAATCAGAGAGAGAGAGAGAGAATTGACTGAATTTATGGAACTGTTTGTAGGTGTGACAGAATTCTATGGTATGGAAAAGGAGTGAGGCAACTCTCGTATTTCAGAAGTGAGAGTAAGTTCTCTGATCACAGGCCAGTCTCTGCCCAATTTTTAGCACAGATTGACCTGCTGGAAACCACAAATCCAAGAGTTATTGCTCTCAGCAAATTTCTTCCCTCCATACCTTCTCCCAAACAGACGGTAAGTTTCCATTAGCAAACAAACACTGTACCCAGAGAACTAGTAAAATTTACTTAATTCAGAAACAAAAAATCCAGAAATAAAACCATTGTCAAACCGACCTTGATAGAATAATATTTGGTTTTCAGATTAAAATTCATGGAGGTTTATACTTATGATCTTGAATACGTAACCTTGATGATGCAGGAGAAGGGGGAAACTAATGAAGAATCAAAATCTACCCTGGCAGCATTGATGGTAAAGGATAGGGAGGAATCATCACCATGCTTGCGAAATTCATAGAACAAAGATATAGAACAATTACAGAGTAAGAAAGTTACTGGGAGCTCGGGGATTAAGACTGCAGGCTGGGTATGTACGGAGATGAAGTGACTTAAATTATCTTGGTCTCTTTCAAGTTCACATCAATTTTTTTTAAAAAAATTCTACACCGTTCATCTGGATTTCGTTGAACTTGTGAATATAAATGTAGACAAAATAGAGAAGAACAAAAGATGGTCATGCAAAACATTTTGACTCGCTGAGATATTAGGAGGGTCAGTACCTAATACGTTTGCCCTGAAGTTTACCAGCTAATTTTATTTATCATGCTAGTGCAAAATCGAGAACTACACTATTCATCCAATTGTGCAGAAACCAGTGGATGCACACACAACATTTGAGTACATATCTAGGATACTACAGTACAAAAGAATTGTTGTTTCTTAGAAAAGGTCAATCGGTCTCATTTACCTGAGGAATGTTGTCCAAGGCATCCGTATTGTCTTTGAAACATTGGGGGCAAATGCAACTTTTCAGCAGTTCTTCACTGATATGATCATATGTCAGTTCAAATCCAGAATTCAGCTTATTGATGGTCAAAGTGCCCAAAGTTGGAGAAAGATTACTAACATATATATTAAGAGCTAGAGACAGTATATATTATCTCATCAATGGACTTTTGACTACTATGCATTACGTTTTACTGATTCAGGAAAGGGAGCTAATCATATAGACCATTATATTAATGGCAAATCTTTTGTAAATTTACTAATAGTAGTATAACGGAGGATTCCAGATTAAGTATTCCGAAAATCAATAGCACTAAAGAAAATTTAGCATTTGAATGTTAGTAGGTCATATTTCATAAATTAAAATAATCACTCAAGGATATTTAACGGCAGCTTCCAATTCTGTTTGCCCTTTCACCATCATCAACATTGCAGCCCTCCTTTGCTCTAGATAAATCTTTGTTTCCCGATCCTGCAAGAGCAATTATTCCAAAGTATCATTTAAAAATACAGTTTCACTGAGAGAGAGGGGGACAAGTTGGATTTAAATTAATGCAGAGGAAACCTATTGAAAATATGATTTCCTCTATTGAGATATTGATAGAGATCCTACTAGATCTTGATTTACAGCTTCCATTTTTCTTTTCTTGATTTTAAATGATCGCCATTGGTTAACGAGCCAAATTTAAAGCTCAATACAATGGCAATAAAAGAGAGTTTTTCAATTTTGACTACCACTTGAACAGCAGCAAGTAGGAAGGTTGGAAGGTTTCTTCCTAATATTTGGAATAATTGTTTTCACCTCACGTAAAATTTGTTCTTCTGTCATGCAATCTTCCTCTCCATGGGTTATTTCTGTTATTACTCTGATAAGCCTTTCCTCGACAGATAGAGAAGAATTTTTGTTATTATCTTCCTCAGGTTGATGGGATTCTTCTGCAAGAAGTTCAAGCCATTCAATTTTGAAAAAGAAAAAGAAAACCAAAGCATAGTATTTGAAATACATGCGAGGTAGAAAGTAGTTTGAAGCAAAAGAAAGAATATGAAGCAAGAACTTCACGAAGTCAGCTCAGGTGTCATGTTTAGTGATTGACACAAGATGTAACTGGATGTAACAAATGCGAAGTTAAAAACGATCACAATGCAGGAACAGAAACTATTGATTTACCTGTAGCATTTTTAAGAAACCCCACATTTTTCATGTACAGTTCTTCTTGAAATTTCCTGTGTTTCATGAAGAAAAATACAAAGGAACATAGCATTCAAAAGTTAGGGCACTTATTGTATGCATATTCAAGGACAAATTGTCCTAAGTTGTTCACATAAGAGTCTACTAATTAGAGAAAAATGTGTGTCGAATTTGTCATGTAACAAGTAACGAGTAACAACTTATTTTATTATATAGAAAGAATGATACAGAATCAAACATAGGGTGAACAATGATCATAACAATAGGTATTAGGGTTAAGGGTATCTGATTGGACAGCCCTGATAGTTGAAAGCAAGGAAAGAAAAGAAAAATGGTGAAGAAGCGAAATTTTGAGTACAATGTGCTAAATTCAGCTTGCAAAATACGACAGCTTTTTGTTGATGACACAATATTGGCAACGAACTCCAGAGCCTAGGTGGATGATATTAGACAGCCTGTTTAGATTTGTTTCCTAACCAGTCTATTTTAAAAATAACAAATTTAGTAAGAACGTATTTTCACTTGGTGTGTTTCAACCTATTTTTAGAACAAATGTATTGTTCTTACTCCAAAAATCTTGAATTTGCAACTAGCAATTCCAATATAGATAGTAACGTGCCCTTTGCCGTCCTTAACATATTTTAATATTTTCTGTGAGTTGTGAAAAATAATACATAAATATGAGTGTATCTAGCTTTATTCTTAGATAGTAAACTTTACAAATAAAAACAGAAAACTATTTTGAGGACAGTTTCCAACAAAGTCCGTTGAAAATTGTCATGTACAAGTCCGGGAAAGAGAAACATAATATATGCATTGTTCACAGTGCAAATTGCTTGCATTAATATAGAAAACAGACCTGATCTTTTTGTTAAGGGCAAACAAATGATTGATAATCTGGTCGCTGCATGGCCAATAAGATCACATCACTTTCACATTAATATAATAGAATGTAAATCACAACAGAGAGACGATTTTCAACCTTGAGAAATTTTCTTCACACTTTTATGGTCCAATGGCAGTAGTAGATATCCCAGTATGAGAAAATACAGAGAAAGTGAGAATAAAAAAGTAAGATGTAATTTTAATAAATAAATTAATAACTCGAAGCATCAACTCAGCACCTTAAGAGACTCCAACTCAGACGCAGTAGTTGCAATTTCACTTTGTAGTACAGAAATCCTTATCTGGAGTGGATAAATTAAAATTAAGAAGCAAAGAGAAAATTTAATGGTAACGCAATTGTAAAGCATGAGATGTAAGAGGAAACAGAAATAGAAATAAAACCTCGAGAGTCTGAACTGAAGCTTTATTCATAGACAATTCAACCTCACATCCTTTAAGTTCCTGTTGAGTGGTTTCTCTGGCGCGCTTGGCATTTTCGATTTCCACATTGGTGGCTTCAAGCTGAGATCGCAGATCTTCAATTCTCCTCTTCAAGATAACAATTCTTTGCTCTAGTTTTCAAGAAAACGAAGGAATCAAGAAATTGCATGGTAAAATTTCATGATTAAATGTAATTCTGCTATAAACAGTTCTTATCAAACTTGCTTCCTAAAGATAATCGTCTGTTCTTGCAAATAAACACCTCCTTATAAACCTAAACTCTGATCAAATATAGTAAAAATTGCTAGAATTATGGTTTTAACATTTGTTCTTGCACAGAAACACCTCATAATCAACATAAGTTCTTTCAAAAACGCGAAAATATTCCACAAGACATTCATCTTTCAGAAACAAATCTGACGGAAATACACAAGAAAAAAAAAAAAAGTGGTAGCATTATGCAAACAAGATTTTCTAGGGATTTAATGATCGTTCTTGAATAGAATACCATCTCGCATTTTCTCAGCCACATATTCGTTGATCAAGGAGATAAACAGGTTATAATTTTCGGGTACACTCAACGAGTTGTTATCGCCAATGATTTTGGTCTCCATGGAAATTGAGAATATGGTTCTGTATGGAGGTAAGTAAGAAACAGAGATGAAGAAGAAATGAAGGAAGTGAAATTATAAAGGAAGAGAGAACCGTTTGGAATCACCCCAACAAAACCAAGTAACCGTTAACAAACGGCGCCGCGGAAAAGTTTGTTCAAGATATCTTATATATTTTTTATATATATAAAAAAAAGGAAACTTTCCTAATAATACAAGTCGTAACAAAACCCATAAATTTTTAGAAATGTGGAGTAGCAAATGTAAACGTAGTTGACAAGAAGATCGTGTAAAGAATGAATGTTGAAAAAAATTACCAAATTCGGGTTGAGGGATATTTTAGCTGAGTAGTTGAGAGATATTTTAACTCTAACTTTTTCCATTTTTAAAATTATTTTATATAGTATGAATACTTTCTTAAACTCGGAAAGAGCCATAAACTAACCTATTATGGAAAATATTTAAATACTTCCATTTATATCTATTTTGTATTTATTTTTAATATAGACTAATGTATTTAGTTAAGATTATGGTGGGAAATATATAAAATATATTCATTTTATATCTATTTTTTTATATAAACTAATGTAGTTAAGATTATTGTGGGAATATATAAAATATATCTTTTTATATCTATTTTATATAAACAAATGTAGTTGAGATTATTATGAGAAATATATACAATATATTCATTTTATATCTATTATGTTGTATATCAACTAATGTAGTTAAGATTATTATGGAAAATATATAAAATATATTCTTTTCTTTTTTTATTGAACTTATATAATTTATATATGTTTCGGTTAAAGTATCATAACATTGATAATTAATTTCTTTATAGATTTATAAATTTTTGTATTTCTTATGAGATTATATGATTGATAATTAGTTTTCAAAACAACCTGGAAATATTTCTAACATTATTTTCTTTTCAAATTCATACATATAAAATTTGACATTAGAGAGAAATAACAATACAATATTTACTTTATTTTAGACAAAAAAAAAATTATACTTAAATAGCTAACAAAGCAATATATGATGGGTAAACTTTATATCTCTAGTATAGCATTACAAATTTTCTTAAAAACACACGGTGTAGAGGGCTAAATTAAGAAAAATGAATGTGAATTATAATAGAATTTAATTTAATACTCTTATTTCTATTAACTTTATATATCCTATTTTAAGTATACAAGAAAAATTATTTTCATTTCATAATCACATTTTATCACATTGTCAAAATCCAACTACAAGTATGTATATAAGTGACGAACCATGCCGAGGCATATAATCTATCTCCTAACTATCTTTAACCTAAGGTTCCATGATTGTGTAAATAAAATAACTTTTAAGATCATTTTAGGGAAGAATGTTTGAGTGGATTAAGCATGATGAAAATATTAATTTACTAAATCATTATTTTACGAATATATAAAAGAATAAAAAAAAACATTATATGACAACAATTATGAAAGTGCCAAACCGAGTTTAGATCGTTATAATTGAGCTGACCAATTTCCATCCACCATTGTTCCACAAACTATCATAAAAGAAAAGCAAAAGATGGGATGAAACTAAATTTAAAATGGCCTTCGAAATCAAATATATATATATATATATATATATATATATATATATTATCTTGTCACCTAATATTTCACATACTCAATACTTGTGTGTTGAGACATATGTGGTTAATTTTATTGATAAAGAAAAGTGGAAAGAATCAAATATATCAATTTATCAAAGTACGTGTGAAAACATAGTGTATTTAAGATGTCAGTTTAATGTACATTCAAATGTTTGGACTCTGGACGAAATAGAAATTTATTGCTAATTATTCAACGATAATCTTATATGATATGTAATTATATCTTAAATTACATATATGGACTTCAGGGTAGCTTTTCTGGAATAAAATGGAAGGTGTGATAGTACATTACAAAATATAGGGAATAATAAAATGAAATAACACGTCAAGATTAACTACGCCAAAAACGAAACCATCCTTAAATTCCATTTAGCTTTTATCAAATTATATGAAGACGTAATTTAAAATTATTAGTCTACACATAATTTGAAGACGGACTTAAAAATATAATTTAAAATTGTTCAAAGACTACTAATAAACCATGTTTAACCTAAAAAGAAGTATAATAATAATAATAATATAAATCTAACTTTAACCCAAAGTTATCAAACAAATCCAAACAGATAAACACAATAAGCAGAACTGGAGTGCTCTTTCGTCTAGGGACTCTGTTGGGATTTCTCATTTTTCTTCCTCAGTGAACAACATGACTTCAATTCTGTTCAAAGAATAATCAATAGATATCAAGAAAACCCACCTTTTCCAATGTCTAATTACGCCACGCTCGACGTTACCTGAAACGTTGACACGAGCAAACTAGCTTTGAGCTTATAGTTATTCTACATTCACGCCTTAATCTAATTGCTATTCTCTCAACGTTCTATATTTGATGATTCATATGTGCCAAATTACTTTAAAATGTTCTAAAGAAAAAGTATTATTGAAAGTACTGAGAAGAAACTTCGAACCTTAGATGCTAACAGATACCATGGATCCATCTAACCAACGGAAAAAAAAAAGAAAAAAAAAAAAGAAAACTATTCATCGAATGTGATGAAGTTCACCATTTAATCCTCAAATTCGCCACCATGTTCCAAAAGATAGTTGGCAGCCAATTCCTCATTGCGATCACAAGCTAAAAAGGCCTCAATGACTTGATCCCTATCAAACCCCATTGCTTCCAACTACAAATGCCAGCAAGGGCGAGAAGAAGGTAAATAGATTAATCTTCGTTGCTCGATAGAGCAAAGTATATAAATGAAGATAACTTACTCGTTCGATTGCTTGCTGCTCAGCTGGTGTGACATTGATAGCATGAGGCATGTCTTGATCAGGCTGGTCAAACAGATCCCTGGAAGAAAACGAAAATTTGGATAGGTCATATAAATTTCAATATGAAAATAAAAATCATTGGCCACAAATGGCGAGAAAACTTACCCTTCAAAGCCCTCAAGAGGCTCATTTATTAACTGGAGGAACTCTGCTTGATGGTCCTGGATCAATCTCAAGAGTTGAGGGTTCTGCTTCCCAAGCTCCTGAAGCATAGCCTGAAACCAAGCCCAAGTTCACAGCTTTAGATCTAGCCAAAAGAATACGTAAACTTGAAATTGACGAGAGAGAAATCAGATAAACACAGACCTGTAATATTTGTGGATTTGCTTGCACCATAGACCGCAATGCTTGAAACTATAATCCACATGGACAGTAACAGTACATATCAAATTCGTCAGCATTGTTTCCAATAACAACAAAAAGGGGACGGGGGAAGGGGGGAGCCTAAACAGATCACATGAGGGAAGAATTAATTAAAACTTGGCCCCTCAATTGTTGGGAAGTTTATGCTCTCAAGTTTGACTGAGCATCTTTTCAATTAACAAGACACTTCACAGGAAGTATCATGGCTAAATAACTTGGCAGCAAAGATTACTGACATGTTATGATCAAAATGATTCTTAATCATGACCAATGAGAAAGTGATCACTGATCAGAAGCCCGTAGGAATTTCCAAACTATAGTCCAACAAAATCTAGGAAGACAGTAAAAATTAAAGCATACCTGTGGGTTGTTCCTAAGGAACTCAAGAGATCCAAGGCTTCCTCCACCACCACCAGCAGCGGCAGCAAGGGACTCCTAAACCACTAGCTCTCAGTGAGAATTTAAGGACAAATTTTATGGATAAAATTTTAAATGAAGTACAAAATTTTACCTGCGGAAACATGTTGAGGGGGGACGAGTTGGGACCTCCAGAAACAGGAGGAGCGGTCGCACCACCTGCTTCCATAGGCTGGCTAGTTGGTGGACGAGCCACAGGGGCTGCAACTTCTGCGGTTTCTGGAATACCCTGAATATAAAGCCAAGTACGGTAACAATAAATAGGAGACAGACGGCTGAAAGACTATCTATTAGTGAAGTGGTAAAACATACAGAGTACAAATAATCTACTGCCCGCTCAGGATTATTATAGGCTGCTCGAAGTGCACGAGTGACTGTTTCTCTATCCCAGCTGCCACCACCCATATCCATTATTTCTTGAATGGTCTGCTCAAGATTGTTTCCAGAAACTAAATTTGACGCAGCTTGTCCATATGTATCAATTTGAGCACTGCAGCGTGACAAATTATTAGATACTCTATCCTATTTAAGTTTGAGCATCTGTCCTAATCACATAAAGGAACTTCAAGAGTAAACAGGAAAACTTGTGAATAGAAAATTATAAATACAAAATGATACAACAAAAAGCAGAAACCGTGTTCATACTTAGCAGTTGGCACATCTGAAATAGCAACGTTCCTGGAGGCTCTGAAAAAGCAAGCACAGAGAAATATATAGAATTATCAAGCTGACATGCTGCCAAGGGGTAAGAGACACTAAGTTGAGTTGGTATCATCAATAGACTCACGCTGGTTGTGTAGGAGCTTCAGGGATTGAAGTAGAATTTGGTGTTGGAGTAGTTGTAGGAACATTAGTCGTTGTCTTCAAGTAGACATACAAAAATTAGTTCAGAGAGAAATGTGCATTAATTACATAATGACCTGAAAATAAAATGAACAAAGAAAGATATTTAACCTGAGTAGATGATGACCCAGTTGAACCAGGTGCTTTACTCTGGATAAAGGATATAAGTGAGCGGAACAGTTGAAAACCATGTGAAATAAGAAATCTCATAAAAAGGGGATTGCAGTGAATTAAACGTGTGCCTGATGTTTAATCAAAACTCTTCAGAGATCTATAGATACATGCAACCACTATTTAGGAGGATAATGGAGAGAATAACAAAATAATCTCCTGTGACATTAAATTTCTAGTAGCTCGAATGGGGATTTCACTTAACAACGGTTGAAAATTAAAACCGCTAAGTGAGATGCTTGACTTCTGAGAATGTAGAGCTCTCAGTTTGATAGAACTATTGCTCCTCCTTTTACAGGACAAATAAAGATATTATCTAACACCAAATAGGTAGTTAACATCAAACAAAATGATAAAAGTTTACACTATTTCCAACAAGCAAATCTAGGCTTCAGATTCCAGAGACCTATTGACAACTAGACAACTAGTCACAAAACTGTTCCTGCACAACAACTATATCGGTGAGTGTCCGGACTAGTTTACACGCAACCAACCCGCCTGTGTGCAACAACTATTTTTAAGAGATTAAGCCCATCAAAAGAATTAAGCAACATGAAGAAACTATAAAACAAAAATGGAATCAAGATCAAGAGCTCTTGTATAAGCATTGGTTTTATATTAAGACATGTTAACTCATGAAATATAAACATCAATCCACTATCTTGAAATATTTACATTACTAATGGCATACAATAAAGAGTTGGATCGGCGATTTTCACAATGAGAAAGAAGATTATCGTGTAGTACATTAGTCCACCGTAGCCATTTAAATATGATGCAAGATAATAGTCAGAAAGGAAGTTTAATACTTTCTGAAAGGTTATCCAAGTTGGCTACAACACGACATACCTTACTAAGCATAACAACAAGAAAACCATCTTCGGTAATCTTGTTCTCTGTCAACGTTGTTTCATCTTTTAAAACCTTCCCGTTGTGGATTAACAATTGCTGACCGCAAGGATAACTATCTTTTCCTTGTACATTCTCAATGTTCTTCTTTACACCCAATACCTAGTTAGATGGACAAAAAGTAAAACATTTAATAAAACAAATAAAAAACGAACTACTTCCTATATTAAGAAATATTTTAACTTGAGCAAAAGTAACAATTTCCAGCTCGATTGACAAATCACCAACTACACTCAGCTATTCAAAAGACAATGTAAATGGGGGGGGGGGATTGTTCAGTCAGTCCCAAATCTCATGCCATGCATTATAAATTTATAATCCTATCTCCTGACTTCTGCTAATTCAGCAAAAACTTCATCCATCAAGTGATCAAGATAATCTCGAGTCTAAATAAGCCTTTTGAGGAGTGAGTATAAGTTAAAGGAAAAGGAAACCAGCACGGTGTTCTACAATTTAGCTATGAGCTTTGATCAAGCTAATTGTGACCAAACAAGTGTTATATGTCCTCTTTCCTTTCATGGACGTGGAGAAGATATTTCAAAAGAGTAGGGGGTTTTTCAGTTTATTGACAAAAATGAAGAGAATGTACAAGGGTATACCAAAACAGGCCTACAAAAAGAAGCCCAACACTGCCACAAGAAGATTAGGGGGCATGAGATAGTACCTCTTGTAAATTTTATCAATTGAATAAATCGCACTAAAAGACACCTTCCAAACAAAGCCCTTGCTTGCAGCATAAAAATCCTAAACCTAAACCATTTTAGGTCGTTGGCGTTATCTAATAAAAGGACAAAGCCTCACTAAATATCAATCAAAATGGAATAAACCTCTATAAAAAAAATAAAAAAAACCAAAACGGAATAAACCTTGAGGCTAAACAAGGGCAACCTTAGGCATACAACTTATTATCAAGGTGCCATTTAAATATTGGCAATTGGAAGCAATAAGTAATGACGACGTAAACCTATAGAGAATACTTGGAATTAAGAGAAATAGAAGACTACAATAAATAAATAATAATGATAATAATAAGAAATTTAGTCGCTTCAAGTACCAGGGGCAAAAAAAACCAAATAGTGCATGGCATGAAAAGGCTGAATTTTAAATTCAAATGGACATTGTAATGCGTCGGCAGAACCGCAGAACCGCAGAAGAAATTGTCTTTCGAAATATAAAACGGGTTTTCTGAGCAACTCATTCAAAAAAATTCATAACTAGTAATCCAATTAACAAAGAAACAAACAAAATAAACATATAAAAAAATAATAATCTGGAAGGAAAACATTGAATGCCTATAAACTTAATCGAAATAAAAAAAATCTGAAATACCACTGATATAATTGGTGGAATGGAATGATGAACCCCTAAAGAAATCACCATATATAGATACTAACATCAAGGTGAACAACATTTCATAGACTAGTTTACATAATCCAGTAAAGGAGCAACAGAAATTCAATACCCTTATGTAAAAACGTAAAATTTTGGTAATATGAAAAAGAAAACATAAAGAAGGGAATGAATTGAAGATTGAAAAAAGGAGAGAAGAGAAGAAAAACTGACGGTGTCTGTAGGTTGAACCTCAATTTGAAAGTGACTTCCTTTGAGGGTCTTAACCGTAAGCTTCATGGCCAGAAGGTAGAAGAAGAAGAAGGCGAAGAGGAGGAGAAATTGGGAAAGGAAAAAAGAGAAAAAGAAAACCCTAGATTGGCAATGGAGAGAATCAGAGAAGGTTCATTTGTTGGGAGGAAGAAAGAAAGAAGGAAAGTGGGTAAATGGACTTTACACTTCCCACTGCCCTGCGTGGGTCAGGCACGTGACTCCCAACCCGGACCCTTGCGTAAATGAAGGATTACATAAAACAAATCCAATTTTCAATTATTTCTTCTAAATTATTCATCCCTTTCAATTCCCTTCTCTTTTTACCCTTTCTTTTTTTTTCTTCTCTTTTTAATATATATATATATATATATATATATATATATATATTATTTTAGATACACAACAAAATTAATCAAAATCATTACAAAATATTTCTAAAATATACAAAATAGCATAGTGTAGATTAAGATAAACAATAATATTTTGTTATATTTATAAATATTTTTATATGTTTCATAGTAAAAAAGACTTTCATATATATTTGTTGGTAAAATTAGACAAACAGAAAAATAGGTATTGAGTATTATAATTAGATTTGTAATTTAGAGAAAATATGACATTGATTGATTTTTTTTTTAATAAGATAGAAGATTGAACCTTTGGTTTCATGTTTGGCTTTTAAATTGTAATAGAATGTTATCAATTGATCGATAATTCTTGAGTTAAAATAATCGATGATGAAATGAATAGTATTTTTAAAACTAAAAATTATATATATATATATATAAGTTTTTTTGCTTGTACTAAGCTTTATCGTTAATAATCTTCTAATAGCAATATAGTCTATCATTGATAGACTTATAAAAAGTCGTATATAAATTTTACTATATTTGTAAATTGTGTTGTACAATATTTGTTAATACTTTAGGTCTAATTTTATACTTGCAACTGCATCTAAAATTGTTTCTAAAGTTTATAATTATACTTTAGTCTTTAAATTAAAAAAACACACACATAATAGGGACTATATGAAAGGTATTCATCAAACTATAAAAACTATTTATAACAAAAAAAAAAAACTGAATTTGGATTAAATCTTAACATTTCCAAACCACCTATCAAAGCTATATGTGTATTAATAGTTTAAAAATTTGACTTGACTACATTAATGAATCAACATAGTTGCAAATACACTAATCGACCCAGTTAATTTTATAATTTAACCTTATTTAATAGTAATTTTTAGTTAGATAAAAAAACAAAGTCTACTTCGTCGGTTTTGTGGAAAAACGGAAGAAGAAAAGACCGAATGTTTTTTCTTTAAAAAGAAGGAAAAAAACAGAATGTTTAGGTAAGAAGAAAATTGATAATGTTTTATCTTTAAAAGGAAAAATAGTTAAAGAGTATGTTTTGTGTATAGACTTTTAAAATTAATTTTAACACTAAATGAATACTATATATAAGTTTAAGTTTAAGAGGTTACCTAGATGAATAATATTATTAAGGCTCCTAATGTTAATCTAAGGTTTACCAAACACAAATAGATATGAAACGATAGATTCTTCATTCTTAATATATATAACTAATATTGTTATTTTTAGAGTTCAACGAAAAGAATAATAGATGATTGGAGATTTAATTCAAATATTGTGGTTTTATTATTTCATTTATTTTTTAAATTTTACTCTTTTATTTATCAAATTTTATTTGTTTTTAATAATTAATTATTTTAGTTTATTTTATTTACGAGATTAATATTTTGATTAAATATTAATTATGATTAGATTAGGTATTTAATTATTGTATTTAACTTTTTTTCTCTTACTTATTTTTCATTATTCTATTATTTCATGTATTTTACTTTTTCAAATATTTTATTTTTAAATTAATCTATCAATATCTAAGCTATTTTTATTTAGATTAAATAAAGTTCTAAATGAAAAGATTTTGTTAAATTTAACAAAAATAAAATAAAATAAATAAAATCAAACAATTTAATATTAAATTAATTAAGTTTCAAATCCTTAAATAACCTAAAAAATTGTATAACAAATATTTTAAGAAGTATTTAAACTTTGAATGTATAATAATTTTCTTTAAAAAAATTCAATTTAATGATTCGATTTGATTTAAGATTTATTTGAATTAAAATTCGGTGAAATTATGCTCATACTTTTTTAAAATAGAAAGAAAATATTTATCTTTCTACTTTCTCATATTTGTATATTTCATTAATTTATTATAATTTTAATGTGTATCATTTTTGTTACTCCATTTATCTTTTATCTCTTTGATTTTGGTACCATGTTTTTCATTTGATAGATCTCTCGACACGTTTTTCATTTGATAGATCTCTCAACACGTTCTTCATTTAATAGAACTCTCTTTATCTTTCTCTTTCTTTCTTTTAACTTTTGTATATATGATCTCTTTTATCTCTTTGATTTTTGATAAAAGATCTCTCTAATTTCTAAATTTTATATTTCGGTTAAATTACAATGATTCCTTTTGCCTAATTAAGTTATTTTATAAACTTTACAAACACATGCAGAAATTAGATCATTCATAACTGTGTTTTAATTTATTTTAATTTAAAAATCTTAAGTATTATTGTTTTCTAACCATTTTATATTTACTTTTAAATCTTCAAGTCAATTTTTTAGAATTATTTTATTAACCACCATATTAATCAATTCAAAAGATTTACTCCTTAAATATATTTTAAGTATAAGGATTAAACCATTTGTATGTGTTAAATTTATATTTGATTTTGTTAAATGTATGGACTTTTTATAATTAATTTAGTATTATTTTTTTTTGTTCCAAACACTAAAATGAAAGTTGTACTATTGAACTTTTATAGTTTAGTTATATTCTTCAAAGCTTTACATTTTTAGATAGTAAGAAACTAGTGGAATAAAAAGAAGAAAGCCCATAAAAAAGTTTGCTTTATGTTCTTTTGTGTCTCCGTTTGAAAGTAACTATCAGCTTTTACAATAATAATTTAGTGTGTATGTCCATGAGTGAATGGGTGAAAGCAACTTTCAACAAAAAAAAAAAAAAATCAATTATATATTAAGTATTACAAATGGAAAAGTTTATGAACTAAATTATTACTTATGAAAATTCATGAACTAAATTGTAATAAATTTAAAAGAAAAATTACATCATATGACAAAAAATTTAGAAAAAAACAATTCATAACACATTTTTTTTTTATATTGCAAATATGATAAGTAATTAGATATATCATAAGGTTATTTACTTTTAAATTTTGATACTTTTGTAATTTAGAAAATATAGTGACATGAATTTTATTATTATTATTATATATATATATATATTTTTTTTTTGCTATTTTTGCAAACACCCCGATTTAAAACTACCTATCTCAATCATTGTCAACTGGACCTTTTAACAAGGAGCTATCTCTCCCCAAGCAAAATTTTTTAAAGGAAAGATAGATTTAAACTCAAAATACCTTAAAAGGATATGATTATTTCTAAAGTATACATTCTTCAAAATTGTTGGAGCCACTCTAAACTTGTTTGACAATGCTTTTGAAAGACAAAAACTCAACATTATTGCATCTATTTATCTCTTACATTTAAAAAATATGCATACATAGAGTTAAATCCAACACCTATTTAAATCATATTATATATATATATATATATAATTTGGATATAGAAACCTTTTAAGCTATCAATTATCGTTGAACCATGAAAATTTTTAAAATGAGTAACTCTAATTATAGTAAACATAATATAACATAATTATAGTAAACATAATCGAAATCGTAGCAACTCTAATCCTCAAATACACATTTCCTTATTTAAGAAGAAGAAGAAGAAGAAGAAGAAGAAGAAGAAGAAGAAGAAGAAGAAAAGAATACACAATTTAATGATTCATATGTATAACATAATAAAATATAAAACCTAGAGGAAAAATAAAATTAAAAAAGAAACAATTCATTTTTAATCTCCTTTATAAACAGAAAAATCAGGTTCCGCCGGCTTCTGCAAGCTAATCAAGCTCTTCCCACTCACATTTCTCATTCGATGTCCTCTAAGCGCATTCGCCGCAAATCTCGACGCCAAAATCGTGGCCCCAAGTCTCGTCGTACTATACGCCGCCGCAACCGCCGCCGCATCCTCTTCCTCCTCTTCCTTCCGTCGCAGCTCCGCGATTTTCCGTTTTAAATACCGCCGCCACGCTGCCTGTATGAAACACGACGCCCAAGTTCGCCACTGCTGGGAGTAGAATCTGAAGGTGTGTTGAACTTGACGACTGTGGAGGCGACGGAACTGGCTGGCTACGAATTTGAGTTCCTCGGCCTCTAAGGCGAAGGCTTCGACCTCGGTTAGAGCATGGACGGTGCGAGTGGAGGAAGGGAGGTTGGAGCCGGATTTGGGATCGAGAGCCCAGGTTAAAAGCTCTTCACCACAGAAATCGCCTTCTTTTAATATGCCGCGGTTGTAGAAGCCGCTACGGCCACCGTCGGTGGTGACGCTCTCTAGACGGCCGCGGATTATGAAGAGCATTTCGTCAACTGGGTCGCCTTCTCGTACTATGTATGTGTTCTCAGTGTATAATGTTGGTTTTAGCCTCTCGCATATTGCGTCTAGGAGACGTTCGTCCATGTTTGCAAATAATGGGACCTGTGTGAATAAAGCCAACCCAGCAATAATTTGACCACTCAAAGCACATAGATCCACTAAGATATGCTAAAAAAACAAAAAACAAGAAGACACAGCAAGTAATGAAATGAATACATACCCTTCTAACCAAATTGAGACAGAGATGTCGTTTGATGTCTCTCCTAAGATCTTTAGGCAGACTCTGAACCAAGCTCTCTTCATCAACACCTCTAGTTTCAAGCCATTTGTACTGATCGTAGCGCCTAACCTTTTCTCTCAAGTCTGGCGGAAGCAGTCGATGGTGCATCCATTGCTCAGAGTCTCTCCTCTTGATGCGCATCTCTTCAAGTCGGACTGTTAGAGATTGAAGATACGTCTGTAGAGAAACGTAACAACATAGAAAAAGTACTTTAATTACTTAAAAATACTTTTTAGTTCATCCTTGAAACCATGCAAGCATAAAAGTTGACCATGGAAAAGAGAGGGAGATGCAAAAGGAAGAAGCAAAAAAAATTCACCTGCATGTTTCCAATCAAGAGTGCAAAAAGGAGGAGCCCAGAAATTGCAATTAGGATAGAAAAGATAACCTCCCCAGGATAAGTACTAGTGAGCAGCCCTTGACCAAGTGTACTGTGGAAGAATCAAACATTCAATATCCAAAACACAAACTAATCTTTCAAAATGTGTTATATACGTCATTTAACCTTCGAGACAGACTATCCTAAGACTATAAATTACCACTTTCATTATAATAAACATTATTTTTATAATTTCCAATTAGCAATAATCTACATTATTTCAAAACTACAATTTGTTTACTGTTCTTACTGTTATATATTAATCATTTTTTTCTTTACTAAGTTTACCATTTTCTTATCAAATTAAAATAGTTTACATGTTTAATACATACTAAAATTTTCTACACCCTACATACGAACTATAATAACTTAGGAATATAATAAGCAATTATTTGCCTTGAATGCTCCAACGTCTTCGGTAAACCAAAAAACCATTGGTCCATTAGGGTGCATAAAATAAAATTGAGAAATGAGTTAAACATGATATTAAGTCGCCGATTGACCTAAAGTAAATTTAATATCATAACATCTAATGCTTATCCCACTTATGAACTTGAAGTATATAAAAGATCTGACAATGTTAAATGAGAAGGAAATGAGTTTGGACAAGGTTTAAATACACAACCTCCAATCTAGACCACTTGAAAAAGAAAACTTAAGTTTATATTATATTATCTAACTCACAAACTTAAAAGTAAAGTGAAGAAATTAAGAGTAGAAAGGGAGAGACCTTAAATTTTGCAAGCCCCACCACAGGCAATAGCAGAACTTGGAGAAGAAAGTCCTGGATTGAACAATGCCAGAGGAAATGGCCTGAGTGTAAATGCCATAGTTGAAAGGCAAATTATCTCCCAAGGCAGTGCATTTCTTGGTGAGAACTTCAACGCTTATATTTCTCCAATCTTTATACCCAGCCATGTGCTTATTCCCACAATACAAATAGTTAATGTTGCACTTTCCACTGCTTCTGCATGCTTGCCGCCAACATGCATCGTTCCTCTCCACTGCAAGCAAGTACCAGAATGCTCCTGCTATCTGCATTTTAATTAATTTAGAAAAGTTATGAAAGGGATTGAGGATTGAGGATTGAGGATTGAGGAAGTGGAAGAGGGGTTACTTACATGACTGGCAAGCATGTATAAGAGGAGATAGTAAGCAGCACCAGCCCAAGCACTTTCAGCAAAAACACCTGCTGTCTTCTTAAGCTCTATGTTCAAAGGTATAAATCTAATAAATCTTGGAATATACTGAAGAAACACTATGTTTAACAATGCTTGTTTTGTTGCCAAAACTTCTGATCCTTTTGATCTGTGAAGAAATCTCCACACCACTAACTACATCACACACACACAAATTCATCAAACAAATTCCAATCAAAATTCAGTATTAAGTTAGCTATGGGTTTTATGAAACACACCAACCTGAGGAAGAGGAAGAACAGATAGAAAATCAGCAATAAAGTAGCGCTGAAGATACCGCTGGGCGATCTCCGTCGGATCAATCACAAGCTCGCCCCGACCAAACACCCTAGACGACGGCGCAATGTAAGCCGTTCGGAACTGAAACCCCATCCGAATCAAGTAGAAAACATCGATAGCCGTACGCACGGTGGTGGTCGTGACGGCGAGCTGAGTGTCCATTCCGAGGCAGTAAGAGGCATGGTTGAACACAGGGAGGTAGAAGAACAACGGATCAACAGAGACGGCGAGGATACAGCACAACACGAATAGTTTGTTCCAGAAGAGGAGCGATTTGTCCTGTGGATCGAAGATTTTCTGTTCCGACACTTTTAGATCCTCCGGGAAGATGACTTTGGACACGCCGGAGCGGAGTGATCGACCTAGGGTTTTGATTCCGTCGGAGCTTCTTTGAACTCCCATTCGGAAAGATTTCGACGCGTTTTGTGGCTTCGAACGGCTGATGAATGGCAATGGGAGACCTTCTAGATTGAATCGGCATTTCTTCATTTTGCTTGTTCCCGAGGGCACTGACAAATTCGAATCCAAATCATCCAACCTGTGAAAGTCCATGAAACGTAAAATCTCTCATCGATTAGTTCTGTTCGTAAATTGTAGAACGTACCTCACGAATTTCTCCTTGTGACCACCGATGTACTGCGACTTGTATCCACCACAATCGAACATTTTGTGGCAATGGAGAACATAGATGCGAGAGTTTATCGCCGAGAAATTAAAATGGTACAGATCCAACGGCGCTTCCGATTTCCGCCGTTGTGTTCTCGAATTAGATCATTCTGGTTCCCAACAACTGCAAATCAAAAACTTTGTTCCTTGAAAAAAAAAAATCTCGGTTTCGATTCCGCAGAGAGACAACAGGCAGGTGGGTTTGAAAAGGTCGCATCAACTGGGAAGAAAGAAATTGTTTGTTCTTCATCTTCTTTCTCTTTTTCTTCCATTGGAGATCCAATTTTGTCGGGGGATTGCGTTTCTATATTTAGAAAATGGAGAATTTGTCTCTGCATTTTCTTCTTCCTTCTCGTGAAGTCTTTGGATATTGGTTCTTCAAAAAAGCATGGAGAGACATTCGTTTGAATTCTGAATCTCTGATTGTTTTGAAACTCCGATCATCTCAGATTTTCTTTCTTTGCACCGGTGACGATGCTGACGGTGGTGACGGTGAGCTTCTTCCCGGATTCTTTATAATTATTACTACTATTATTATTTATTTTTCTTTACTGAAATTGTATATTCAAATGTTTCTTTTCTTTCATTCTTTCTTAGTACATTTGAAAGCTTGAAAATTTGTCCTAATGGTTCTTTTTAGTACAATGTAGGTTTGGAATAACATACACTAACCTATTTGTCAATTCAACCCTCCTCAGTTAAACAATGGTTGTAATCCATTGGTCTTCTCTACTTTAATCATTTTGATAAAAAAGAAATATAAAGAATCTTTTATAAGCCTTAAAATTTCTTTATTTGGTCTATTACTCTCAAAATCTGATTTCAATTTGTTCATTAAATTTCAAGATCTACATTATTAATCTAGGTTTATCATTACTTTCCATCATTGAAGTTAATTTTAATCATCATTATTAGTTTGTTACCTTTTGTTGATATGCACCTCATTTAGTTGATCATGAAGCATGAACTTTATAGGTCTTTTTTATATATATGAAGTAGAGGAATCAAACATTCAATCATTTTTTTTTTCTTAATATAAAGAAGTATGTATTGACCAAATGTATTAAGACAAATTAGATAATTAATTAACTAAAATTAATCTTTCTATCTAACTCATGTGTGTTTACGATTGATTTTTTATCCTTTTAATATGTCAATGGAAGATTATGTTATTTACCATTGATATAAACTAATTTTGATAATTAATCTTTAAAAGGAAAGTTGTAAAAAATATAAAAAATGACAAAACATTCTCTCATAAAATAAATTTTGTAAATTTGTGATTTATTTACGAAGTGTAGATAGTTTTTTCTCTATTTTTTTTAAAACCTCTCTATCTGCGAATCTAAAAATTTACTATATTTTTATTTATTTTAATATATTTAGAAATGTTCATTTAAACTTTTTTGTTATACTTACAAAATGCCCCTAAAACTATAATATCCTACCATGTATTTGTTTAATAATTCACTAATTTTAGCAATATTTTCAACGACAACTTATCATAAGATTAAATTGTTTCTGTAATTCGAGTTAGAAGAATGAAACATTTTTAAATTTTGAGGTAAAAATTGCTTTTTTTTTTCTTCCCGTTCATTAGTTACAATTGATTGATTATTACAAAAGTTTTTGCTGGATACTTAATTTGTTTTAATTGATTCCACACAATTAAATGGACTTATTATTTAAACCTACTTTTTTTGGTTAAATGTCAATGTATAGATACTTCACGTTTTTTTAACAATTTATTAATTATACTTTTAAAAATAAATTAACAATTTTTTAAAATATAACAATTGACGGTGAGAAGATTCGAACCTCCCATGCTAACTGCAACTAAACTAAGCTCGGTTTAGCAAATTAACTACAATTTCATGGTTGCTTATACAAAATTTAGATTAATACATTGCTTAAAGTAACCATAATCCTCTTGAGTCGCTATTTAGACATCCTTCTAAAAGGAAATAAATAAGGGCCCGTTTGGTAACGTTCTTATTCCCTGTTTCTTGTTTCTGTTTCCATTTTTTAAGAAACGGAGGTGTTTGATAACGTTCCTTGTTTCTCGTTCTCAAAAAAAGTAGAAACGTTTCTCATTTTATAAGGAATTATTGGGAACCAAAAAAAGTAGTTTCTTCTGTTCTGTTTCTCAATTGCTTCTATTGGTTTTCTTTTTCTCAATTTATTTCTATTTGTTTCGTTTTCCTTTTTCTCAATTATTTTTATTTTTTTCCTTTCATTTTTTTCAATTATTTTTATTGGCTTTTTTTTTTCTTTTTCTCAATTATTTTTATTGGTTTCCTTTTCATTTTTCTCAATTATTTTTATTTCTTTTCTTTTCCTTTTTCTCAATTATTTTTATTGGTTCATTTTTCTTTTTTCAATTATTTTTATTGGTTTACTTTTCCTCTTCTCCAAATAATCATTCCTCTTCCTCTTTCACTCATCGTTTTTCTCTGCACACTGTCTTCCTCTTCATCTCTCATCGTCTTCCTCGACAACCCGAACTCTTCCTCTTCGTCGGATCCATAGTTTTTTTCTGATTGTTCCTCTTCGTCGGATCCATAGTTTTCATCTTCCTCTTTGTGTAAATTTGGATTTTTCTCTAAAGCATCATAGGTTAAGAGTTAAAGGTTAAATTTTGTTTTGTTTCTTTCAATTCTGAATATTGAAGACATAATAACTTACTTTAAAATTAATATTAAATTCTAGATGTCACGAAATAACGATGAGATTATCGAAATTGATGGATTAAAAAGAGAAATTGCCTGAGTAAGAGATGATATTGCCAATCAAATTTGGCAACATTTGAAGGATAAATATAATTTTATGTTTATGTTATTATTTTTATTTGTGCATTGATACTTCTTCGTATTAAATGAATAAACTTTTGATAATTTTATTTGTTATGTTTGATGGATAGACCTATATTTTTGTTAATGTTTAATTGAAGTAGATGTGAAAAATAAAAAATAAATCTAGATGAAAATTAATAAACAAGAAACAGTTATCAAACACATTTTTTGTTTCTGTTTTTTTTTTCAAGAAACAAGAAATAGAAACAGTTATCAAACGCATTACTGTTTCTTGTTCTAAAAAAAGAAGAAACAGGAAACAGGGAACAAGGAACAAGAAACAAGAAACAGAGAATAGGAACGTTACCAAACGGGCCCTAAACGACTTGTCATTAGTTATTTGAGATATAAATAAACGACTTGTCATTAGTTATTTGAGATATTATAGACTTTAGTCAAAGATAAGTATAGCTCAATTGGTAAAAAATACTAGTTACAAATATGGCAATCAAAACAAAAAAATATTAACAAATATACTACAATGCACAAGAAAAGAAAAGGCAAATTTTAAATACAACTCTCACAGTTTATAAGTGATAAACTATATTGCTAACAAGAGCTTATATTACTAACAAAAGTCATCGATCAGCAATATATTTGGTTATAATTGCAATTTTTTTAAAATGTTATTATTATTAGCTCTGAAAGTATTACCCATCAATTATATTGGTACATAATATCCAACATTCACCTTAAAGTTAAGGGTTTCATCGGTAATATCTAATATTCACCTATAAATTAACGGGATCAAACCACACCACCTTAAAGAACGGGATCACAAGGAAAGAAATTTAATTTTTGAGGTTATATTTTATCCAACATCACATTCACAAGAACGATCCCACAAAGTATAAGTCATTCATTTTATAAAAACCACATGGTGTACAAATATCGGACATAGTAATCCATGATTCCCAGACAACTTTTTCTAAACCTAAGAATCCATATGGTAAATTACTTTACTTCCTCTCCAAAGCACCTTTAAATTTCACAAAGTTGTAATCAAACAGCAGATAATTTTTCTTGAAAATTAATTTAATGATTTCCAAAGAATCCTCGATGGAACCTTTAGGAAGAACAAGAAATAAGATCTAATATATTACCGTATAAGACGGTCATGAGTTTGAGTAGTAATAAATAGAGGTGCATCAAGTTGAAAAGAATCAGATGTTCGATCTATAGTGGTCACCTATCTAAGATTCAACATTATACACGTTTAACATCCAAATGTTTTAGGTCTGAAAAGTGAGAGATTAAAAAAAAGATACCAAGTTGATTCTAAAGCTGTTAGATACAGGCATAAAGTTTTTGATGAATTACCATACAATTTCAACGGCGTGAAGAAAGTAAATTCCAAAGCAAAATTCAAAGATGAAACCATACCCTTAGTAAATAACAAAACCAACTCAATACAAAGTATAAAAGTTCAGGACTACTACACAAAAAGAAAAACAAGGAATTTGAGAGGATTAAGAGACTTGATTAGGTCAGACTCAAGCTTATAAATGGTGGTGGGAAAGGAGGCTACCTCAATAGCCGGATGATGCAAGTCCTCCAATCAACTCAGATTTGGGAGCTTTAGTTAACCACTACAGAGAGCACAGGTCACCTACCATTCTCCATTAGTTCTTAACAGGAACTTTTTAGGTTTTGATAATTGACATTTTTCTCAAAATAAGTTTTTTTTTTTCATTTATCATAAAACATAAGAGAGACTAAATTAATCTTTTTTATTGAAAGAAACAATGATACAAAGGTATAGACGGAATGTAGAGGTTATTTTTTGTTTTCTTTTTTCGCGGGGGGGGGGGGGGGTTAAGGGTACAGAAAGAATATACACTTCCTTCTCTCATAACAACCCAACGACACAGCTTAACTGCAACCTATTCTCCAAGCTTCTCAAGTGATGCCCCAATAACATACACCTGCAGCAGAAAATTCCATCAACGAGTTAGATCTTTGAAAAGGGCCACAAGATCTGTTTGGAACCTAAAACAAGTTTAGTCGATAACATTTTTGTTGCAAACGAGCTTCAGAGACCACTCAGGTTTAACCATGGTAAAAAATTTCCAGAATTAAAACGAATATAAATCAGAAGATAACATAGAGGCCAATGGTTGCCAACTAACCAGAATAAAAGCTTTGCTAGGTAATCCCGAGAAGTGCCTACAGTATCACAAAACTCATCGCCAGCATCTGCAAGTTTCTCTAAATCTGCCACACTCGAATCCTCAATGAAACTAGAGCTAGCATCATCTTTGAAGAACCTTTGCAATATGTTTCCAACAAGTTCGTGAATGATTTCCTCCACCTCTGACGTAGATGGTTTGCAGAGTTCAGTCACCTACACAATAAATGTGGCGGTAAGAATCAGATCCCCCAAATGAAGTTCAACAGCTGGGCCTACTTGCAAGATGAAAAATAAAGGCTAGGCACAACAGTATAGTTACAGAAGTGAAAAAATGAAGTACCATATTGGAATCCAACGACCGTAGATATTCCAACAGATCGTTTCTGTTTCCTCTGCCATGTTCTATCTGGAAATTTTCTTGCTTCTGAGCATTGAGTTCCTGACACATTCAAAACAAAAAATTGGGAAGGTAACACAAAGAATCATCAAGTCATGAAGCTTTTTCTTTTCCTAAATTAAGGTGCAAAGTATGTGCATTTAACAAGACAGAAAAAAATTAATCCCATCCCAATAAACAGGAAAACCTCCCTATCTTGATTGAACGAAGTATACTGAAAGGCAGATAACTGAAATATGCTGAATGATGTATGCAATCAAACACTAGTTTAATTTGCCTTAACCCTTTGAAATGTAAAAAACACAAGGTATAGCAGGTAACTTTTGAACACAAAACTAAAACCTAAGCATGTAAGACACTAAGAATGAACTTGATAGCCAACTAATGGTTTTCTTTTGCCAAATTGGAGTCAGTATCCAAGATGAATCATAGCACTTCACCTTAAATATTAATTTTTCTACAAAATTTATGACCTATAGCTGCATGCCTGATAACCACTGAAAATAATTTAAATGCTTGAATAAATCTAAAACTAAAAGTTTCCAAAATATTGTAAAACTAGGTAAATAGTGGAAATGGAGGAGGAAATATGTAGTACTTCAATTGTCCAAACCCTCAACAATATAATATGGGAACATATTGACATTTTTTTGGGATAAGAAACATTTCATTGATGAGTGAAATATCCAAAGAGATACGAGAGAGATCAGTGGAGATACAAAGAAACCAAAGAACCTATTAACATTTTGTACTTGTCTACATACAGTATTTCTAGCATCTGACAAGCAATTACCAATTGAGGAATTTACATATATATTTAAGCTTCACTCAAAAGAAATGACAAACCGTAACTAAAAAGATTCAATTGAACATTAGAAAAAAAAAAAAAAAAAAGCACAGTAAACTAAGAATTCAGTCGAACGGTGACAACATGCGACTCCTTGCTGCAAGTAGTATGAATTAATAAACCATAAAAGCACCGAATAACATAGCTAATAGCATAAAACTATGAGGAATTGGTATCCACTAACATTGCATCTTAACATAGTAAATGAAACCATTCATTTTTTAATTTTTAGAAAAAAATCACGAAACAGATGTAAGGCTCTGCCCCAATTCAGGATACTGATTTTTTTTCTATAAAAGAAAATGCAGAAATGTTTTGGTGGATGTACTAGAACAGAAATGTTGTCAATAAGCAAGAGTGATGATTATAAGCAACTCGGTAAACCCTTACATCCTTAAGATTTGATAATTCCGTTTGCAACTGTTCGATGTACTTCAAGGCCTCGGGTGGCAAATCGGACAAGAGACGAGGCCTCGTATCCAAATCCTCCATATTGGAATCAACGCCTACCAGATTCTCCTCAATATCCGAAACTTCCAGTGGCTTCGACCTGTCCAAGCCCATCAAATTATCGGGCGAGATATCGAAATTCCTCATCAAAGACAACCGATACTCCGCGTTCCACAAAGTGTACCTAAACAGAGCAACTCATCTCAATTCAAAGAATTCCACAGAAAACAACACCTAAACACGAAAATATTTCATCAAACCTGCGTAAAACAGCAAAGAATTACCCGGTGATGATTGATGAAGAGAGGAGATTATGGAGAGGGCTTTTGGAAACCCTAACGGTGACCGAGAACTGATCAGAAGGAAGCAAACCCAACATTGAAGAAATAGTTTGCTTCATAGAATCCTTAGCAACATCAGAAACACCCTTGGAAATATCGGATGTATGAAGCGGCTCAATCCGCTTAAGCATATTAGCGATTACGGAGAATCCGCGATCGAATTTCAACTTCCGGGTGGAAACAAAGTCATCGGAAACTCCACCACCATCAACACCGGAGACAAGGCAGCTAACAGTGGTTGCACCAGACGTAGAGGGAAAACGGCGCCGTTGAAGGGTGAGATGTGAATAGGAGAAAGAAGGCAAGGGCGGCGGTTGGGGAGGTAGACGGGGCTTAATTGAAAAGTCAGTGACACGAGAAAGGAAGAAGGCACGAGCAGAGGCCGCCATAGGGAAAGAAGGAAGAAGAAAAGCTTCAAAGATCCCTTCAACGGCGAGCTCGCTCCTATTATGTGGACTCGCTGCTCTTGAAGATTCTACCAATCAAAATATTTGTGTTCCTATCTCTGGGCTTCGCTTTCCGAACCTTGTAAATACGTGAATATAACTCACGACTTCACTTCACATATTAATACAAGAATATTATATTATATATATATATATATATATGTCATGTCGGACATTATTTCTTTTAAAGGAAAAAAGAAAAAAAAAATGGTGTGGTGTGAATTGTTGGTGGGAATATTTATTTTCTTTTAGGTGTAAAATGAGAAAGTAGACTATGTACAATGGAATTTTCAAAAATATCCTCTTCTCATCACGGTTGGATCGGGTTCTTGGATTTCTTCCAGTACAAATTGACTGCAGGTGATTTTAATCCAACACCTCTCGATTTTTAATACATAGATAGATGTCAATCGAAATAAACTTTGGTCGTTTTTTGATATCAATATTTCTATCAATTAGACACGAATATAAACGGTATATAATTTTACTATATTTTATAAAATTTTAGTTTATTTTATTTTATTATATTTAAAAATACAATGTACATAAAATATGACCTTTTATTAGTGTTTACGAATATCACTCTTATTTATGATAAAATCTCAAATTTTTGTTATATTTTATAAATATTATATATATATAAAGGGTAGGAAATCGAATGACCAATGGAAAAAAAGCATTTCATTCAAATGAAATGTAAGATTATTTTAGAACTTTATTTTGTTTATTTATACACTTGTTTTAAATTTGACAATACATAATGGATAATTTAAATCTATGTTTTAACTTAGTTAAGCTATGTTAACTAAAAAACTTATTTTTGAAATTTGACTTATAATTCAAAATGTATTTTTAGGTTAGGTTGAAAAACTTAGGAAAAGCATAGTAAAAAGAAGAAAGAAAATAGTTTTGAAACAAAGAAAATAGAAAAGACAATAATTATCTAAAATGTTTTCGTATTAATTTTTCTAAACAATTACATTGATTAATTTTTTTAAAAAAGATACATCTAAATAAATTAATTTCAAAGACAAAATAATTTTAGATTGTAATCCTTTTTTTTTTTATTTAATTTTAATTTTAATTGTATAGCCTCGAAGCACTTAATTAATTTATCACTAAGAAAATAATCATTCTTAATTCTTAACTAAACAAGTTGTTTTTGAAGAGCTTTAAACATCATGAAATTAAACCTGCAACATTTTCATCCACTAAACAAAATTCAAATCCTAAAATTAAATTATCCAAATCCAACAAATCATAAGAAATTAATTTTCTTTTTCGGAAAAAAAAAAAAGCATTGTAATTTGATATTAAACAATCTCTCTCTTATCAAGATTTTGGCAAAGAACTCATCCAAACCATTCATCTTTCCATTAATGAATTCGATTTTTTTTTTAGTAAAGAAAATGATCCAACGTTATGATACAAATATTTTGCTAACACAAAATAAGGATTTGAAGTGGACGGTGGTCCATCTAAAAAGGACAGTTGAGAGACAAACCTTTTTTAAGAGAGTGAGTAAATAAAGGAACACCAAGTATTTGCGGTATGTCAATGTCCATCATATTTAGTCAAACAATATCCAACCAAACGGGTCGGGTCGACTTACCTATACCTATACGTTTCTTTCACAAATGAGCATCATGTAATTTCATAGAATTATGAAGGTTTTAACTGCATTTAAGACTAGGGTCGTTTCATCTTTATAAATCTAATTCTTAAAATGTCGACAAAATAAGTAATTAATGGTCGAAGTATTTATATTCTCGTAGTACCTCGGTTGTTAGCAAGCCCCAAGACTATCGAGCATGAAATAAAATATCCAAACGAATTTCATTGAATGAAAAACTAACTTGAAGCATTAATAATGCAAGTTCATAACACGTAATGAGAAAAATAGGAATTGTTAAATTAATTTGGATAAACGTAAATAAATAAACAAATATTTTTTTTTACTTCGAGGTTAAAATAAAATTTAATTTTTGTTGCAAATCCAAATTACTAGTTTCCTTAGGTTTGAACCTATTAGTCTTTTCCAAATCTAATGTAACATGTAAAATTTGATTCTTCACAAATATTTGGTATTGACGGTTGTGTTTAAGGTTGTCGAAGATGTGAGGAAGTTAGAATTGATTTATGGGAACTAGAATGAATGTGTATTAAATTGTATGACGAATAGAGAACTTGAAGAAGATTAGAGAAGGTTAGGTAACATTGGTTTTGCTTGGATCGAGAAAATCTATTGTAACAAATTGTCATGCATGAAAATAAGGCATTAGTCAAACACATCCATCCTCAAGAAGATCTTGGGCATATGTGATGATTAGAGGAGATTAGGAAAAGGGTGAAATATTCCTATATAGTTTTGGAATTTTGGATATGATAGCAAATTCATGACAGCTATGAATACAATACCAAAACATTAGTTAAACACATCTATCCTAATAAATACTTAAGAAGAGATGAGGAAAAGTGTAATATATGGCTATTTGATATTGGAGTTTGGATAATAGCACAGAAGCATTAGTTAAACACATCAATCCTCAATAAACTTTGAGCATTTTATTAGGAGGGCTTGAGAAAAGGGTGGAAATTGCTTGCACTTTTTTTGGAATTTGGATAATGCAAAATTGTAGACATGAATGCATTACCAAAGCCTTAGTTAAACATATCACTCACTCTTCGTAAAAGATCTTGCACATTTGTGGTCGGGATTGTTACGTATCATATTTGAGACTTGAAACTAAAGCTTCATTTGATGGACATATAGTAATATTTCATTTGAGAAGATCATGTAATTCTCGAGGCTCATCCTTTTGATTTATTCTCCACATTATGAGAAATTCCTAGCCATCTGCATTCAAAGTATTCTCATTCTCAATTTGAGCCACTTGAACCACATATGATAAACATTGTGACCTTAACTTGCTCTGATGGTAAAATCTCCATCTTTTGAAAGTGAAATCCGCAACATACTTCTCGAAGATGATGTTGTCTTATAAAGATTTTAACCACATAAATCTTCAAAATAATCTCTTTTGGGTTAACCACTCTTGGAACGATTTTGTTCCCCTTTGAATACCCATTTGGATTATGGGATACTATATCCTTAAAACAAAGGGCACAGAGAGAAGAGTTCAAGACGTCATTCATTAAGCTCATAAGAGTTACAAAAGATCATCTTGTATAAATACGAGAAGAATACAACTGCAGCTGCAGAAGAAAACCAATACACAAGGATTCTGCTGTAGCAATGCTAAATTAAACACCCAATTGTCATTATGTGTAATAAGCTGAAAATCAACTCAACGGCCAAACTCCTACATTGCTTATATATACAAAGACCTTGCACCAAATATTAAAAACTAAAAGATACCTCGTCAGGGGGAAAAAGAATGAAATCACAAAGAAAAATGCTAACTTTCATAGTCATTCAAACTTTCCAATCACTTTATAACTCACCTAGTACGTATGAGAGGCCAGATACACCTAACCTATCTGTTTAAATTTAAGGTCTAAGGGTGATTGCGTCTACATATCAGAATCATGTGTTCTAAGAACATCTATATTACATTTTTTATTATATATATATATTTTGTGGGACAAGGCCTGAAATGCTGCGCCTTTCAAAAGGTGTTGGCTTCATACACTCAGTCTTGTTCAAGAATTTTTCTCATCACTCACAACTAGAGTGCTCTACTTGTAATTGTAGGCTGTTCTTTATTTTTTCTACCCTGTTCAGTTGCAAGCGTCTCTTTCTGTGGTGAAAGGCAATGTATTTTCCTTCCCCATTTTCTTAACAAAAGTTTGATTTCTTTCTATTGTTCTTTCGAAAGAAAAACATTAAAGAATAGAATTCTATTTCTAGTAGTTGATCAATAAAACGGCCAGAACCTGGGAATTTAAATAAATGCATAAAATATTACTCATTTCTCACCCTCAAAATCTGATTAAGAGTTATGAAAACATGCAATCATAGTACAAAAGATTGTGAACTAAATACAGGGAAAGTGTTTAACAATATCGAGCAACATGCTCCTGACAACACACAAAAACATAATGGAATGATAAAGACTAACAATGAATAACCTAAGGCTCAACTGTAGTTACTTGCTGCCATTTACCACTGGCTGCTTCTTTCCACAAAGTAATGTGGTTATTCCCATCAGAAACAGCCAACAAGTCTCCAGTCAATGACCACGAAACCTTCCAGATGGGAGTCTTAAAATCATTCATCAGTGTAGCATCCCATTTCCCTCCTTCCTTTGTTGACCAAATAATCACTGTACCATCCTGAGAACCACTTGCAATGGTGGATTTTTGAAGCCCTAGGTTTGGTGACCAAGCCACGTCCCTCACCCAATCAGTGTGCATCTGAAGGGAAAGGGAGGAATCCCTCCTCCAGCTTCCATCTTTGAGTGTCCAAACCTTCACTGTACTATCAAAGCCCCCGGAAGCTAGCTTCCAAACAGGGTCCTCTGAGCTGGATCCAACTAAGGAACCAGGAGCGGTCGTAGGGCCCCATGAAACTGAGGTTACTCCAACAGGGTGGGCTTGTTCAATTGGATTATTGTCCCAGCCACCATCAGATCTGGCAATAAAAACCGATATACTTCCATCAGATGATCCACAGGCCAAACAGAGGCCAAGTTCATGTGGTGCCCAGGCAATAGAGTTCACCGAAGACTTGTGTGCACTAAAAACATGAGCCTGAGACCATTGATTTTGATTTCCTTCCTTCCAGATTATCACTTGACCGTCGTAAGAGCTGGAAGCTACCATTGAACCAAACTTAGGGTGTGCCCAAGCAACTTGCCAAACTGGGCCTTTATGACCATTCAAGGTAGCTAAGATTTGCGAACCAGAGTTTTTGCTAACGCTAACAATTTTAATGGTAAAATCAGAGGAAGCTGTCGCTATGCGTTTGCCATAGTAATCCATTTGTACATCATGAACCATATCTTGATGGCCAGTTTCAATCTTTTGCGAAGACATTGTACAGGATTTCTTTTCACTCTACCAATTCCTTTAACCCTTCTCCTCCAATCTCTAGCAAGTATCTATATATATATCTCTAATAGAAAATAATCTATATCAAAACACTATGCAAAATCGATGCAACTTCACAAAATTAATTAAAAGGAAAATTCCATAGTTATAAAAGGAAATCCAATATAATCAATATTTCACATCTATAGACGAGACAACCAATTAAAAGGTGATTCTTTTCACATTCTTCATTAATAGCTTCGGTGGTTAAAGGTACCCATCGCAGATCTAACAAAACAACAACGCATATGAAGCATAATACTTCCAATCAAACGCTAAAAGTGAATTATCCTGCACTCAGTTGCAAAATAAACGTTCCTCTCAATATCTACAGACAAACAATAACAAAAACTTAAAACACAAATTCACTTCTAGATCGAGATTTATTGACAAGAATAGAGACAGACCCACTCAATTTGAGCAAAAGGGTAGACGAAACGAACAAACTAAAAGGCTTTAAACACTGCGGATATCAAAACAGAAGTAGATCTGGAATTTGCCTATCGACGATAAATCAAACAGATTAGAGGAAAATTCAGCAGCAACTGGAAGAGGGGATTTGAATTACCTTTGAGATGATAGGACGGGTTGTAAAGCTGCAAAGAAGCAAATCGCCGGTGCAGAACCAGAGTTCGCCCGCCGATCTACCTGTTGAGCTCCGTTTCCTTGTGGAGTGTTTTTGGGTTTGCGACAAGTATCCGAAGATATATTGAAACCCGCAAGAAAAATTGACCGACCAGTAATTTAATTTGACGGTTTTTCCTTTTTCGTCCCCATAAATACTTTGAAACGATGAATGTGGTTTTATAGTTTTGTTACAAATTTACAAGAGGGCCCTTGATTTTACTCAAAATTTTAGAAAGTTCCCATTTTATACTTTTTTCTTTCTTTCTTTCTTTATGTCGTTTCTTTCTCAAATTTATAATAATTAACTAAATAAGCTGATTCTAAATATTAATAGACCGCTCCAAGTGATAGTCATACTAAAAAAAATATTAATGTCACAATCTTTTTTATAGATTTAAAACTTTCTTTAGGGTTTTTGTTTCATAATATTTAAGTATTTGAACAAGTTTTAATATACATCCATAATTTTTATAGTTTTTATGAATATTTTCATCCTCATAAAGGGTCGTTTTTTCTAATTGAGGAAGAGTTTGTGTTATATGTCATTGTATTATTTTTTTCAACTGTGTGACGATATGAATTTAGAGTTGATTATGGTCAACCTTAAAAAAAACTATAGTCTCTATATGAATGATAAAGAAGAGGTACATTGGAATCAAAGGTCTCTACATGTATTGACCTCAACAACTATAGTCCCTATATGGTCAACCAAAATAATATTTTGACCCCCAAAAAGTCAAAGGTCTAAATTTGTATTGACTTTGACAACTTGTTAAACTTTTTTTTAAAAAATAATGAATGATAAGAAGAGGCGGATTGGAGTCTTCTTGATCACTTGGTTGGATTTGTCCCATCTCTAAAGAAAAATAGAGTCCAAACTCGACTAAGCTCAAGTCCAAAGGTCATAGTCCTTGTTTGGACTTGGATTTTGTCAACTCAATCTTTTAGTAGCAAACCCTTTGACTAAAATCCTTTTTTGAGCTCACTATAATAGACTAGCTAACTAAATATTATTGATTTGATTTAAGGATATATGTGTGATTTACATTTTTATTGATATCCGGTTCACAATAACTCATGATATTTTCATAAAGTCTAATTTTGCTCCTAAATAATGTTTTTTACTTCTATTTCTTTCTTTACGATTTATTATTAATTCTTTTTCATTTTACAATATTATGGTTATTTACGTAAATATTTACCAATTTATTTGTTTTCTCTTCCAATTTTTTTTTTCTTCATTTCTCATCTTCTTTTTTTCTTATTCTTGATACAAGATCAATTTGTTTAGACCAGGAAAAAGATACAAGATCGTTTAGATTTGGTACAATAATACAAGATTTCGTACCACGGTACAAAATCGTTTCGACTCCTCCGGTTAATTAAAGGTGTATTTTTGCTATTTCACATTGTGGCTTGTGGCCTGTGGCCTTTTCTTTTTTCATGCTTTCTTCTATTTTTGAAAAGGTTGTACGCTTAGATTTTTTTGGTTTTGGTTTCAATTTAGTCCCTAAGTATCAAAATATTACAAGTTTATTTTTAAGACTTTAGTTTTGTTTTAATTTGATTTGTACATTTTACGATTTTACATTTTTAATCTCAATTTTTCATCAAATACTCACCTTGAGACATTGACGATAATGATTAATTTAAATAGCTATGAATTAAAATTTAAAATTGATGAAAATAATAATATTTATTTAATTTTAATTCGTTTATTTATTTTAAACTTTGTGATTTAAATGTAAATATTAAAATCTAAGAACTAAATTAAAACAAAACTCGTAATAAAATTATAAAATTTTGAAATCAAAGTTTAGATCAAATTAAAAACTAGTGTCCATGGGATAGGTTGGGCTAGGAAGGTTTTTTTAGACCTTTGGATAGTCAAATTGGCAACCCAAATGATTTAGGATTTTCAATCCTAACCCTTAAACTTCAATTTGGGTTTAGTTCTCATATTATTTATTTTATTTTATTTAGGTATATTTTCTTTTACTAATTTAAAATACTTAAATTTGTTTACTAAACATATTAATATATAAAATTTTATAAAACTCAAATATTAAAACGTATCTATTATCAACTTTAAATAAACCTCATAAACAACATGTATGAACTATACTATTTATAAGTTATAATATATAATTTAATAATATTAGAAATTTAAATTAGATTTGGTAGGGTAATTCGAAATTTAAAAAATGTAACATGAACACAACCCAATCAAATCCCAAGAATATTAAAAATCTAAGCCAACTCAATCCGTTCGAGTTTGATAATCCAATTTTTTTCACCTTATTTGAATATCCATATTAAGGACCAATAGAAATTAGCCCCAAAGAGAATGATTAAAAATGATTTTTTTTCTCCTCAAGTAAATAATACTAAAAATTGTATTTTTCTTAAATATGTAAATATACGTGACCTTTCAATAAGGAACTAGGTTGGCCTAATATGTTGGGTTGTTTCGGTCGATCAATGGATCAACTCATATTTCAAGCCCACATATGAGATTGATACCGAAGACTTTTAGCTTAATAAAACATGAGTGAACTTTAGTAACCTCATAATTTAGTTAAACTGATGTATAGTCAAATAGCTCAAGAAAGAGTTTTTAGCTCCTAAATTTTTTAATTTATGTTTATATAATAATAAAGATGATTGATGGTTAAAGTTTCAATCAAACTTAATATGTTTTTAAAATAAAAAAACTCAAATACCTAAAAAAAATTTATTAGACACAAACTAAAAATAATATATAAGATATAAAATTGGAAATTAAGTGATATATTGACACTCTTAAAAGTTTAGTGGTTTACTTGAAAAATAATTTAAATAAAACTATTAATATACATTTCATTTAAGAAAATAGATAGCAAATACTTTCGTAAGCTAAATTGAAACGTTTAAAATAATAAGTAAAATATAGTATGAATTACATTTAAAATTTATTGAAAGTTTGAGGACCGAAATTTAAGTATAGGAAAACTAAAATAAAATAAATTGGAACTTTTAACTTTGAAGTCGATACTTATAGAATAAATATTATATGTCGAGTTATGTTTATTTTGGCAACGTAACAATATCATGGTTTATATTTTTGTTTTTGCTAATAATAAAAATAATACAACTAGATCCGAAACTATAATAATATTTTCTTCTCTTGTCAATATACATAGACCTATATTATTCTATTCTTGTAATAATTCTCTCTATTTTTTAAATTGCAAAATGGCAACCCATGTTTTCTTGTTAACTAAATACAGATTTTGACTTTAAGCCCATTAATTAGATTTTCATATGGTTTTTAAAAACTCTTCATAATTGACATATATTTAAGTTCTCTTAAATAAATTCATATCGATGCAAATAATAAAATATTGAGTAAATCTTAAATGGCAAATTCTTTAAATTCATGTTTGTTTTCCTTTATATATTAAGAAAAAATTGAAATGATAGGAAGTCAAGAAAGAAAAACAAGTTGAAATATTTACAAAGAAAATTAAATAAACAAGCATAATTCGATTAGCATAAACACGTATATTAACTAAGAGGATTTAAATCTCTGACCTCATTAGTATATATTTTCAACAAATGAGACCTAAAAGGGTATAAAGAAACTTATATAACTAAATCGAGGAATATGAACGTCGAACTTAATTCTATGGTAGCAACAACCATAAATTTGTAATTCATGGAAGAAAAATAACTATAATACACTTAGTTTTCCTAAGTTGCAACAAGGCTGGACCTTCCTTTTGGTTTTGATTCTCTTCAGGTTTCTTCATGATCACCCTCCGTCCAAAACTTGTAGCATAGATTGGATCCATGTTATACTTCTTTTGTGAACTTTAAGTAACTTTCAACTTCACTGTATCTAGCACAATCTAATAAAATTCATTCCATTTTTATTCCAAGGGAAAAAGCAATTAATTATGTGATAGTTATGGAATTTAAAGTTTACAAAGTTAAAAAGACTTGACATCAAAGACATCCCATTAAAAATTGGTCCATTAACGAAACCACTAGCTTTGAGGCAGAGAAAGAGGTAAATCGGAAGAAAAGTGATAACAAAAATTAAAATAAATAAAGACACACATAATCAAGGTTAAAACTTTTTTTCTTTGTAATGAGTTTCACTTAATATTTTTCTAAAAAAATCCCTTTCAAAGAAAGCTTCCTACATACGTAAATTTGTTGTAATCACCAAACCCTAGATAAAACATTCTCTCTCTTCGTGCATAAGTGTGACATTATGATATTGATTAAATTAATCTTGCTCTTCACTGGATAATTATTTCTTTAATCACCCTAAAGATTCCCGGCAAATTTAATTAATACAACAATTTGTTAGTGAGATTTTTTTTCTTATTATAATTTTCCATTTCCACATCCACATAACAATTCTTGAGAGGCCTCACTGTTGGGACCCAAAAATCGTAGATCGAACCATAATCGAAATCTTTTCTCTATTCAATCTGGACTATCGAGTAATCGACTCCGTTGATTTTTTCACCATGAAATGTTGATTGTTACTGAATTTCAATCAACCTCGATCCATTTCATCCTCTGCTTCTTCAATTGAATGAGAATTCGAAGCCGGAGTTTAAGTTTTTGATTCCGGTGACAGTAAGGAATTAGCTTAAATGGCTTTCTCCTCCTTCACCGGCGGCAGTGGTGCCCGTCGAGGAGGTTGGGCCGGTTCTATTCTTCCTTTTTCTTCCGTTTCACCCAGTGCTAAACCGAAGCATAACCGGAAGTATCGTCGGCGGCTGGCTATACGTGACTTCATCTTTTCTAATTTCTTCACTATCGGTCTTTTGATATCTTTCTTCTTCTTCTTCATCGTTCTTCTCCGCTATGGCGTTCCAAAGCCGATTTCGTCTCCCTTCAAATCGCATGCTGTCAGATCTCATCGGCCGCGGAAGCCGATCGTGTCCGAGAATTGGAACAGTGAGGTTTTGAGTTCTAATGTGGATATTACGACCAAGGAATTGTATGATAAGATTGAGTTTCTCGACATCGATGGCGGTCCTTGGAAGCAAGGATGGAGAGTGACCTATAAAGGAGACGAGTGGGATTCGGAGAAATTGAAGGTTTTCGTGGTGCCTCATTCGCATAACGATCCAGGTTGGAAGCTAACTGTGGACGAGTACTACGAGAGGCAGTCTCGTCATATACTTGATACCATTGTTGAAGCGCTTTCGCGGGTGAATTTTTAAGTTTTAACGTCTTCATCAATAGTTCTTTCTTCTTCTTTTTTTTTGATCTTTTTCCTTGAGTGTCTCTATTAAATTAGGGTGACAATGATGATTTTGGCTTTTTCTTTGACTGAATTCCTGGCTTATGTTTTCGTTTCTCATGAGGAATATTGGTGAAATTCACCTCAATCAAGACTGGTAGGAAATGGCTTGGCTATTGAATATGAATTTTTAGAGTGTCAATCTTATTACTACAGAGGACTGTACTGGAGAGTGTTTCTCCGCCGTGAAATTGTGAAAAGGGAAATTGGCAACTACAGTGGTAGCCCTGAGAATTGAATTTTTCGGAAACCTGTTTTTGGAGAAAACCATGCTCTGCTTTAGTAAATTGGGAAAATTTTATGATTTGAAATCAAATCAAGCAACACCACACCACCAGCACAACTATATTCAACTCAATCTCTACTGAACGGGAAATTCGAACTTGCGGCATGTCTGTAAGACCGACTCCCAGCCAACCAAACATGCTAACTAGCTATGAGTCGTTTCAGTTTGGAAAAATATTCTGATATCTAGGGGAAGTCGGATGGGGTTCAAGCAGCCTGGCAAAACGTTTTTAGTGTTTGGGTCCATTGTATGATAGCAAAGAGAATAGGTAAGCGTTAGTCCCCGGACTCTGGAGAAGGTTTTTTATGTGAAAGTGCAAATCTGGAGACAGCATTTAGTTCAACTGGTTGTTTATCTCTGCTTTTTGACCAGGATGGTTTAAGTTTTGGCAATTATGGAAGAAGGATGACACTGCTGACCAAGAAATTTGTGGCAATAAAGTGCTAAGTTGAAAAACATAATTCAATAAAATTTGGTGTTGGATGCAGGAGATGGTTGAATTTGAGCTTTAGTGGTGGATTTGATTCTACAGACTTTTTTGTTCCAATGCTTTCCTGAAGTTTTAGCTTGAAGAAATTAAAAATAAAATTATGAAGCAAGTTTGGGATGAAGAAATTCCAAAGAAGCTTCAATTTACAAGACCTACAGATGATAGAGAAGTTGTTGAATGGACTGAGGTCCAGTCCATCGTTAGAAGATCTTTTTGCATCCCCTTATAATCTTGCTTGGCAAATACATGCGTATGGAGGAATTTTCTGTGAAATTACTTTTCTATGTTTTGCTGATGGAGATGAACATTCTTTGGCCTTCACTTTGTAAAGAGATTTGTTAATAGAAAATGCCTAAGAAGTGTGATGGGGTATATTTATCAAGTTCAGGAATCCGGGAATAAGTCTTTATCCATGTTCCTTGTAGGAGTAACTGTGAGGAGTTTGACCATATTTTCTAATCCTTGCCTAGCTGCTACTACTCTGCGTTGTTAGTTCCTACTATTAGTTTGTCTTTGTACCTATCTATTTACCAGTCCGTCAATCCAGTTTTCCTTGGTGGTCACAAATCAACAGAAGTATTCGAAGTTTGAATAGGAAGTAGATGCGTCCATCAGAAAATATAGATGAAGAGAAATAGAGGAATGCCTAATAATTGTAATAGGAACTTAGAAGAATTTTTTTGAGGCCGTACTCATTGCCCCATCTCTTGGCATACTTTGTTAATGCACTTTCACAATTATTCTCTGTTCTGCCTTTCCAATTACCGTTTCATTTTGTAACTCTTTGGTTTTATTCCTTTTTTTTTTCCTATAGATTACTTCTTATGTTAACAAAACATTGCACCTGGTATAAAATATATATAAAACCTGCTGACCTAGGCAAAGTTAGTTAAGACGTCCCAACCTCTTAGAAGAGGTTGCAGTTTTGAATTCCCACTCCCAGAGTCATGACGTAATATTTTAACATATCACTGTCACCTATTATCTTGGATGTGCTATTTTGTTTAGATTTTTACACTTTTTCTCCTGTTGTTTAGTTTATTAATTAGAAGAAAATGGTATATTGATTATTTTGGGCTTTAAATTGTTTTGGCAATTGGCAGCGTGTTATTCCAAATGTAGCTGAATCGATGAGAGTGAAATCCTTCTTAATTGCTTTAAATTTCCACTTTAATCCGTAGGATTCTCGACGGAAGTTTATATGGGAAGAGATGTCTTATCTGGAGAAATGGTGGAGAGATGCTTCAGACGAGAAAAAAGAATCATTTGCTGCTTTAGTTAAAAATGGGCAGCTAGAAATCGTTGGAGGTGGCTGGGTGATGAACGATGAGGTAATATACTCACTTGCATGTGAGGTTTTTTGGTCATTGGAACAGCGGGTGTGAGTATTTCTTGTGCTACTTGTGTTCGGGAAAGTTCTGTTTACTGCTTGGTAACTGGGATTTTCTGATAAAATTTCTGTTTATTCATCCTTCGGAACTTTTAATCTACAAAATCTTAACACCGAAACGCACAATGTAAATATTCAATCAGGCAGGAATGTTTACAGTAGGATTGAGGTTCAATTGAATGCCTGCAGGCAATATTTAAGTTTTCATTAACCTTACAATTGCTAAACACCTCTGGCGTTCATTTTATATTAGACAAGTCAGAATCTAAAAACAATTCTGTGCTATATGTTTCTTGCTCATTCCTTGGAAATATTTACTGCTTATGGGGTACTATTATTCATTTTGATTATCTGCTCTACCTCTACCATAATTATCTAAATTTCTTAGGTTAGGAATCTGCCAAGTTAAAATCTGTTTTTATATATATAGAAATTACCGTCAGTATTTTTATCTGGAAATTAACATGCCAGTCCCTTTCCTTTGCAGGCCAATTCTCATTACTTTGCTATAATTGAGCAGGTAAGTAAAATCTTCTTCTTAGATAATATAAGTGTATGCTGTTCTCATGTTTAACCAGATCCCTTTGCTAATTATGTGTTGAAATTTTGAACTTTATTCAGTTCAACTAATAAACATAACTTATTTACCATATGATTTGGTCTCCATTATGTGTAATCTATTATGTTTATCATTATGCACAAAATACTTCATAATTTATATTTCTGTTAGTTTTCATCATAATGAACTACAATGCTGACATATTCTAAGGAATTTCTGTATCAGTCACAAGCAACAACAGACTTTTGCATTCTATCATAAGATATGGCGCTCACATTCCAACTAGTAGCTATGCTTGCCTTTTTGGAATATTTTTACTGATTATTTTCATTGAAACCAGATGGCAGAGGGGAATATCTGGTTGAACGAGACCATTGGTGTTGTTCCTAAAAACTCTTGGGCAATCGATCCATTTGGTTATTCACCCACAATGGCATATCTTCTTCGTCGTATGGGCTTTGAGAACATGCTTATACAGAGGACCCATTATGAGCTGAAGAAGGAACTTGCACTGCACAAAAATCTAGAATTCATTTGGAGACAAAGCTGGGATGCTGAAGAAACTACCGACATCTTTGTGCACATGATGCCCTTTTATTCTTATGATATTCCGCACACTTGTGGACCAGAGCCAGCAATTTGTTGTCAGTTTGACTTTGCCCGTTCTCGTGGTTCTTTATATGAACTATGTCCCTGGAGACAAGATCCTGTTGAGATAAACAAGGAAAATGTTCAAGAGAGGGCGACGACGTTACTTGATCAGTATAGGAAGAAATCAGTACTATATAGGACAAATACTCTTCTTATTCCTCTTGGAGATGATTTTCGGTATATTAACATTGATGAAGCAGAGGCTCAGTTTAAGAACTATCAGTTGTTATTTGATTATATTAATTCCACTCCGAGTTTAAATGCTGAGGCAAACTTCGGCACCTTGGAAGATTACTTTCGAACCCTTCGAGATGAAGCTGAAAAGATAAATTATTCACTTCCTGGTGAAGTTGGCTCCAGTCTAGTCGGTGGTTTTCCCTCTTTGTCCGGTGATTTCTTCACTTATGCTGATAGACAGGAGGACTATTGGAGTGGGTATTATGTGTCTAGGCCTTTCTTTAAGGCTGTTGATCGTGTTCTGGAGCGAACACTTCGGGCTGCTGAAATGATGTTAGCTTTATTGCTTGCTCCTTGCCAAAGGTCTCAATGTGAGAAGTTGCCTCTTGGGTTTTCTTACAAGTTGACTGCTGCCAGAAGAAACTTGGCTCTTTTTCAGCATCATGATGGGGTTACTGGTACTGCAAAAGATCATGTAGTACGTGATTATGGGATTCGGATGCATACTTCTTTACAAGACCTGCACATTTTCATGTCTAAAGCTATTGAAGTACTACTCGGAATTCGCCATGATAAATCTGATCAGAATCCTTCACAATTTGAACCAGAACAGATGAGATCTAAATACGATGCCCAACCTGTACATAAATCTATCGATCTTCAAGAAGGAACTTATCAATCAGTGATATTTTTTAATCCTCTAGAGCAAACAAGAGAAGAGGTTGCGATGGTTATTGTTAACAGGACGGAGGTCACTGTATTGGATTCAAACTGGACATGTGTTCAAAGCCAAATTTCTCCTGAATTTCAGCACGATAAAGCCAAGGTTTTTACTGGGAGGCATCGTATTCACTGGAAAATTTCAGTTCCTGCCTTGGGATTGCAAACATATTATATTGCAAATGGGTTATTTGATTGTGAAAAGCCAAAACCAGCCAAACTGAAATTTTTCTCAAAGTCTACTTCATTACCTTGTCCTACTCCATATGTTTGCTCGAAGGCTGACAGTGATGTGGCAGAAATCGAGAACCAACATCAGTCTCTTGTATTTGATGTCAAGCATGGTTTGTTGCAGAAAGTAATCAATAAAAATGGTTCAGAAAATGTTGTGAATGAAGAAATTGCAATGTACTCGAGCTGGGGTAGCGGGGCCTACCTTTTCAAACCCACCGGTGAAGCTAAATCTATCACTGAAGAAGGTGGATTGACCGTTATCACCGAGGGTCCTCTGATGCAGGAAGTTTTCTCTTATCCAAAGACAGGATGGGAACCTTCCCCCATCTCCCATAGCACTCGCTTATATAGTGGAGGCAATTCAATTCAGGAGCACCTCATTGAAATGGAATATCATGTTGAGCTACTTGGGAGGGAATATGACGACAGGGAACTGATAGTCAGATACAAGACTGATATTGACAACAAGCGGATCTTTTATTCTGATTTGAATGGTCTCCAAATGAGTCGGAGAGAGTCGTATGATAAAATCCCCTTGCAGGGAAATTATTATCCAATGCCATCTCTAGCATTCATGGAAGGATCCAATGGCCAAAGGTTCTCTGTCCATTCTAGGCAGTCTCTGGGTGTGGCAAGTCTCAAGGATGGATGGTTAGAGATTATGCTCGACCGTCGTTTGTACAGGGATGATGGACGTGGCCTAGGGCAAGGAGTGACAGATAATCGTGCAATGAATGTTGTTTTCCATATTCTTCTCGAATCAAATGTTTCAACCAAACTAAATCCTGTTTCCAGTTACTCTCCTTTAAGCCCTTCTCTCCTTTCCCACTGCATTGGTGGTCATTTGAACTATCCCTTGCACGCATTTATTGCCAAGAAACCACAGCCTTCATCTTTGCAGCCACCCTCAAGATCATTCTCTCCTTTAGCAGCTCCTTTGCCATGTGACTTGCATATTGTCAGCTTTAAAGTTCCTCGACCTTTGAAGTACACTCAGCAATCGCCTGAAGATCCACGATTTCTTTTAATATTTCATAGGAGACATTGGGATTCATCATATTGCAAGACAGCCAGGTCAAATTGTACTAAGGCCGCTGATGAGCCTTTCAACATCTTCAACATGTTTAAGGGGCTTGCAGTATCGAAGGCGCGGGCAAGTTCCTTAAATCTGCTGCATGAAGACACGGAAATGCTTGGATATAATGAACAATCAGGTGATGTGGGTCATGAAGGGCAACTCCATATCCCCCCCATGGAAGTACGAGCTTACAAGTTGGAACTGAAGCCACGTTAATAAATTTGCATAAATGCCAGTTTTTGGAGATTTAACAATGCTGATAGCCTCCAAATGAGCATCCATGCAGAACCGATTCCCGAGTCCGAGATCAATACATCTAGCAGAGCTATCTAATGCAATGTAAAGATACCGGAATCAGGGGTATGCAAAAATATTTCTGGAACTGGACACTGCCGACAATTACGACTTTTACTCTTTTGAACTTGTCAGGTCTCATGCTATGCTCTGGAAGAGTTGTTTTTGCTTTGCTTGGGCTGGCAATTGTTCCAATGGAAGGTTGGAAAATGTGGACTGAGGAATCTTACAAAATTTACTCCTCAATTGGTTGATGCTTAGAAATAGATAGAAGAAAGACGGACTAAGTTTCTACACGGTTTTTTGAGTTGTAATTGTTTTCTTTAGATTAGAATTTTGTTTTGATTTTCTACTCTCTATTATCTGAATTGTCTCAATGACTCTTCCATAATCTCAACTGAATTTTTTACTTTGATCAAATGGATAATTCTCATGTGAGAGTTGAAAGCATTCTTATCAAGAATTTGAAATCGTAAAAAAATCAGAAACAAAATAGGCAATAAAATGTTTCCGACAATGGTTCAAAAATCATAAAATGTTTATCTACTGAACTAAATTTATATTTCGATATTCATCAAAATTTCCATAAAATTAATATCTCAATATTTACCTACTTTAAACCTTTATTAAGAGTTAATAAGTTTATGTTTAAACCTTTATTAAGAATTATTAAGTTTATGTTTTGGAGAAGTTAGAGTTTCTTGATAAATGTGAAAAATAGAAAAAAAATAGAAGATAAAAATGAAGTTACTTGAAAAATGTAAGAAGTAGAAAAATATTGAAAAATTAAGTGACTCGACAAGTTTTAATAATATTTATCATTGAAGTGAGTTGTTTACCCCCCAACTAATCCTAGAACTAGGAATAATAACAATACAAACAAGAAATATGCAAAATAGCCCATGAACCATTTGACTTGAATATCAAGTAATGACTTAAAAGAAAAAGATTTTATATTTGGGGGATTGACACTCTGCAGGTTTTAATCAAGTAGCCTGAAGTCAGCCGCATGGAATGGCAAAATTGTTTTAAATTTTAGTACAGAGAAAGGGGAATGAATGGTGTAAAAGGAAAATGTTATAAAATTATTTCTTCAAGGACGCTAAGGTTCAGAGTCTTGTTTGGGAGCACTATGCTGTTGGTCACCACAACTTCGTCTTCAACAATCACAGCTTCTCCTACAAAACACACCAAAATCTCCGTATTGGTTCTAAGCATTTGAATGTCCCCGCACGCAAGCGTGCTTCAGTCGGGTACCAATATCTTTTTTAGTCGATAAACCGAGCACTCTGTAAGAAAAAACAGAAGAATAATAGAAATGAAACAGGTAGAGGACACATACCGAGAATTGTAATTCCAAGCTTATCCTTGTAGTCACCATTTGCCTGAACCAGTTCAATTGCATAAACTCAGTCTTGGTGTTTTAAATGCTAACTAAATTTGTTTTTGTTTTCTTTCCTTAGAACTCAAACAAGGGGTATTTAAAAGAGAATAGAAAGCACTCTAAAGCTAATGGCAGGAACTTTGGCAGGTCCTAAAGAGCTGTTTGGTTGTTTTCTAACTAAGACCAATAGTTGTATAAATGTTTGGTTTGGCCAACAATCGATCTAGTTTTTTGTAGAAATGAACTTGTTAAGATTTTCAAAAAAGATTCTCCAATTAGATCGTAGAGGTTGGTAGGTGCAAATCAAGATTTGTAAAACAAATAAACGAAGACATGAAGTAGGAGTCCGGTAGCTTAAAGGCACTCGCACTACTGATATTTAGATTAACCATCTAAAGGACACAAAGTAAGCTGAAAATATGAGAACATGACAATTCTAAGTTGACTGCACTTGCCTGGACACGAGACCATTTCCCCACTGATGATTTCCATCCAATAATAGAATTTATAACAACAGCATTATCCTGTCAAAGAGAATGGCATTATTTTGTAAGTTTAATGTAAAAGGAATATCTTATTGTTCTCCATGATAGCTAAAGTGCTTCAGTACCATAATTTCAACATCATCCAAGATGATGCAACTTATAAGCCTCACACCAGGAGCCACACGAACATTAGCAGAAATAGAGACATTGGGACCAATCTGTTCAGAAGAACATTTTAGAGTAATCACTAATCAGCGTTGTGTATAAGAAGACCAAAAACTACAATTAAAAACAATGTAGTTATTAGTTAATTATTTGTGGGAAATACTCTTTTGAACTGTTTAGGTGTTTTGTTTTATTTCAATTTTTACTTTGGCTCAGTGTATAAGCTGGCCTTCTATTAATTAATTAGAAATTGTCGAGATATTAATCAAGTTTGATTTCTCTCCCAACTTAGCTACATCATACATTAAAAATATATTTGTAATAAAATTAATTAAAAAGTAAGAAAAAAAATCAAGGTTTTAACTTCTCTCTCATGCATCATACATCTAGTAGTGTAAAAGTGACAGTCTATACCCTGTCTTATATCTAATAGTTAAAAAGTGATAGCCACGTGTCACATTCTGCCAGCCATGTTAAATAACCTTTTAATAGAAGAGTAGGAGTTTGGTATAAAGTTCATGAAAGAATGTGAGATAAGAAAAATCATACTTTATACAATCTATTTAATTATAAATGCAACAATATTGCCAATAAATTAGTTACAATTATGGTCATTTAAATTTTCCAGCTACTCTAATAATACATAATACTAATATGATTGCATGCTTAGGTGAATAACGGTAAAGTTACTGATTGTAAAGAAGAAGAAAAAATTACCTTTGCAGTGGGATGTACTTTTGCTGATGGATGAATGTAGACATCACCCACAATAGTCGCACTCTTGGTACCATTCCCACTAGCCAAAAGATGGGGAGAGGTTAATTGAAACTGAGCAAGATAAAGGGCTGAACACTTCAAAGACATCCTGCAACCATAATACAGATTCATTAGAAAATAATCACAACAGAAAAGAAGGGCCAGGAGGGTAGGCGAATGCTGAATTATTTGCTTTACCCTGGAGTCTTGATCTGTTCCCAAAATTCCATGGTTTCATACGTATATAAGCGTTTCTTTCCAGCGAGAGGAGTCAAAATATCTTGATCTAATCTCACAAAATCAGTCGGAAGGTTCCTTTTGGTAGAGATAGAATGGAAGGGAAAAGGGTTAGAAGTTAAATTAACCGAGCAAGAGAAGTATGATTTTATTTTTAAAATAAACCTACAAAGTTTGGATCATGTACTGAAATCTAAACAGAATTCCTGCTCTTAAACATGTTCTTATGAGCGATAACCAAATTTACAAAATATATATCTTAAACATACAACAATATGCACTTTTGGTATAAAATTTGTAGGACATAAAGAGATTTTCAAATTAAAAGAGCAGAGAATGTGGTGTGTATCTAACCTTGTTGCAGATTGTAGAGCTTCAAAGCTGGAGACACGTCGTAGATTAGCTGCAATAAATAAAAATAATTCATAAGCTATATTCAGAATTGAAAACAATATTGGAAAAAACTAAAGTATACATAAAATCTATGCCTTAAAAACAGCAATTGCTGTCAATTTTGAACATGATTGCAAACGGTTAAAATAAAATTCAAATATGGCATCAATTTACACTACAACCTCTGCCTTCCCGATGAATTGAGACATCTTGGATGTAATCGAAAATTTCGGATGTAAATGCATATACACCACAATTTATTAAATCACTCACCTGCAATTAATGAAATATCAATCATTGAAAACATAGTTATTGAAAGAACTTGGACAACTGATAAACTCAAGTAGAAAAAAGCACCACGTCATACAAAAGTCTCAGGTTTCTCTGTATAATGCAACAGCTCATTTGTGACTGGATCAGCGACCAGTGCACCAAACTGATTAGCCGATTCAGCAGAAACCTGTATAGGAAACCAAATAAGAGCATATATCCAACATAAACTGCAGTAAAATGAATGTAATGACAAAATGTCATTCTTTTTGGCTTCGTAACCTTTTCTTTTGAAAGCCATAAATCATACACCAACCTTGTTTACTAATATAGTTCCCATCCCACCATATCTTTTATGTGCCTCTGTAAAGTAAGAAAAGAACACCACTTACTTTATGATAAATGCTTCAGTTAACAGCAAGGATGAACAAATTGGTTCCTAAATAAAGATTACAAATAATGAAACTAACCAAGCATGTCAGGAAGTGGAAAATTGCAGCAAACATCACAATTTAGTAGAAAGATGTACGACTGCAAAATATACGTAAACAATATGTGAGAAGAGAACTTAGGTTAATTATAAGTTTGTATACTTGAACTGTCAAAGCGTCTATTTCACTCCTGTACTTTAGAAAATGTCGAATAAGTTCCTAAAGTTTTATATCCCAACATCTATTAGTTTCTATACTAAAAAAAATAATAATAATAATTAAAAAAAAAAAAAAAGTCGAATCAACCCCTAGATTTTTTTATCTGTATATAACGTATTTTATCTCAGTTAGTTCAGCAAGTTTTTCACATGCCGATTACATTATGTGTTAAATGAAATAGTGGAGAAAATCAAATAACCTATTAGACACGAAATCGAAGGTTCAGACCTAGAAACTCGAGGTGTTTAGCCCAAGGAGTTGGGGAGTAGGGGTTGAGGATGGAGTTGTGGAGTCCACTCCTTGCTTGGTCCAAGGAGTTTGTGGGTCCTACTACTAAGATACATCCATGTTATACCTTAATAACTACTTACATGTGGGCCGAGGAGTTTGTGAATCCCCAGACTTCACAACTCCTTGAAGCTCACCATTTCACTCCTTCCTTCAAATGCCCCCAAAATTACAAGAACTAAATCAACACGAAATTGAACACTTCAGACGAAACTTACAACTTAATCAAGAAGTTATATATAACAAGGTTCATTTCTTGTAACACAACATGAATTACAGAAAGAGGAAAGGTTACAAACTGGGCTGTCTTCCAATATAATGTCTCTGAAGTAATAGATACCCCCAGCTGAGCCGTGTGGTTTATCCTCCTTCAAGTACCTAAAAGCCAACACAATCAAAGAATCCCAACTAGTTCAGAACAATATAATTACAAGCCACAACTAAAATTAAGTACATTGGATTATCTACAGTCACCTCACAGGCAGTCTCAACTCATTGGACAAAGAAGAAACGTAGAGAGCGAATTCCCTCTCCTCATAAAATCCAATTAGAAAAATTTGAGCTAAATTGGGTATCTACAAACACCCCACAATTCATAAGTACTCATCCAGACTAAAAAAAAAAAAAAAAAGATTCATCTGAAAGCAAACACCAAAATTATTTCAATCAAGTCAGAAATCTAACCCGTTTGCATGCAGAGATAGGATGATGAACCATCGGTTGGCCAGCCAAAGGGAAGAGAGGCTTCGGAGTATTGAATGAAAGAGGGCGAAATCTAGTACCTGCAGGAAAACAAAATAAAAAGATGACTTTTTTATATCACCAGAATGAGAATCGGAGAAGCGAAATTGTGTTCGTACCTTTAGTTGGGCCGCCAACCATGATAACGGCAACTACTTTCTCCGAGCTCTCCATGCTGGAAGAAAAAAAAAAAAAAAAAAACCCTAGATCCTGTTTTTCAAATCGGTAGGTTTAAACTGAGTGATTGAAGCTCTGCATTTGACTGCAAATTGAGATTGACTCAAAATTGAGAAAAAAGAGAGAAAGAAATTGAAAATTAAGGATGAAGCAAAGTGAAATGAATGAGTTCGCAAATCCCAAAACTTTCTTTTCTTCAATATTTATTTGTTCAAAATTTAGTTTAAAGAGAAACAGATCGGAAATTGGAGCAACGGTGGCGTCGGTAAAGTAAGTGATACGAATCACAATATAACAATCTTTTTCTTTTCTTTTCTTTTCCGTATCTTATAGTTTACTAATTTGCATTTTTTTTAATTCATTTTCTACCTAAATTTCAAAAGCTTTAAAACTATTCTTTATTAAAAAATGTAAATATTTGTAAATAACAAAACTCTCCAAATTTGTTTCTAATAAGCAAAAAATTTTAGTCAAAATTTAGTATTTCCCAACCTCCATTCTTAAGAGATATTTTTGCTAGATTTGTAAATATTAATTTCAATTTTTTAGTTTTCAAAATTTTATATAACTAAATACACAAATTTTAGAATTAGAAGACAGTATTTATAAACTCAAATTTAAAAACATAAAAGTACTACTAAATTGCAATTCAAATGTGAACGAAAATGTAAAAGATTGTGAAATCATTTATTCTCAATTTTACACAAATGTCAATTAATAATTGATAAAGTTTCATATATAATAAAGGATAGTTGAAATTAATAAATAAACATGTTATACTTTCTAAACAAGTTAATTAAAAGGTTTATAATTTATAATCCATTCATGTTAGTAATGCTTTATTGTTTTTATTTTCTTTCATAAGGAAGGATACTCTTTCATCACTTTATTACTATGCCAAATATCATAACCCATAAAAATGTGAAATCATTGATGAAAATGTCAAGACATCCTTCATCACCTTAATACCAAAAGCACAACTTTACAATTTTGCACAAATCTATCTATCTATGTTGATATAATTTACAGAACCAAAAAAATTAAATATAAACATTCACAAAAGAAAAATGAAATAAAAAGGTTCAGTTAAGATTTATAAACTAAGCATTTTTCTTTAATTTATACTTTCGAAATATTTATTAAAAAATATTTTTTAATTGTTGAGCTACGTTGGTTTTGATTAACTTAAAAATTTATTAAAATGTCTGATATATACCATTTCATATCCTTACAATTTATTAATTTTTTCGAAAAACGTGAATTTATAATAGATTTTTCTTTTAAGGAAAATTATAAATAAATAAATAAAAAAAAAAACCAAACAACCACAATTGTATAATTTAAACTTTTTTTTTTTTGTATTATAATTCCAAGGTATTGTAATATTAATATGAATTCAAACTTAATCCAAAAATCAATTATTCAACGGCCTTTAATTCATAAAAGGAAAAAAACAGAAAAACTACCAATAGGATACATTTATTTAAACAAAGACAGAATACATATCAAAAAAGGGAAAAATTCACTAAAAATACCTATAAAAACTGATAGAGTTTCTAACCACATTAATATTTATGGAAATACATGACCTCATTTTGATATCACATTAAATCATTAAAAACTTAATCTAATAAATCATACTATATCAATACTTTAACATCTAATCATTTTCTTTTTTAAAATATGAGTATTAAATAAACTTAACATAAAAAATTGTTATTTTTACTACTAATATACAAAACAAACAGACAATGAAAAATTTTGTGATTAAAAAAAATTAAACGACGAAATTATTAAAAATATTCATTAAGAAATCAATAGATTTTGAAATTGTATTAAATTTATAAATAAATTTGATTGGAAAGTAACTTAAACTTAATAATTTTAATATCAAAGTTAATCCTAAAATTAGTTAATAGATAGGGCACGAAAGATGGAAAAAAGATTCAGAAAAGGAAAAAATTAGAGTAGAGATATTAAAGGAAAACAGTGGGGATTGTAAAAACACTAAGAAATACGATTTTTTTTTTTCCAAAACAACATTACAAATAACATTATAAAATCAAATAAGGAAAGTGATTAGGAATCGGATATTTATATGTAAACCAATTCTTCGGAATTTTTAAAGAAAACAGATTGTATGAACTTTTCCATCTTCTTGAAATTGTTGGATTTCCTCTACAAGTTTCTCCACCAGGTATGCTATAATTCAAATCATTCATCACCTTCTTAATTTATTTACTGTTCATATGATGCTCTGTTTCTTCCTCCATAAATGGAGCATTAACAGAACAATAATAATAATAATAATAATCATAATAATAATAATAAGATTGTTATCGTTAATTGGTTCGGTTCTCTAATTTTTGGCAGATTTAAACTATGACGAAATCCTGTGTTGTTTCACGAGTGCAATTCTGTGTCAACTTGCACGAATTCTTGAAAACAAAGAGAAGAATTTTGAAGATTGCAAAGAAATCGGCACCAACGAACAATTGGAATGACACCATCAAACATAATTATGAAAAATTTGGTGAAGATTTCACAATCGAAGAGTTCCATGGCTCAATTTGGAGTGGTGTTCATCTCTTTCGTAAAACAGAATCTACCCTAATTTTCTTGGCCAAGAAGAACAGAGCTCCCATCAACAACTCAACTTCAAATCTCCCTGAAGAATTTCTTGTCAAATCTTCTTTAACGGAGTCCTCTTCGTCATTACATCATGAGAAGGAAGTGCTATCCAATCTCGGACCATTCGTGAATCTAGTGGATTGTTATGGAGATGAAATTACAATATCGAAATCCGGAGAAAAAGTTTATAATGTCTTTTTCGAGTATTGTTCGGGGTCGAGCTTGCGTGATCACATTCGTAAATTTGGACCTAATGGGTTGCAAGAACATGAAGTTCGTAAGTATACAAGAGATATCGTACATGGACTTTATTACATGCATTGCAATGGTCGATACATTCATGGTGACATAAAATCAAGAAATATTTTGTTGTCTCACGGTATGGCCAAGTTAGCTAGCTTTGGATTGGCTAGGAAGCTCACTGCTGAAGTAATATGTGAGGAGGAAATTAGTGGTTCGGGACCGTATGCATCGCCGGAGTTGGCTAGAGAAGGTTATTTGGGGTGGCCTGCTGATATTTGGGCACTTGGATGCGTCGTGTTGGAGATGTTTACGGGAAAATCTGCATGGAGCTTTGGAGATGCACATCGATATCTGATGGATTGTAACAATGAGAAGATACCGGAAATTCCTAAGAACATATCAAGGGAAGGAAGAGACTTTATTAAGAAGTGTTTGATTAGAAGTCCTTATAAAAGAAGACCAAGTTGGCTGTTGATCAAGCATCCTTTTGTTTGCCAATGAATGAAGTTAAAGATCTCTGTAGCTTTTGTCAGGATGTCGATCAATTGAAATTATGTATATGTAATATTTCAATTACTTTTAGTAATATATTTAGAAAGTAAAAAAAAAAAAAATTCGAATCATTGCAACATTTTTAACTACTCTAAACTTGATGTCAAACGCACAAGAACACTGAATTACATTACGCATAACACATAAACCTGAAAGATAATGATTACTATTTCGAATTCATTCTTTACATCCTGCAAAAAATGATCAATTACATCGACACTAATCTACTATTTGAGTCACTATAAGAATATGTATAACAAGGATTCAACAGAGAACCATCACTCTCTGTGATGCAACAACGGAAAGATCTAAAAGATGTAACTTGATTTCAGCCTAACATGAACTATAATTCCTTATCCTTTGACAAGAACCAATTCAGACTCTTCACATTGCATTTGCAGAGCTAGAAGAGGAATGAATATGGATATAATCTACTTAATTCCCGACACATTGGTTTAAAGGAGCCTATCAGCTTGCATTGGGGATTATGAAATACCGCATCAATCTGATCATCCAATAATTGCACAAGTGGACGAAATCATTGTTAAGAAGAAGCTCATCAAGATAGTTCCCGATTATGCTCCAGCTGCAATGTCAAGTCTTTGATTCCAGCATCATGTAAAATGTGTTCAACCTTTGCCTTTATAGAAGGCTTGTCAGTTTCCGTTGAAACATGAAGACGGAGAGTTCCCACGACGTCAGTGTTGGTGAAACTCCAGACGTGCAGGTTCTGTATGCCTTGGACTCCATGTATTTCCATAATATCACTCACAGCCTCTTTCAAATCCTGCTCATGTGCTCTAGGAACTCTTTGAAGTAAGATTTCTGCAGAGTTTCTAAGTAATGGAATAACTGAAGAAATGATCATTATAGAAATAAATATGGAACAGGCTGGATCGGCTACAAGCCATCCCTTGTATTTGATCAAAAGGGTCGATATAACAACGCCAACACTTCCCATGGTGTCAGCCAAGACGTGTAAAAATATCCCTTCCATGTTGTGGTCAATGTGGTGATGATGGTGCTTCTTTCGTACTGTCCCCTCAACAGGCTGTTTTGAAGGGTGGCTATGTGAACTTTCTGAAACACTATGAGAAACCATTTTGGGCACATCAGATTTGGGTTGAGAAAGATGACCGTGTTGGTCATGTCGATGAACATGGTCATGGTGCTCATGCTTGCAGTCATGATGATGGTCATGATCGTGATCGTGAGAGTGCTTGTGGTGATGAACGTGGCTATGATCATGCTTGTGGTCATGATGGTCAGTGTGTTCAAGATGATGATGATCGTCACAGTGGTAACTAAGGTGATTCTCACTGCAAACATCGACCTGCCTGTGTTCATGATGGCCAGTATGAACAGAAACTGAACTTTCATGACATTCCTTGGTAACAGAGATAGCATTCTCATGCTTCCTACAGCTATCATGCTCGTGTTTGTCATGATGATGAGAGCCTGCGCACGAGTGGGAATTCCTCTGAGAATGTGAATGGGAATGCGAATGTGAGCATGATCCCGATCCACCATGGGCATGATGATGCTCTTCGTGAAAGAAGATCAAACCAACCACATTAACAACCAGCCCTCCAATAGAAACTGTTAACAAACTGCTAGTAGATATCTCCTGTGGGTCCAAAATTCGCTCAAGCGACTCCAATACAATGAGTGCCCCGACCAAAACGAGGAATACAGCATTAGCATATCCTGAAAGAATCTCAAATCTCCCCCGCCCGTAGTTGAATTGATTGTTCGCAGGCAAACGAGAAATATAAGAAGCATACAACCCAATCGCCAAAGCAGCACAATCAAACAACATATGGCATGCATCTGATATCAGCCCAAGACTGTTGCTCATAAAACCAGCAACAAATTCAACAACCATATAACCAGTGTTTATCAAGAGGAAAAGTGCAATCTTTCGAGACTTCCGCTCGGTCAGAATGTGACGAACAGGTCTCATAACCATTGTGACAATTGAATCCGATGACTCAACCCCAAGCTCATGGTAGTTCAGGAAAACAGGGTCTAACTCTCTTACAGCCACATAGAGTAGTAATCCACAGAATAACAATCCCCATAGAGAGAGCTCAGGAAAATAAAGCAACTCTAGAATAACAGTACAAACAAAAGTGACCAGAAATTCACTCCTAAAATCTTTCGAACTGACTAGTTTGTCATCACTATAATTTTCATTCAAAAGCACCCCAAAAACTACAGTGTTTGCGAGAGGCCATGCAAGACTTCCCAAGGAAACACTCTTCCCCTCCGCTTCAAACAAGAGCATACTGATTACAGCAGGAACAAAAAGGATAATAGTCGTGAAGAACAGTGAAACTAATCTAACTCGTTTCTGACCCAATTGCTTAACACTCCCCCAATTCATTGAAATCCGCTCATAACAACCCAAAAACCCAGAAAGAAAAGGAAGCAACATTGGCCAAATTCTCATACAATTCTCTCTTGGAAGCACAGAAAATCCGTATTTATCAATGAAAGAAGTAGCGAAAGGGAAGCAATCAATTCGGTCCCAACTAATAGACAACAGAAACAAGCCAAAAAACAAAGACAAGAACCCGCGAACCTCAGAGGACCGACTTCGAGTCCGATCACCCATAGTCATCTGATTCCGCCCCTCAACCAAGAATCGAGCAGCCACATTCCCAGTCATTTCAGCAAGAATCATTGCAGCTGTTCCACAGTACAACAACGCTTGAAATCGAAGAAGAAAAACAATGGCAAGTAGAACTGACTTAACAACCATAGTCTTAAGCTGCTGCTGCGACATCGAAGACAAGAAGAAAACGCCTCGGTTCTGCTTCGAATTATGGAATTGGAAGTTGGAGGAAGAAGAAGAATTGGTAAAAAGAGAGAAAAAGAGAGTAAGAAGAAAGGACAAGAGAGAAACCAAGAAAGAAAAGGGGAAGAGAGAGAAAGAAGGAGAAGAACGGAGGAATGGGAGGAGAGAATAGAGTGAACGGAGAGAAAATAGAAGCAAAAACAGGAATGAGATTGAGCTTTTATTGGAGGATTTGGGATAAAGGCGGGTCTTTGAAGGAGTGGGAGTTGGGGTTGAAGACGAATAAGGAAAGAGAGGGAAAGATGGTCGAGAAGAGGAGGCGGCGCCGGCAGTGGAGAAATCACCCGCACGCGACGGAATTGAGAGACGGTGAGGCCTCTGGTGGTGGTGGTGGTGGTGATCGGCCATGGATTCCGACCTCCGAGATCGACTTTGAGATCTCTATAATAATGGCGCCGGTCGATGCGAAGGTAAAATATGGAGAAGGAAAAATCTTGGGTTTTCCAGAAATGGAGACTTTTCATTAAAGCTATTAAGGAGCCCAAATTCTAAGGCCCACCTCCTAATTTTCAAATCAATGGAAAATATTTTCATCATAAAAGCATAGACTATAGAATTTTACTTTTATATCTAAATGTAATATCAAATCTCTAAAATACTTCTCTCTCCTATAAGTATTTGAAATATGAATGGAAATAAGTCTTTCAAAGTTCAATTTTTATAAAAGCAATTTAATTATAATTTCCATGTAAGCACAACAATTCCATTGGTTATTAAATTTTATAATTTTCCATTACCAACCGTATTCTTAAATGGCAATTAACTTTAAAATAGGTAAAATTATTTTGTAATAATTAAAAAAAGAAAATTTTTGAAAACAAAATATCTAAAAATCAAGTGCTGTAAATTTTATATTTTAGTAGTTTTGTTAAATACTTTGACAATTTTTTCTACTTTTAGAAACATAAAAATTATATCAAATATAACTCTAGATATTTATAGATAATTATATCTTAAAGATGTAAAAGTTTAGGATATTATTTCTTTCTTTTTTTTCTTCTTACTAGTTAAACTTTCACCAATTAAACTAAAGTCCACAAAACCAATATTCATATATGTAATCATATATTTAGTATATAATGACAAATGTAAATTTCAAGGTTTGTATGCTTTGTGCAGTATTACATATGCTTTTAGAATACAATGGTATATGTACAAAATTTATTGATATATATATCATTGCATTATGATAATATGTGTGTTTATTTGTATATAATTTTTGTTTTTGTTTTTAAATATGCTTGAATTTATTTCAAATAATTTAAATTATGTCATAATATATCATGTCACATTATTATTATATATTTGAAAAATAATTAAATATACATACATACATGTGTGTATTATATATATATATATATATATATATGTGGGGTAAAGTAAGTGGAGTATACATTTTAATAGGATATGTATTACTTTAATAATCTAGCTTTTATGTTTGTTTTGAATCCATGTGATATATAAACACCACATTTATTTGAAACCATCTTATATATATATCGTATACATGATATAATATAAAAACGAAGTGCATATGAAAATATAATTCAAAATAAAAATGAAATAATTTGTGTCGAAAAGATATGAAATGAAAATGGATGAAACTAACTAAACGAAACAAATTAAAGGAAGAAGTAAGAAAAGATTTAAAAGAAAAACTATGCATTAAATAAAAAAAAGATTATGAATTAAATGACCATGTGACAAATACAAACAAAGGTTCCTAAAATTAAGGAATATAATTATGAAAAACATTGGGTTCTTAAAATGGAAATTCATAAATACCATTTAATAAAAATAAAAATCGAAAATAAGTCAATATTACCGTTTTTGTTTTGGTCGAAGTAAAAGATGTTAATGAAAATACTTCAAATTTGGGACATTAATGAAATTTATAATATAGAAAGTTTTTCATGTAAAAGTCTCTTTATTGGTTTAATCTAAATAGTTCAATAGCCTAACTCATTTTTACAATTGCTCACTCATCTTAAAAGGAACTAAGAAATTCGATAATATCAGGACTCTTAAATTTCTATTTGATAAACTAGCTAATTATTATTATATTGTCCATCTTTACATAAAATGATTTGATGGACTTCAATTAAATGTTGCTCTTCAATTAAATTATTGATTTTAGACTTATCGATCAGTTTTACACCTCTTCTCTTGTTGATTATGTTAGATCAACCACTAAAATAAACAGTTTGGAAAGTTTTCTAATCTTCTAAAGTTATGTCATTTGAGAGCTCGAGAATATCAGTCATAAAAGGAGCTTCAATGTCTTTCAATTTTTTTTTTATGAACTTGAATAGGTTCGAACTTTAGAACCACCGTTTTTCATTGCTCGACTCGATCCAATTATAATATCAAGCCAATTAGACCTCTAACCAAATTTGTTAATCATCTTCTTTACCTCTGATTTTCTTAGATAAATGCCTCTCCTTTCAGTCGAACCTTCAAACTTGTTTATATCCATATTCATTGTGGATCAAAGAAGTCCAACCGTTAAGTGGGAATATATAGATCCTCCGAACCCTTTCAGATCCGCTTCTCCTTTTGTTCACACTGAGATCTAGCAGATTTTGAGAATCGTTATGGATCTAGTGAAAGAGTGTTGATATCACATAATAAAGGACTCTATTTCAATTCCTTTATCATGATTACTTAATTATCGTTGACTTCGATAAGCCTGACATTTCTTAATTTACCACTTATTTAACCTCAAATAAAATTAACTTTCATTACAAAATTTGATTCACCAACAATATTGGCATTAGATCAATTATCACTAAAAAGGAATAAGACCTCCATTTCAAACTTGAATTTTTCATGAAAATTAAAAGGATTTTGGCTTTTCCATGAAAACTAAAACCAATAACTACTTTAATTTGAACATTGCAATGCCTATACACTTCATGAAAATGAAGGAAAGAAAAGAAAAAGATAGAAAAACAGAAGCAAAATTAAGCAGAAACAAGCACCATTCATGGTACCAATTCATTTAAATCTCTCTTAGCCTTTTGTTCTTCTTCTTTTTAAATATCTTGTCTTGTACATGTTCTTCTTTAATGAATTAATTGCTTCGCTCATAAAACAACTTTAAAAATCAGCGAGAATAGAGAAATTGACATCCGCTCCATTTAAAGAGCAAACTCAATCCATTTTGAGATCAGTCACTATTCTAACCCAAACAGTAAACCCACGTCCAAAACCATCGTGTTAAGAAAATACATTAATTTGCAGAAGATCTTTATAAAACCATTCATTGGAAACTGCAACACGCTGTCACATAGTAAGAACTCAAACAAACTTCAATCTAAAATCTGCTGAAGAAAATACAGCAATCAAACTCGTTCATTTTGTTATAAAATCGAGTTTTCTCAACTACATGTGGAAACTACCATTTTTCAGTATTTGAATATAAAACATTCAGTTTCGAACTTAACTTAAGTTCGATGAATATATGAATTTAAGCTGTCTCAATTTGAAATCATTACAGCATGCCCAAATCCGAACTCAAATGTATAGTTTATCTCCTATGCATCAGCACCTGAGATTCAAAATAACTAAGTGGCCGACAACTTCGCTCAGTAAACGCCTGAAATTCTGCTACCTAAGAGAGGAAAAGACGGAGTCAAAAGGCTCCGTGACTGACGATTTGTAACTAAGAACTTCTGCATTCTATGCAAAGCAAAGGAAACATTCCATAACAAGACATTTAAGTGCTATTGGACACCTTATATCAAATTTAGAAGTTCATACATAACAATGTATTCCATGCGTCCATCTAGATTTAACAGATTCATGTAAGACACGCCTCTACAATTTAAATTGTGATTGTCCAATGACCAGGTGTTCAGAAGTTAAATGAACTATGCGTTCAAAATAACTCCATAGATAAACAGATCATTATAATCACGAAATCTGAATAAGTCATGCATCCAAGCATATCTCAGATTAAGGTTCACAAGTAGACTATGCGTCCACTTCTTCCATCGTATCACTTACTCAGCCCACTACCCACTTCAGCTCCTTAGAATGTAGACCTACTCCATACACCTCTTTCCCCTTTGGTGCATATCAACTGAATACACCATATCAATAAGATAGTCAAACTAACTCAATGCCTACTAGCCAACTAAATTGATTGCCTACATGCACGTGGCCAATTCAATGGCTTACCGACCACTCCATAACTCCTCAACTAGACTTACTCGTCACTCATATTCTCTCAACACATAATCATAGATAAATCACAAAATGAACTCAAATCATACCAACTCGTAACAAACCTTAATAAATTATAAAATTCAAATCAAACCAACCCGTAACAAAAAATCAAACCAACCCATAACAAATGATTGGGTTGGTTCGGTTTCATCAATTCACTGTCATAAAAGTTAAAAGATAATCATGGTTCCTAAAAAAACACTAAATAATGAGCAAGGAGACATGAAGTCAAATTAAAATAAGATTGACTAAAAAAAATATTCAAAACACTAAACCATGAGCAAAATCTCCAAAATCCATAGAAAACAGTAATATCCACAAAACCTACATCTTTAACCCGGATAAGCTTAAGTATATTTTACTCTCTTGCCCCTTCTTTCAGCTTTAATTTGAAATTTGAGCTTATGTTTTGCAATTTCAACTTGAAATTTAGAGAAAACATTTCAAATTCACATTTAACCCTACGTACGCCACCATCTCTTCCTTTTTCATTTTAATTAGTTTTAAAAATAACAAATGAATTTCGACTTGAAATTTAGGAAAAACATTTCAAATTCATGTTTAACCCTAAACCCTACGTACGCTGCCAGCTCCTCATTTCCTCCTCACCCGTTGGATTTCTCTCTTCTTCTTCGCGTCTTTTATTGGCTCCCCAAATCGGCGAGTTATTTTTTCCCCCTCAAACCCCATAATAATCTATTTCTTTGATGTTGTAACTTTTTCCAGCTATAGGGTTTTCTTCGTGATAGTTAGCTTTCTTGGTTTATCATAGTGTTCTGTTTTTCTTAATTATTATTGTTTTAAGAAAAAAAAAAAGGAAAATGGCTCTCTAAAATAGAATGGCACGTAGCACCTACACATAGTTCATACATAATGGAGAAGTTGTGGTAGCTCAGAAAGCAACTAATAAAGGTTTTCTAAATATTAATTTGAACTGCCCTGATGTTGTGATCCAACAACTACGACATAATAATAGGTTTAAAATAAAGGTAACAAGAATCAATTGTAGCATTCAACTAACAATGTCGATGCACAATAATAATATAATTTATCTTTTGTTTGTAAAAAATGTTATTCTTTAATGTTGCAAATTATTTTTTTTATAGTGTGTTTGTTTAGGCAGATAAATGGCACAGGACCAAGAACCATGTTGTTAGTGTTTCTAACACTGCACTTGAATTGGCCCGTGCAATAAGACATAAGACATAGGACAGCTGTTTACACTCGAATAGTGTAGAAGCTAATTACCTGAGGACTATTTTATGTTATTTTTTAAGGCTTGCTTCAACTAAACATGGCTATTGAGATGGTTGCAGGGTTTTCCAATGAAGTTTCATATTAGACCCGTCTATCTGTAAGGAAGAGATTGTTGAGAATGTTGCTGATACAAAAAGAGATACTTGGTATAGTCCGCAAATCTCGTCCCATCTAGAAGTTGCAATTGTAAGAATCGAGGTTTAGTAGAATGTAAGATAGACTAAAAAATATTCAGAATACTGAGCAATGAGCAAAACATCCAAAATTCATAGAAAAGAGCAATATCCACGAAACCTAAAACAATATTAATAACCTAAGAGATGGGGCAATTGGACCTACGACAAATAAATAGCCTCTGAGCAGTTTAAGTATATTTCCACTCTTGCCCCTCCTATTAGCTTTAAATATATTTCCTCTATTGCCCCTTCTTTTATAAGTATTTTTTTTCAATAAGTATAATTCCTCTCTTGCCCCTCTTCTATAATTGAGAGTTTAAGAGCACCTTACCCTAAACCCGACTGTGGAAGGTGCTCTTAAACACCCAATTATACATACTTATAAAAGAACAGGCATGAGAGGAAATATAATTAAAAGCTTGAAGAGAGGACAAGAGAGTGCATAGTTATAAAAGGAGGGGCAAGAGAGAAAATATACGAGGCCTTTTATTTATTGTAGGTCTAATTACTCATCTCTCAAAGGTTATATAGCATTGTCTCTAGGTTTTGTGGATATTACTCTTTTCTATGGATTCTGGATGTCTGGTTTAGTGCTTTCAATAAGATCCCTAATATTCAATACGATCCCTAACGTTGGATAGATGGAATGAGCTTTGCGAGATTTGCTTGACTATATGATGTATCTCTTTTGCATCAGCGACATTTTCAATGATCTTATTACCCAGAGAGATTGACTGATCTAATATGAAACTTTTCATACGGACTAAGGAAGCAAACGTTGCAGCCATCTCATCAGGCAAGCCTAAAAAATAAGTAAAATAGTCCTCACGTCATTGACTTCTACATTATTAAAGTGATAAACATCTGTCTTATGCCTCAATCCACGTGACTTATGCCTCCACGTGACTCTCACTCCATGGGCCAATTCAAACATGGTTCTTGTGTTCCTGCGCCATTTATCTATCCAATCAAACACATCATAAAAAATTAATCTGCAATATCAAGGAATGGTAATGATAACATTTTTTTTACAAACAAAAGATAAACTATCCTACTGCGCATTGAAATTATTAGATGATTGCTAACTTTGAATTTGTCTTTAAATGATTTGTACTACCTTTATTTAAAACTAGTTAGCATTATTGGAGCACAGCATACAACATTATGTTGTAGTGGTTGGATCACATAATACAACATTATGTTGTAGCATAGAGCATTATGTTGTAGCATAAAACATTATGATCACAGCATACAACATTAGGACAGTACTCATGTTACTGTCGTAAGTTGATATTAGCTTCTGAACTCCACAACTTGTTCTCCATTACGTATGAACTATCATGTGCTATTCTATTTTAGCAAGTGCTAAGCCATTTCCCCCTTTTTTTTTTAAATAATAATAATTAAAACCCTACTATAAACCCAACTATGACCAAGAAAACCCTCAAATTTGAGGAGCTGGCGACAGGGTTTAGGTTAAATTTTCCCTAAATTTCAAGTTGAAATGGCAAATTGCAAACATAAACTCAAATTTCAAGTTAAAGCACATTAAAATCTTACTTGATAACAAATTATTATTAACACCGACGTTTCCTTTTCCTTCTCCTCCGCCTGATCCGCTAGCAGTCGATTAAAACCCAAACCCAAACCCAAATTCAAATTCCAAATTTCTGTTAGCCGATTTCCAAAGCATACAGAAATCCCAAATTTCAGATTAATAGGAAATTCAATTTAGAAATTTCAAATGAAATGTTAAGAATTGAGATTTATTTCAATTTAAAAGTTTTAGGATTAATAACAAATAGAATTTAGGTATTTCAAAATTATAAATTAAAACTTTACAATAAAGAAACAAAAATTCAAGCTAACATAAAAATCAATACCGAAAATTGAAAATTTCTTACTTTTCTTCCAGAAGAAATGAAGCCGGTGGTTCTACCTTCTTCTTTTTCTTCTAGATGAAATGAAGCCGGTGGTTCGCCAGATCTGGATTAGAAACTGAGAGACAGAAATTGCGAGACTACTACTACTAATGCATAAATTATAGGTTATAAATACGTCTATAGATACTTTTTATCTCATTGATTTGATTTAGAGAAAAAATATTTGATTAAACTGAGTGATACCGAGACCCAAAACCCACCGGAAACCGCCTCCTCTGACGGCCCGAAACTGCGGCTAAACCCACCGCTAAACCACAGTCAAGACTGCCACCGAACACGCCGAAAGGAAACCGGAAGAACGCCGCCGAAACCGTTCGAAATCCGCCGGAACGCTCACTGAAGAACGCGCCGCCTTCGTCAGAATCACCGTCGCGTGAACGTCCGGTCAAAACCGTCAAACCCACACCAACGTCGGACGCCGGTACTCTCTCTTCACGTTGGAACGCCGGAAAAACGTCGAACTGCTCTCTCTCTCTCTGTTTTTCCGGTGCTTCTCTCTCACTGTGTGTTGGGTCTGCCCCTCTCACGCGGTCTCCTCCTTCCTTTTCTCAAATAAAACCGAGAATATTAAACTTAATTACAAAAATGTCATTGTGCTACAACTCAGCCCAGAAGATAAAAAACTCAACTTTAAAACTCTTAAATATTTGTCATTTTTCTACAAAAGAAAAACAAAAACACCATTGGTATGTTGTTTTCAAATTGAAACAAATTTAAGGCTAATCAACACCTAAGATCTGGGACTCCAACGCAGATTCATTTCCTTACAAAATCGGATCATCCAGACCCCCCAATCAAATAACGGCCAACTCTGATTTAAACTAATAGAGGCCCAAAGAAAAGCGGCCCAATTAGAGCCCACTAAAGCTCATTTACCAATTCACTGTGTACGATGAAAATCAGCCATAAGGGCCGTTTGGTGGTTTCCTATATATGTTCATAGTTTAGTTCAAGAAACGAATGTGTTTGGTAAATTGATCTATTTTTCATTTTCAAAATAATTAAAAATATTTCTAAAAAGTTAAGCAATCCGTGTGAATAAAAGAAAAAAAAAGTTTCTTTCTAGGTTTCTCTTGTTCTCAAATTTTCTCTTTCTCCATGGCTTCTCCATCTTCTCTCTTCTCTGTCTTCTCTTTTTCGAAACCGACAAAGTTTTCTTTGGCGTTTCTCTTCATTCTCCGGCTAGGACTCTATCTCTTCGTTTGCCTTTTTCAATCTCTTATTTATCCCATCTTTAAGCACCTAACGCAAATCCATCATCTCCGACAATCCTCAAGCTGTCCAACTGAATAGCAAATAGTAAGACTGGGGTGGCTCTTTCTATTTCGATGGATTCAATTCTTCTCCACAGAAATCTCTTCAGTCTACCCCATCCATCAGGCTTTCCTAAATCTCTTCAGTCTAATATTAGAAATATTTCATAGATGCAATCATATACAATCATTTTCCCAAATTAAAAAAAAAAAAAAACAAAGCTTATCTAATAAATTTGTAGCTTTTATTGAAAGCTTATCAAAAACCAAAATCTTCGACAAAGAGCAAGATATCGTCCGCAAATAACAGGTGGGTGAGATTAAGATACTCATTAATTTTGACTCCTTTAATTTTGTTTTGTTCCTTTAAGGATTTAAGCAGTCGCGCGGCTTTTAGGGTGTAAGAATAACTCGACAAACTACTCAACCCATATTGTATGGGTTGGGTTGGGTTTAAAATTTTGAATTTTTTTAAGGTTAGAGGGTTGAAAAATTCGGGTCCACCCAACCAACCCAAATTAATATAATAAATATAAATATTAATAAATAAATATATTTAATAAAAGTTAAACATATTCGCTTTACGGTTGATGATTTCCATTTACAAACGAAAAAAAAAATACAACTCGATAACCTAACCCAACCCAACCTATGGGTTGGGTTGAAAATTTAATTCGGGTTATTGAGGTTGACAATCAAACCAACCTGAAAATATGGGTTGAGTTGAGAATGTCTCCTGACTCAACCCAACCTGTTTACACCGGCTTTAATTGTCTGATCCGATCCAATTATAATTTCAAGCTCAATTGAACCTCTAGCCAAATTTGCCAATCATGGTTTAGAGTACTATATTATTGTTGAGTTCGATAAGCCTACCATTTGTGATTAGAAGATCGGAAGACACGCCTGACATTTCTTAATTAATTACCATTTACTTAACTTCAAATAAAATGAATTTTCATTATGATTACGTGACAAAATTTGATTCATAAAAAATTCTCATTAGATCAATCACCCTCGAAAAGGAATAAGACCTCCATTTGAAACTTTTGAGAGTGACTTGAATCTTGTATGAAACTTAGAAAGATTTTGGCTTTTTTCATGAAAACTAAAACCAATAACTGCTTTAATTTGAACATTACAATTCCTATAGGCTTTATGAAAATGAAGTAAAGAAAGGAAAAAGATAGAAAAACAGAAGCAAAATTAAGCAGAAAACAAGCACTATCCATGGTACCAATTCATTTAAATCTCTTTTCTTTTTCTTTTTAGCCTTTTGTTCTTCTTCTTTCTTTTTAAATCTCTTGTCTCGTACATGTTCTTCTTTAATGAATTAATTGCTTTCCTCATAAATCAACTTTTAAAACCATGCTGTGTTTTATTTCCCCTAACATTTTCAAACAATTTCACTCTATGCTGTCTCTTCCCAATAACATTCTAAAAAGAAAAGATGAAAAGAAAAACTAGGGAATATAATTTTTCCATACTTTTCGTGACCCTTAATAATAATATTCATGTGACATGTGATATTACACTGAGTTTAGTTATGCTCACGTTACGCTAGATCTTTTTTAATATGTCAAGTTATATTCTTGCCTTTTTTATATCGTTTTATGAGTCACCTCTTTCATTGTCATGATTAGAGGAAATATTAAAATCAAAGAGATTTCATTTATTTGAACGGAAGTTCGCATTTTTTGTTTATTGAATCTTATTTTAACATCCCAATTTTTGTATGCCAGCTGATATTTATTAACATAAACTTAATTAGATACATATCATTTATAGTATAGCCAGAGAAAATGTAATTAAAATATTATTTTGATATACTATATTTTGATATTTGTTCCAGTTGAGTTAAATTTAGTACTTGTATTTTTAAGAAATCTTATTAAAATTAGATTCTATTGTTTAATTTATTGTTTATATTATTAATGTATATATATTCTATTGGAAGTAAGAAGATATTATCTTGAAGATATTATCTTATTTTGTATTATTTGTTGCCTTTCTTATCTCATAGGAACTTGTATTTATCTCCTCTTTTCCTTGATGTAAAGACACAAGAGAAAATATTCAATAAAACAACTTTACATGGTATTAGAGCCTTCTTTAACCTAGTCACTGTCCAGCCGCCGCCGTCACCGAAAATCTCGGTTGCACTCCGATTCCGTCTCTCCGATCCCTTCCCGATTCCATCTCTCCGCTGCACTCCCCGATCTCTTCGTGCCGCCGCTCAGAAGACCAGATCTTTGTGATTTTGGCCTCTTCAGCTCCGATCTCTGTGAAACCCGTCTCCAGCCATCCGAAGCCGAAAGCCGAAAACTACTCCATCAGATCTTTTTGCGTTTCGTCTTCGCGTGCCTATCAGACCCGAAAATCGATCGTGAAACCCGAAAACCCTACGCGTGCCTCTTCACGTTTCCATCAGACCCAAAACCCGAAAAACCGCCCATCTCCATGAGACTCGAAGCCGAAAATCGAAACCCGCTACGTCTCTTGTTTCCTCACACCGAAACCCGACCCGAAACCGCCCTAGCCTGAAACCCTACTTGAAACTGCCCTACTTTTATTTATTTATTTATTTATTTATTTATTGCCGTTCGCTGACTTGGTTTCTTCTTATGAGTAGATGGAGAAAAGTGAAATTGCTCGTCCAATTAGCACAATTCTTGATGGCTCTAATTATATTACATGGACAAATCAAATAAAAAACTTCTTAATTGGACGAAAATTATGGCGTATTGTCACGGGTGATATTACCAAACCGACCAAACAAGACAAGGAAGATGATAGCAAATTTATCGAACGCCTTGAAGAATGGGACAACAAAAATCATCAGATTATCACTTAGTTTAGTAACACATCAATTCCTACTATCCATACACAATTTGATGCTTTTGAAAATGCTAAGGAGTTATGGGATTTTCTGTCTACACGATTTAAGTCCGTCAGATTAGCGCATTACTATCAGTTGCACAATAACCGTGTTAATCTTAATCAAGAAGCTGGTCAATCAGTCAATGAGTATCTAGCCGTACTTCAACCTATCTGGACTCAACTTGATCAAGCTAAAATCAGTGAAGATCATCTTCATCTTATTAAAGTCCTTATGGGACTTCGTCCAGAATATGAATCTGTTAGGGCTACCTAGTTACACCGTTGTCCCTTGCCCTCATTGGATGCTGCTATCCAAGAAATATTATTTGAAGAAAAACGTTTTGGCATCAATCTCTCTAAACATTCTGATGTTGTTCTTGTCAGAACTTGTTCACCACCTGGAGCATCAAGCACTTTTTGTAAGAATTATAAGCTCACTGGTCATAAATTTATTGATTGTCCTAAAATAGAATGCAGGTACTGCCATAAACCAAGTCATATTCTGGATAATTGTCCTAGAAAACCACCTCGACCTCGAAGCTATTCTACAAGAGCAAAGAACTTCACTAAACCCAGGAACTCCTCTGTTGTTGCTGCTACTTCGGATAATCCTACCACCCCCCAGTTTCAAATAAGTGATCTTCAAAGTTTGCTAAATCAGTTAATTTTATCATCTTCTTCTGCACTTGCCGTCTCACCAAGTAACCGATGGCTTCTTGACTCTGCCTGTTGCAATCATATGACATCTAATTATTCTCTTATGAAAACTCCTAGTCCTGCTAAATCTTTACCTCCCATTTATGCTGCTGACGCCAATTGTATGAATATCACCCACATTGGCACCATTAATACTCCCAGTTTGAATCTTCCTCATACTTACTGTGTCCCAAACTTAACCTTTAATCTAGTATCCGTTGGTCAATTGTGCGACCTTGGCTTAACTGTCTCTTTTTCTCCTAATGGTTGTCAGGTTTAAGATCCACAGACGGGACAGACGATTGGGACGGGTCGCAAAGTGGGAAGATTGTTTGAGCTCCTATCACTTCAGGTCCCTCATCCTTCCTCCATTTCTGCCCCTGTCACTGACTCTGATACATATCAGTGGCATCTTCGTCTTGGTCATGCTTCTCTAGAAAAATTGCATCATTTAATTTCTATTAACCATTTAAACAATACTACCAAGTTTGTCCCTTTTAATTGTTTAAATTGTAAACTTGCTAAACGCTTTGTCTTTTTCTACATCCACTTCTATATTTGATAAACCTTTTGATTTAATCCATTATGACATTTGGGGCCCTGCCTCTACTTCCACTGTCCATGGTTATCGCTATTATGTTTTATTTATTGATGATTTCTCTCGATTTACATGGATTTACTTTCTCAAACACCGCTCTGAATTATCTCGCACTTATATTGAGTTTGCTAATATGATTCGCACCCAATTCTCTTGTCCCATCAAAACCCTTCGCACCGACAATGCCTTGGAGTATAAAGACTCCACTCTTTTATCTTTTCTCTCCCAACAGGGCACTCTTGTTTAGCGCTCCTGCCCCTACACTTCTCAACAAAATGGACGTGCTGAGCGCAAACATCGCCACATTCTTGACTCAGTACGTGCCCTCCTTCTTTCTGCCTCATGCCCTGAGAAATTTTGGGGTGAAGCAGCTCTTACATCCGTCTCTACTATCAATCGTCTTCCTTCCTCCGTTCTTCAGAACATCTCTCCATTCGAAAGACTATATGGTACTCCTCCCAACTATTCTAATCTTAAAACCTTCGGTTGTGCTTGCTTTGTTCTCCTGCATCCTCATGAACACAGTAAACTTGAACCACATGCCCACCTTTGTTGTTTTCTTGGCTATGGCACAGAACATAAAGGTTTTTGTTGTTGGGATCCCCTTTCCAATAGACTTCGTATATCTCGTCATGTCACATTTTGGGAGCATACTATGTTCTCTTGTTTATCCTCCTTCCACGCCTCTTTCTCTAGTCCTCAATCTTTCTTCACTGACACATCTATTGACCTTTTTCCTCTCTCTGAGTCCCCTCTTGGTAATGAGCTTGCTCAATCTGCACCTACTTCGGCAACCTCGGACCAGTCATCCATCTCTGATGGTAGTCCTGAACCTACTCCAGACACCCCTCCTCGTCGTTCTACTTGGATAAGGGAACCTCATATTCATCTCTAAGATTATCACTGTTTTTCCATTATTGTTTCCCTTGTTGAATCTACCTCTTATCAAGAGGCTAGTACTGACCCTTTATGGCAGAAAGCGATGAATGATGAATTACAGGCTCTTGAAAAGACGTACACTTGGGACTATGTTGACTTACTTCCTGGTAAAAGACCCATTGGCTATAAGTGGATCTACAAAATCAAGACTCACTCTGATGGTACTATTGAGCGTTATAAGGCTCGTCTTGTAGCAAAAGGGTATTCTCAAGAATATGGTATTGACTATGAAGAAACATTTGCTCCTGTGGCTCGGATGACGTCTTTTCGTTCGCAGTTTATTAGCTGTTGCTGCTGCCAAGCAGTGGCGTCTTCTTCAGATGGATGTCAAAAATGCTTTTCTTAATGGGACTCTTTCTGAAGAAGTCTATATGAAGCCACCTCCTAGTACTTCTTCTCCTCCTCACAAGGTGTGTCTCTTGCGTCGTGCACTATATGGCCTCAAACAGGCTCCACGAGCTTGGTTTGTCACATTTAGCTCTACCATCACTCAACTTTGTTTTACTTCTAGTCCTCATGACACTACGCTCTTTACTCGCCACATACCCCCTTCTTCTTCTCTATGTTGATGACATGATTATCACTGGTAATGATCCACAGGCCATATCCGATCTCCAACATTACCTTGGTCAACATTTTGAAATGAAAGACCTTGGATCTCTCAACTACTTTCTTGGCCTTGAAGTCTCTCGACGCTCGGACGGGTATTTATTGTCTCAAGCTAAATATGTCTCTGATCTTTTAGCTAGCTCAGGAATCACTGACTCTAACACAGCTTCAACGCCGTTAGATCTCAATGTTCATTTGACCCCTTATGATGGTGTTCCTCTTGAAGATGTCAGTCTGTATCGGCAACTCGTTGGCAGTCTCATCTATCTAACAGTGACTCACCCAGACATTGCATATGTTGTTCACATTGTTAGCCAACTAATGGCTGCTCCTCGAACCATTCATTTTACTGTTGTACTACGTATCCTTCGCTATATCAAGGGGACTTTGGGGCATGGACTTCAGTTTTCTTCTCAATCCCCTCTCATATTATCTGGCTATTCTCATGCAGATTGGGCTGGGGATCCCACTGATCGGCGTTCTACAACAAGATACTGCTTCTACTTATGCGATTCTCTCATTTCTTGGCGTAGTAAGAAACAAAGTGTTGTCTCTCGTTCTAGTACTGAATCAGAATATCATGCTCTTGCTGATACTACTGCCGAACTTTTATGGCTTCGTTGGCTTCTTGCTGATATGGGTGTTCCCCAGTAGGGTCCCACTCTCCTTCATTGTGATAATCGTAGTGCCATCCAAATTGCCCACAATGACGTTTTCCATGAGCGTACAAAGCACATCGAAAATGATTGTCACTTCATTCGTCATCATCTCTTGAGTAACACACTTCTTTTACAACCTGTCTCCACCACTGAGCAACCAGCTGATATCTTCACCAAAGCCTTACCATCTACTCGCTTCAATCAATTGCGTACCAAACTCAAGCTGACAGTTACTCTACCACCTTGAGTTTGAGGGAGGGTATTAATGTATATATATTCTATTGTAATTAAGAAGATATTATCTTATTTTGTATTATTTGCTGCCTTTCTTATCTCATAGGAACTTGTATTTATCTCCCGTTTTCCTTGATGTAAAGGCACAAGAAAAAATATTCAATAAAATAACTTTACATATATAAATAAATAAGTAAATCTTTATTGTCTAAACTATGGAATTATATTCATACTGTAGCTTTCTTAGTAAAAAAAAGATATTACTATTAAAGTAGATGTTTATACCATTCAATAAAAATTAACTTCAAATTAAAATTAAAAGACCAATTTTAAGATTTAAGAAAAGGTAGATGAACTAAATTTAAATATATGAAGTATTAGAGACTAATAAGATTTAAAATATAGAGTCTAAGAACATCATATTTATACCTTCGTTTGTGTTAAATCATTGTAGTGGACATTATATATGATTTAGAAATGACACAATTTTTGTAATCTAGTCCAAAAGATATATTAATTACATCTTCACGTAATTCATTACTACATATAATATAGACAGCACTAGTAAAAATGGGCCATTAAGGGAAGTGACATTTATAAAATAATTTTGCTCACATTGTTATTGGACTCACAACTGGTGATGATCACTAGAAAAGACAAACTAGATTTGAAGCTCAAAGAGCTGCTTTAAGAATATATATATATATATATATATATATACACACACACACACACACTTGTCTGCAATCTCTTATACACTTTTAGATATAAAGGAAAACACTTGAACTTCACGTGACTTCTAGTACCGGAGTTTATTTGAAATGGAGAAGAACGTGACATGAAAAAGAAAAAACCTACCCATCTTAATTGGGTGCTTGCTACAAATACTCAAATAATTAAATGAAAACAATGCAAGAATGTGGGAGCAAAAAGGGTTTGGGAGTAGAATTCAAACTAGTTCATATATGAAGCTATTATTATGATGTATTTATAGGGTTGTGATTATTGTCCTAGGTTGTTCTGTTAAGGATTCTAGAGCTAATAGGACTATAATTATATAACTATTGATGAGTAGCAAGACGCATGACCTTGATTTCATGTTTAGTTAGGGTTGGCCCCGAATCTTTTTTAGACCATATTGTGAGCTAGCTTAAACTATCTCTTGGGTCAAAAATATGTGAAACATGTCTCTCGTTATATATTAGGCACTTGTTAAGGTTCATAACCTCTATGAGACCGAGGTTAAGCACGCTACCTGAGCCAAGATTCAAGTCCATTTTCTTTTCCTCTAGGCCTATTTTGATTCTAAGTTGTTAACTTTTGTTATGTATTACATTCATTTTCTTCTAGACTTTGTTGTTCCTATTTTCACTCAATACGAATTACCTTATTCGGTCGATAACATATAGCCTACTTAAATGGAAAAAAAAAAAGTAATTGCAAAAATAGAAAGTTGGGATATATATCTACGTTAAGAAAAAAAGAATCAATTATTCACTCATTAATCTTTACTATTATTCATAGAATTCATCATTAATAAGGATTTAAGGGGTTCAAATATATAAGAATCAATAATATTTCACTCATGATATGATTGAGATGTTGGAATTGACATGAAGTAAATTCTGTAAAGTATAATATCTATACAAATAGTAGTAAAAAGCAGATACTTTTTTAAACAACATAATAAATAACATATAAAACTTGATTTCCATGCATGCATGCAAATTTTTCCACAAAATATAATTTTCAATGATGAAGAATTGATGTTAAAGAAACTCCAAGATTATTTCCAAATATTCTTTTATCCTTTCCCTCCAATTTTGACTAAAAAAAACTTCCACTAAGGTGTATTATTGAAGAAATAAAGCTAGCTAGCTAGACCACACAACAAGTAAAATTAATATACACACACCAAACTTTATTAAGAAAGTAAAGTTTTCACTTTTTTTTTTCCTTTCCAAATCCTCTTTGCTTTTAATTTGTATCCCTTTCACAAGAAAAACAAACTAATGTGTTATGTCGATCTTACATCACATCATTTATAACAATGACTTCAACGTGTACCGTTTTTCATTATTATAAGTTATCTTGATTTAGGAAGTTGTTACGTTATGGAAAGAAAAATATTTTTAATAGTGTAGTAAGAATATATATTAGAAAAATTAAAAAATTAATTATAATTGTTTTAAAATTTATAATTTAGAAAAAAAAATTAATCATTATATTTAAAAAGATGCAAATCGTCGTAAAAGATTAAAATAATAAATTTAATTAAAAAAACTAACCGAAAATACGAGATGATTAACCAACTAGAAGAAATTATTTTTGTTTCCAATGTTGGGAAATAATGAGAGGAAATTGCACCCAAAAAGGTAGGCCTTAGAGATGTTTACAAATGACATTTTTTCTTTCTTATTATTTCCACATGAGTGTTAAATTAAAACTTAAATGATATTAAACTTTACAACTTCTTCTGCAATTTAATTTTTTCAAAGGTGAATTATTAACCAACATTTCTTAAATTCAGAAAATGCAATAACCTTTTATGATCATATAATTTTCTGAGTTACAAAATATATTTTTATCACAACCAGTAGTATAAAATAGCTAGGAATTGTTTATGTACAGAAAAAGTTAATATTAGATTAAAAGACTAACGAATCAAGTAATAAATAAAACTTGAATTCATAAACAAATTTTTATTTGATTATTTTCTTTCTTTTTTACACTTTGTGGACATATTTTTCTTAAAAACAATATAATTTTTTAAATTGTTCTTTTCTTTATCGTGGTGGCTTCCACGTGGAAATCAAATTCAATCTAGTGGATGAGTCATCCATTTTGCGTTGACCAATGTGGGCCACTGCTTTGACAGTGGATCGATAGTTGCTTTTTCTTTTGAGTACGTGGACGGACTAGATTTGTTTCATCTGATGGACAATACTTTTTATTTTTATTTTTTATAATTAAAAATATTTATAATTATGTATTTAACAATATAGATATATCAGGATTAATACTATATATGTTGATTGTTCATGTTGCTTCAACTATAAAATTTACATAAGAATATGTAATTTTAAATTTAGATTTGCTTTTGTTTTTAATTCAGATATATAAATGAAAGCTTTTTATAGGCTGATTTAGGAAAATTGTCGTAAATGATGATATATTTTCGATGTTTATATTTGTAAATATTACTTTTCTACCTCTTTTTCTTTTTTATGATAACTAAAACCTCTTTAGATAATTGTTTTAATTATTTTTTTTCTTTTTCTGTTTTTTAAATTCTACTGTTTTTTATTTCTTTGGTCATGGAAAACAAAGACCATAGGTGTTTGGTAATTAATTTTGTTTTTTATTTTAAAAATAAAATGTATTTTAAATATTTTTTTCTTTTTTAATTTTCTTCGGTGATTTTGAAAACAAATTTTTATTTAAAAAACAAAAAAATAAATTAGTAAGAAAAATAATATAAAATGAGATTTTTTTTAAATATAATAAATCGACAAAATATTTATACTCTATAAAACAATTTTGAAAACGGAAAAACTCACGTCCTTATAATGGAAATACAAAAATGTCTCAATCAACACACAATTAATTGACAACTCGCATGTGTAATATATCAATCGTTTAAATTTGACTACACGACCGTAAAAGAAAAATTGTAGGAAAATAAGAGAAAAAATAAAAAGGAAAGAAATGATAACCTGAAATATTTGGAAAAATGGTTGGTTTCATGAACTTTTAAATTTTATTATACATATTGTAAATAATGTAGTGTTATGTTATATTTATAAAAATTAATCTTTTTAAAAAATAATTTACAAAACAAAAAAAACATAAAACAAAAATTTGCTTTTGAGTTATAGGGTAACTGAACGGTCAATATTACTTAAGACAGGAATATGGATATCAAACTTTAATAAACTACCTAGAACTTAAATATCTTAAGATAATTAATTTATGTATTTATATGTGTAAGATAATTAAAATCGAAGTTAATTAAATATTTGTGTTTGTAATTTGTATTATAGATTTTTTCAAGTAAAGTCTAAAATAAGAACAAAGAATTTATTTTTAAATAAAAAAATTGACAAACTATTTATACTATACAAAATAAAATTATAAAAGCTAAAATTTTTATTAAAAAAAATATTTTGTAAAATGTTTTATTTTTAACAAAATTTTTAGAAAAATAATAATATAAATTATAAAATTTAGCAAAAGAAAGTAATGATTAATTAATTAATGGGTAAATATAACTACAAGAGCACAATTTAAGATATAAAATTTGTAATATTGACTTTTAGATGATATCATCCGCATTAATCCATCCAAAATTTATATAAAATAAAAAAAAAAACTGAAAGAAAAGACATGACTTCAAATAAATAACTTACTTTAGACATTAAATTGAAATTAATTATAATGATTAATCTCTGTCTTCGCTGCCCCATTATTCATCTTTCGCAAGCAAAAATATCTCATCTTCAAGAAACTAAGGATGAATAAAATCTCAATAGTACAATTAACAATATAGGACGTATGTTCATCCTCTAATAATAATTACCTACTTATATTAAAAAAAAAAAAAAAGTAAACATCTAAAAATCAAACAAACACAATTTTTTTATTTATTGCAAATATCCATTTACAAAATGGGTCTAAACAAATAGATGTAAATCATTTAAAAGAAATTATAGGAAAACAAACCCAAATTTTAAACTTCATATTGCATCATCTATCTATTTATTTAGTAATAAGAGTTGAGCTTTCAAGTTTACTCTATCTATTTTTTCTAATATTTAAACTTTTTTCACGTAAATTTTTAAGCTTTCTTTGTGTTTAGTGGTCTAATATATTTTTGATATATTATATAATTGAAAATTTTGTGATTATAAAATTATTTGTTGATTCATGAATTATAACCAAATTTATTAATGTATTTGAAAATGAGGCGTCCTATAAAAAGAAATGCACATCATCATGGTATTTGTAACACAAATTTTGATGTCAAGGTGAAAAATGGATCGAAATGATAATACACAAACTTTTAGAAATAGGTTATTTTTATTGAAGGGGTCATTATAACACATTTTACATGGAAGTTAGTTTAGATAATTCAAATTAATCGAGATATGCTTTTAAATTTTATAAAATCAAACCAAATATCACCAAGATTAAATATTCAAATCGTAAGATTTTTTTAATTTGCATATTTGTAGGTATAAGTTTTGATTTTAGTTTGATACCTTGGAACTTATAGCTTTTAGTTTCAGTTTCAATTTTTCTTGATTAAACCAATGAGTAAATATAGCCGTAGCTTTTAATTTCAGTTTCAATTTTTCTTGATTAAACCAATGAGTAAATATAGCCGTAGCTAGTACAACTACTTGATAAAGTACAATATATTATAAATATTAATAATAGATATTAGATGTTGGTTCATCCATGGTGTAATTAAGCAACAAATGGTCTTTTCACTCATGTGTGCTATAAACATACGTTTTGACAATTTTTCTTATATATATTATATTTATTTTCATAATATAAACTGTGTTTGCATTGTGCCTCATATTCACACCATAATATATCTTTTATAGAATGAAAATAAGTGTAAAAGAAAAAAGAAAAATTATGACAACCCAAAGGAAATTAATGGGGTAATTATAATAGGTAGCAATTTTTAGAATAATTATTAAGTATGTAGCAATATTTTAAAAAAATTGTAAATATAACAAAGTCTATCAGTGATACATTTCTATCGTTGATAGATTCTTATGGTTTATCAGTGATAGACCAACATTTGCTACATGATCTATCGGTGATAGACTCCTATCATTGATAGATTTTAACAGATTTTGCTATATTTGTAATTTTTTAAAAATGTTGCTATATACTTAATTATTTTGAATATAATTGCCACATTTGCAACTATCCCAAATTAATGGGTGCTTTTGAAACAAATGTTACTTGTCTATTATATATATATATATATAGATATTATATAACCATTACTTTCACACCTAAAAATAATTTGTTTTCCTACTTTCTAATAATTTGTTTTCACACTTTTGAATTTTTAAAAAGAAAAATTGGCAATGTATCCAAACATTTTTCTACGAAAGGTAGAAATTATACCACTTTGTGAGACGTTCATTTTTAGATTTTAATTAAAAATTTATTACTCTTTGGTTTTTCAATATCTTTCATTTTCTGATAAATATTTTAATTTACAATCAAATTCTAAAATGAAAAAAAAGAAGAAGTTAATTTTAACTTTTACAATTTAATTTGATCATCTAAAAATTGTTATCAAATAAAATTTAGACGATATCTGAATGAGTTCTTAGTTTCAATGAATAAAAACAGATAAAAGAAAAAGGTTTAAAATTAAATTATTTCTTATGTATAAGTTATAAATAAACTCATGTCAAACTTTCGAGTTCTAAATCTTAAATTTTCAAATTTCAAAGTTTTCACATATGTATATTAAAAACTTTGGTTTTATCTTATTTTATTAACTTGTAGTAAAAAAAAAAGCAGTCTTTTACAACCTTTGTTAAAATTTAACCCAACAAATTAATCCTACAAAATATTTGGAAGAGAAATCGTCACGAACAACACAAAAAATAAAACTATTTACAAAATATAACAAAACTTTTACGTAGACTATAAAGAATTTGATTAATTTTGATACATTTTATAAATAGTTTTAATATTTTGTTATTTTTAAAAATATCCCATTTCAAACTCAAACGTGTGGTCATTTTGTTATTTTTTACCTTTTTTATTATAATATTTACATTTCTTAAATAAGTATTTTTGTTAAATAATTCTTAATACAAATGGGTATCAAAGTCAACCTATGTACTTTGAATAATAGAGTCGACATAAATATTTAATACTTTTTTTCTTTTAATTTAAGAACGTGCTAAGTATAGAAAAATTAAATTTAGTTGACTTAAATTAGTCTCTATCCTCTTTATCATCTCTGTAAGGAGATAAATTACTATTTAGTAATACAGTATGATAATTTTTATTGCCCTCTACAGTTATATAACAGATGAGAGAAAAGCTACAAAAAAGTACCTTAAAATTATATCAAGTAAGCAATTTCGAGACGTCATATATTTATATTTACGTTTTAAATCCTACTTTGTCGACCAACACTATTATTTATTTATTTTGGAAAGGTACTAGCTATATTACTTTAAAGAAAAAGAAGGACCTTACTAGTTGAACTCAACAATATTCACACATAAATCAATATACAGAATAAATAAATAAAGACTAAAGTCAACTAAACACAAAATTTGAACAGTACAACACAACTCAATAAAAAAAAGTTTTCCGAGAAGAAGAGATGATTCGTTCAAGTACTCATAAGATAAATTCAAATTTACTTAAAATGACGAATGAAAATCTTAAAGCTAGACATATAAAAAGATTACGTTATAAACGATATGAAATGTATATATATATATATATATATATGGATATATAATAATGGTAAAGATGTTCCATTAGAGTTTATATTTAGTGGTGGAACCAGGAAGAAGAAAAGAAAGTGAATTCCAAATCACTAAACCACTTCTCTTTCTTTTGATCATCTCTATCTATGAATTTAAGCAAATAGCAAACCATGAATTGTTTGTTTGGACATTAAAAAGGCTTTGTGTTTGTGTGCATGTGTCTTATGTGTGTCTGCGTGAGTTTCTTGTGTGTTTAAAACGATCCCCAACTAATTAATCTCCATCACAAATCCACTCATTATCTTTACCCTAATCATTCCATTTTCATCAACCATTTTTACACCTTTTTATGGTCTACTACTTTTAAACTAAATTAGGAGGGTCTTCCTTTTCCTCAAAACATTGTTGTTTAATTCTCTTTTACGAAACCATTTTTAGTTTGAATATGTCTCGCCATAAATTATTCAATGTAATTATATTTCTTTTCAATCATTTTATATATATAAAAAATAGTTATAAGTTTATAAATTTTCAAATTTATATATACGTTCATTTAGTCTTTAAATATGTTAAAGAATGAGTTGTCTTCAAATATAACAAAATTGTTTGAAAATATTTACAAATATAATAAAAATCTACTTTATATCTATAATATCATACTTTGATTGACCTAATAGACATCTATTTTTTATCGATAGACTCCTCATAAATGTTCGTCTAAATCTATCGTAGCCTATTACACGTAGAATGTAAATTTTTTACTATATATTTTTGTAAATATTTTCGATAGTTTGATATTTAAAATAATTTATCTAAAAAAAATTAGATAAATAAAATTATACCTTTATTTTTTTTTTATTTTTACGTGGTATGTTAATAGATCCTTGAACTTTTGAATTTTTTGATATATTAATCCAACCTTTAATTTTATATTCAACAACTTATTTATCAATCCTGACGATTTTTAAATTGGCCAATGATTAATGAAGTAGTGGTGAAGTTGAACATGATTTCAAAAACTTTTATTTTTATTAGGTTTGTATTTTTCTGTTTCTCTTTTCGATGTTGAATAGTCCAAGTCTAAGAAACGAAAAAAAGATATCTAAAGACATAATTGAAAGAAAAAAAAAAAAGATGATGGGAAATTGTGTATAATTATTATCATTTTTATTGGTTGCTCTTATATTCCTGAATTTAGATTAACTTTGAAAGAGGGGGTGACAAAGCAAATGAAAGGAAGAAGAAAACCATGTAAGAGACATACACGTGGCAGATGATGTGGCAGGTGGAGGTGAATCCTAGTAATCAAAGTTTAAAACTGACGTACGTGCATGTAAAAAAACAAAACTAAATGGAAAAGAATAATTCTCTGTTCTAATCTCCTTTTCCTTTTTTCTTTCTTCCAAAAATAAATACTTTAAAAAACCAAACTCTTTTCCATTTTCATTATTTATTAAAAAAAAAAAAGAAGGAAAAATTGGTGGATATATACGTTGGATTGATCATAGTGTTTGTCTATAGATCACAGACAATTACAAAAATATCTCTTCTGTCTCTCTTTTCCACCGCCATTTTTCTTCTGCAATTAACTTCACTTCAAGCTCAACCTCTCCTTCTCCCATGGCTGCTGGAGAAGAAAGCGGGTCCAGACCCCGACCCAGATCCAGACCATACTTGAGTAATTCGTGTATTCTTCTCATAGGTATTTCAAATATTATTATTTTCTTTGATTTTAACAACCTTCCTATTTTACATTATTAATTTTTTTTCATATATATACAAGTATAGTAATTAATGGAAATATATGGAGAAAGGAAAAATGAAAAAAGGCAGAGAAAAAGGGTGTAAAGGAGAAGCATGTTTTGACGATTTTGTTGGAACAGTGGTATCGGGGATGGAGAGGTTTGTATTCAAAGGAGTGGCGTCGAACTTGGTGACGTATTTAACGGACGTGATGAAGATGAGTAACTCATCGGCAGCGAAGACCGTCAGCAGTTGGTGTGGTTTCACTTCCATGTTACCGTTGGTGGTGGCGCCGCTAGCTGATTCTTATTGGGATCGTTATTCCACCATTTTAGCTTCTGCTTTTCTTTACGTTCTGGTAATTTACTTTTCCTCTCTTTCTTATGCTTTTTTATTTTTGGCAATCTTTTCTTTCTTTTGGGTTTTGGATGGTGAGTCATTACTCATCATATATATATATGCACCAAATGGACCATGACTCATTACCCCATATATTATGTCTTAATCAAGTCAGAGAGGTTACTTGTGGCTCGATTAGTTGAGGTGGAGTTTGGCTTGACTTTTTACATACAAGTGAAAACTCGCATATTAAATATACTTACTTTGTTTAATAACACGGTTGGATTTACATATTATTGATTATCCTTTGTTGAGATAATTATGTGAGATTTTAGTTACATGTTCACCATCTCGACTTTTACCTGAGTGGTTAGTCGAAAAGTTGATCTAATGTGCAAGAAGAGAAGAACCCATTGTATCGAGATGGTGCTATATTCTTTAGCACTAGAGAAGTACCAGACTACCTCTCCTAGCTTAGTAGGAATGGGGGGTTACGTCTCCTTTTATATGATTTTGGTATTACCTCATTAGTATGGGAAAGTAAGGAAATTAGGAGAGGTACATGCTCGAGCTCGGTTAGAATATAGACACTGCAAGCTAAGAAATTCAGTTTTTAGTTACGTAGAAAAATCGTTGATGAAACCAAGAAGTACGTGTTTCTAAACTATTTAGGGATGTTTGGCTATCAACTTTATAAGTTGATATTAAATATTAAACGAATGGACCTTACAGTGAAGTTTGTGTTATGGAAGATATTGTGATCTCTTTTTTCATTTTATGAACTTTCTAGTTATCTTATTATTTTACACTTAAACACAAAAATTTTGAACTTTAATGTATCGACTATGGACTTCGTAGATACTTAGCCTCGAGAAAAAAACTCCTCCTTCCTAAGAGACATATTTAGGTGGGGTCTACAAAAACATATTTTTAAAAACATATAATTTGATATTCAACGTAACATTGATGGAAACTTTTACGTTGAGTTTTTGTTTTTTTGTTTTTTCTATTTATTATAAGTGATACCACGTGGTTAATAACTTTAAATTGGAGCGAGTGATTTAAACTCTTAATTGGAACTCGAAAAGAATCATATTATTATCATTTTTTAGTTAAAACACACCTTCGATAATTAGTGACATGTTTTCTATTTAAAATTATTTTAAATTATATTAATTTGAACAATAATAAGAATCTAGTTTCTATATTTTTAATTTTGTATTGATTTTAGTCTCAATTGTGATTTCTTTTTTGTCAATTTTGATTATGCAATAATTTGGTTTTAATTAGAACTAAATTGATGTTTCTAAAACTTAGAAATATAGAGTCTAGATTTTTAGTGTACTTCCAAACTTTAACCTTCTTTATGTAATTTTAATTCTTTTTTAAAAGAGAAAACTTATTCCCCTTGAATTTTCTAAGTGGAAAAATTTTTAAGAAAAAGAAAAATTAGAACACACAAATTTTTTGTCTCTTCTAGTAGAATTATTTTCCTGTGTATAGTGCCTTTCTTTTCTTTTTAAAAACCCACACCACCCTTCTTTAAATCTTGAGCCTTTTCAGTTTTGTCTTTAGTTTTTTCACTTTAAGAATAATGAAGTTCATTTATTTTAGATTTTTCTAAATACAAATTATTCATTATATATATATATATATATTGAGATTCCACTTTGGATATTATTATTGTGATGGTGTAAGGGGAGGGGTGCAATCTTTAGGCAAAAGTGAATCGATGATTTGGTTCAATTATATATCAACTTTCTTTCCTTTCACGAAAAAAAAAAAGACCCATTCCTTTTTCTTCCTTTTTCCTACCTTTATTTTTACCCATAACTTAATAGTTCTCAAATGGGCACCCTTTTTATGTGATCGAAATTAAAGTATAATATGTTAGATAATTTGCTCCATATGTTATCGAGTTCGTTTTGGTTGAGACTAGACTAGTCAACTGACTTTATATTTTGTTTATTTGACAAATAATTTGTTTCAATATAAGACATAGAATATATAAAATTGGATTATTCAAGAATAAATAATTTAGAAACAATTTTTTTAAAAAGAAATAAAACAAATTGACCAATCAACGATTTGGTTGATCAATTTGACTTTTATTGATAGTTGAGGTCAGTTTGAACATTCTCTAATATAAAGAGAATTGGTCGAAAAATTAACTTTGACATATCGTTGCAAAAATATGGAACTTGACACAAGTATATCCTTATTAGCCCCCAGAGGAAAAACACAACCTTGAAGAGAAACGATATAAAAAGATAAAAGGGAGAGGAAATTTGAATGTTTGGTTTGATTACCAATATCATCACCAAACTAGCACTCTCTAACTTGAATATCATGCAATATGTCAAACATGCAAATAGATTGAATGGGTAACCTTACATTTTTGGATGGTTATTGTTTGCTTCGATTTTTTGAAAAACACAAAGATACATGACTATGTTAGAGTTGACATAACACATTACCATTAGTGAAGGTTTAGAATGATGAGTATGATTGTGAATACAAGGGAGAACTACGAGTGATCAGAGAGTGAGGAAGAGTGTGAGCGTAAGAGAATGAAGACGAGTCTTGTATAAATAACTTTATAATCTCACACTCTCTTAATGATCACAAGGGGTACTATGGACAATTAATATATACACTTCCTGGGTTTTGAATAATGACAAAGGATCATTCTCATTATGGTCATGAATTAAGGTCATCTATACCAAAAGAGAAAATCTCCGTCTCTCGAGTGAAAAAACAACCTTACGACAAGTGCTACCATGAAATATGTAAAAAACAAAGAAGACATTGGGAGAGAAATGCTTTTTGTCCAAAACCATATTCAACTGAAATAACCAAAAGGGAATCTTGCACCCATAAATTAGGTCTCCCGCTCTACAATACAAAATTGTTCGGATGAAGACACCCATAAAAACGATGGAGAGAAGGAAAATAAAAAGAAAAAAAAGAAGAAGAAGAACAAAGAAAAAGAAGAAATTCGAAAGGGGGATGAAAAAAGAAGGAAAAAGACAAATGAAGATTAATTTTGTTAGAGTAATCATCACGTCCAACCTTAGCCTACATGCATTCTCTTTTTTAGACATTTTTTTTTTTTAAATACCGCACGGCATAACTTTCTTAGGAAATCCCTTGGGATGTTCCAGAATAGGTACAATCGAGGAAGCACCAAGTTTTTCTCATTTTGTAGATTTGATAGATGATAATGAAAGCAAGAAGACGAAATTCTTTAAGTTCCACAAGTTAGACAAATGAGCTTTTGGAATTGATGCTCTCATAAAAATTATCTTAAAACGAAGTTTCCAAGGTAATTCATACACCCAAATTAAAAAACCGCTAATCAACTGAAAGAAATTATTCAATACACCTTAAGCAACCACTTCATGTTACTCTACTAAATTATTTATTTTTCCACACATCTTGCTGGTTATGAAACTTACATATATCTTTGAATCAGGGTCTAGTTGCTTTAACATCAACAACATTAGCAAGAACATGGTCACCAACAAACACAGCCTCGTCGTTTCTGTTCTCGTCTCTCTACCTCATCTCCCTCGGTCAGGGTGGCTACAACCCTTCTCTCCAAGCCTTCGGTGCCGATCAGCTCGACCATGATGATGCTGAACTCCCAACCATCAATGCAAAAACCCCGACAGATGAGAAACCAAAGAAGAAAAGCTTGTTTTTCCAATGGTGGTACTTTGGAGTATGTAGTGGCAGCCTTCTTGGTGTGACAATCATGTCTTATATTCAAGATAACTTTGGTTGGGTGCTTGGATTTGCCATTCCTATGTGTGCTATGGTTTTTTCAGTTGCTCTGTTTAGCTGTGGGACTAAAATTTATCGCTATAAAAGAGATGTTGAAGAAGATGAAGTTGAGAAGAGAAGGTTTGTGAAGGTTATGGAGATTTTTAAAGCTACTGCTTCTAGGCTCATGTGTTGGAGAAGTGTTGTTACTACTACCTTGTCCATTCACAACTCTGATGATGATGTTGAGTTAGAGTAAGAACCAAATCACTTTGATCCAAATCTAAGTTTGTTTTATAATCATTTGATTTTTTAAAACTAAACTTGTATAGAGCTCTTTTTCTTTTTTTGTTATATATTCTATCTTTTATGGTGTTTGTAAAATTTAAGCCAAGTTTAGTAATGATTTGTGTGTTTAGTTTTTATGCTTTTGAAAATTATGTCCATTTTCTCCTAAATTTTATACTTTTCACATTTTTTTTATAATTAAACTTATTTTTTTTCAATTTTTTACCATTGTATTTTCTTAGAAACAAGTTTTTAGAAATTTACTCTTTCTAGTTTTCAAATTTTGGCTTGGTTATTTAAAATATGGTTTATAAAAATGGATAACAAATTTATAGACTTATTTTTCAAAAACTAAAATCTAAAATTAAAAATTGTATAGTTACTAAGTGAGACATTGTAAAAACTAGAAACTATAGATTTTATAGAAATAGTAAAAAAAAAAAAGATGAAGAAGAAGAAGCTCTTCTTTGTTTTAGTATTTGAGCTGATTATATACTGTGATTTGCAGGCTGCAAGAGACCAAACCATTGTGCCATGAAAACTCAGGAGCAATAATGAAAGCCATGGTGGACAAAAACAACACCAAAATAATTCCAAGAGAAAGAGTGTGTGTGCCACACAAGGTAAAATTGGTTCTACGGCTGTTGCCAATTTGGACAATGCTTCTAATGTTCGCTGTAATATTCCAACAACCAGCTACCTTCTTCACCAAGCAAGGCATGACAATGGAGCGAAACATCGGAGCTGACTTCAAAATCCCACCTGCCACCCTCCAGAGCGCCATCACCATCTCCATAATCCTCCTCATGCCTTTATACGACAAAGTTCTAATCCCCATCACCCGTCTCTTCACCGGTGCCGAGAAGGGCATCACTGTCATGCAGAGGATGGGCATTGGAATGTTCCTCTCCACCATTGCCATGATCCTCGCTGCACTCGTCGAAGCCAAGAGGTTAACGATGACAAAAAATGCATTGTCGCTTAGTATCTTCTGGCTTCTGCCTCAGTACATAATATTAGGGATTTCAGACATTTTCACAGTGGTGGGGATGCAAGAGTTCTTCTACTCAGAGGTTCCAGTGAGTATGAGAACGACGGGGTTTGCATTGTACAATAGTGTGTTTGGCGTTGGGAGCTTTTGCAGTGCGATAATGATATCGATTGTGGAGTTGTTGACAAGTGTGGAGGGGAAGCCGAATTGGTTTTCGGACGACATGAAGGAAGCTAGGTTGGACAAGTATTATTGGTTGTTGGCATTTTGCAGTGGGTTGAGCTTTGTATTGTATGTGATTTGGTGTAAATGTTGCAGAACAAGTAGGATCCATGAAGAAGAAACAGAGTATTGAATTTTGAATCAAACTTTGTGTAGTTTGATGGATTTTGTAAATATTTTAGTGAAATTATCAAGGACGGAATTGTGGAATGAGATAGTAATGGGTCCTTGTCTTTTCCACTCTTTGTCAAAAGAGATAAAGAGAAGAAAGATTAGAGCTGGATACTTGGCTTTAATGTAGTCCTATTTTGATAAAAGTAAATAAAATTAGTGAAAATAGTTAGGGATTCTCATTTAAATAAATGATTTTCTACCCTTTTGAACTACGCATGCTTGGATTAGTTGGGTTTGAAAGATTATTATGCTTTTGTTTTTATTATTTATTTGTTTTGGTGAATACAATAGAGGATTAGCATGAGGTAAGAACTACATTATGATAGAAACTATCTTGCCTTGCTAAGCTCCGAAATGTACCCAAATTTTAATTTCTTCTCCAACTTTGAATTATGTTTCTAGTTAGGCCTTGTGAACATGGTTACCCATCATTGCTGATTAACAAAAATGTTGATGCCACTGTGGCAATAAATCTGACACATATATCCTCGACTAATAGGTTAGAGATTCGTATTTTTTGTTTGGGGTTAGTGATACGTTCGGATGACCCCGGAGGGACGAGGTTGGTATCTTTTGTTAAACACTAAAAAATATATAATAAACAAAAAGGTTGATGATGTGTTTCCGACGCAGTTTTGTGGTACTAGTTTTCACTTTGTGAGATAACAGCTAGTTTCCTGTTTTTGTCTCTCCCCTTTCAGGAGAAAAATAGTTGCTTTATGTCATGCCACTGATTTTCAAAGGATACAAATAACCTAAACTTTTCTGATTTTGCTCAAATTATCCACCAAGTTTCATGCAAATAAAAAGATGTTGTGATGTTGAAGCTTTTCCTCTCTTCTTAAAAATCAGGATGATGTTTATACTTTATATCTCCAACAATTCATACTCCGAACCCCGTCGTATTGAATACACGTTTTCTTTTATTTTCTTTTTCCACCTCCCAGTAGCCATACTATAATCCTGATATCCACGGCAAACCAACAAATCTTGAATAAGTTTTCTGATTTCTTGAATCACTAAGATGATTTATCGAACTCAAACCAACCATGACCTAAAACTCAGTAGCCAATTGTTGGTTGCATCAATGAACAGATATCAGATATCACCAAAAAGGGAAAATGCCAACTTTACCGTTCCTCCCTGTACTTCAATGCATAGGGTAGTCTTCAAGATTGATCCTCTATTATCTTTTCTCCAAACACCTCTACTCCAATCTTCAAGATTAATCCCCTATTATCTTTTCTCCAAACATCTCTACTCCGACATCAAAATCCAACACAAACTACTATATTTAAATATACCGCCCTATCTAGATCTAGAGAACTGGAAATTTGAGCTAGTCTTCCAAACATTTCAAAAGACAGAAAGCTTTAGTTGCACGGCCATTCATGCTATTGATCTTAGCGTACCTATTAATGGATACTAAAATTATATAAGTCTCCTTAGAACTTAAGGATACAGTTGTACAACATATAGAGCAGATCTTTTTCGAGTAAGGCCGTAATATTTATATAAGTCATTTCTCCAAGTCCCACATTTTGTATTCTTGGCTCATAAGCTACTTTTTCTTGGAAGCAAAAGCAATAGACAGATCAACAGAATGACCTAACCTATTTCAAAAGATTAAAAGAAACCAATGGTTTTAACCCTAGGGGCTGTTTGGACTGCCAATGTTTTAATTGTGCAAAAAAGCTCAACTTTGATAATAAACACTATTGAACTTGCACATTTATTGAGTATCTCCATCTTTTTGTTTTCAACGCTTTCACATTTACTAAGGAACTTCATCTTCCTTTCAATATCTACATTTTATGTTTACCAAGTACTCCCTCTTACTTTCTCAGTCTACTTTTCACAATTATCAAAAGACTTGATCACATCGGGTACAATTTACACGCCAAATACAAACTTGCAACTCCAGCATGTCAACCCGGATTTATTAACTTTAATGGACCAAAGTTGGCAACTTGAGCCATTTTTTCTTTTTTACCTGAAGAGGCCCAATGATGTTAGACAAAAGTCTCGATTTTAGTAATTAAGAAGAAAAAAAAACAATGAAAGCACGAAACTATATCCACTGTTATATTCTAGTCTTCAGTGGTAAAAGTTTTGAAGGACTACAATTCATCATAAATTAGCATTACATGAAAGAACTTTTGTATTCTTAAATCTTCTAACCATACAAGAGGCATGAATACTCCAAGCAGCAATCCCATGGAGTACCCAAGTTTCATCTAGAAATAGAAGAGATGTAAGCCTCTATATGATCCAAAACGAGGCACAAGTTATAGGCTAAAAGTTTAAGCGGCCCAAGCCTTCAAACCTTTTCAAAACATTCAAAGGAACAAGAAATAACACAAGGCTTTACTTCCAGTATATACTTAAAGCTAAATAAATGAACAATCTTACACTAAATAAAACTCAATAGGATCAGCAAAACTTCTTTCTATTTCTTGGTCAATATAAAACAAAAACCAAATCAGTGCCGCTGAGAGGGCATATCAATACAAGTTAATCACAACATCTGCAGTCTAAACTAACCATATTCAAACAATTATAAACGTAAGTTTACATTCCCTGTTCGATTTCCGATGGAATTTACCTCATTGATGAGCATCGTGACCATTCACATTGATCACCGCTTGCTTTGTCTTCCCCAAGTTGCTCTCTTCACCAAGATCATCATCAGAATCCAAAGTGAACTGACCCTGAAACCCAAATGGCTGCATCTCCGCCCCAATCGGGCGGTAATGCAAAAAATCACCGGCGCCTCCATTTCTGTGAATGATGATTGAATATACACCAATCACCAAAACCACTAGAAGGGCAAGATGGCAATTGAACTGAAGCGTAGCAATCGCTCTGGCTCTGTGATATTCAGGGTGTCCCTTGCATTTTATAGTGTAATTTCCTCTGCTCTTTTCGTGCAGAGAGCACCCATCAGTTATCAAATTGGTGCAAAAAGACAACCCCATTTGTAAAAACCAAGTCCCCTGCAGAATCAACCCAACCCCACGAACAATTTTGGGAGAACTCAATTTGGGGGATTTCAATTCGAACATTGTAGAGATAACACAAATCGTAATGGGAACAAGCAAGAGATCAAAATACCGATTCTCGATTCCACTAGTGTCTTTCCTCTGGAGGTAGAACAACAAAAACTCTTCCACAAAAGCGAATAGCGCAATTAAACTAAGGATTGTGGAGGGAAGGTGAAGTGAAGCCTTGAGATTGACCAAAAGACCGAGTATGGAATAGAGCAAGAAGAGAGAAGCAATGGCCAGAACTGGTAACTGGAGGGTGGAACCGACTCGGTCGCTGGAATTGACAGCGTCAAAAAATGAAACGAGGGAGTTTAAGATGACGAGAAATGAGAGAAGAAAGGCGAAGATGAAGGAGAGAGAGGATGAAGAAGGGGCGGTTTTGGCGGTTGAGTGTGGAGATTGAGATGGGGTTTGGACGGTGTTGAGAGAAGAGGAAGATGCGTCTGGATTTGAATTGGCAATGGAATTCAAGGAAGAGAGTGCCTCCCAGGCGCCGATGAGAAGAAAACCACCGCCGGCGACGGACAGGGTGAAGAACCCCATAGTTGGATCTCTTGCCGGCTGTCTGTTTTGCAGTTGATATGAATTCGTAGAGAAGTGGAGATGGAGAGTTCTTCGTTCTTTCTTTCCAATCGGTTTGAGCTTTGACTTTTTTCTTTCCTTTTTTTTTTTTTTTTTTTTTTTTGTTTAATTATCCAAATTTGTAGATAAATATTTGAATTATTAACTAAATAGTTTTAACGATTTGTTAATTTTGTAATTTAATGAAATAGTTGTTTTCTAATCTTTTATATCTATATAAATTATATATTATATATTATGGGGGTGGAAGGGATAATTTTTACCTTTCCATATTGTGAAGTAGATTCCTATCATACATTTTCATTTTTATTCATTATACTTTTCATCCCTTCCATCTCTACAGTTAGTTATTGATTCTTCCACCTTTCAATATAACTGTGTTGTTGCACTTGTATTTTATCAACACTTTCTCCTACTACAATTTTATCATTTTATTTTTGAAAGAAGATTTAGCCGTTAAAGAAACAACGAAATTATTTATTTACCATTTTGTTAAGAAAATTGAAGTATACAATGAAATGGTGTTTTCTTTTTCTTTTTTTTCTAAAAACCAACCATGAAAGGAATACCCCAAAGTAAAAGTAATAAATTAGGTAAATTTTAGTTAATGAGGTGATGGGTAAATATTTTGGTTTTTTGAAAAAATTTTGGTATCCAATTGTCAAGCCCACGAACGAATCATATGTTAGAATTAGAAAAACCGAATGCATTCACCATAATCCACACAGCTTCATCATCGTCTCCATTCTCCATTCTCCATTGCTCCATGAAATGTTGCGTACTCATTCTTCCTTCATCCTTAAACCCTCAACAGACCCATTCCCTTCACCCTTCACCTTCTTCCCATCTCAATTCCACCCCACACTCATCTCCCGTCCTCCTAAACCCTCCCGCTTCCTCCTCCGCTGCTCCCCCGTTGATTCCGAAACCCTCCCCAAATCCGCCATCCAAAGAATCGCCGACAAGCTTCGAAGCCTCGGCTTTACAGAATCACCCCCCGAACCACTACCCGACCCTAATTCTCCCTCTGCTCCTGGTGCAATCTTTGTTCCTCTGCCGAATCAGCTGCCCAAGTATCGGGTTGGCCATACCATTGATTCGAGCTGGAGCACGCCGGAGAATCCGGTTCCGGAACCGGGAACGGGGACTGCGATTAAGAAGTTTCATGAATTGAGAGGTGAGGTGCAGAAAAGGAAGAAGGGGGATGGGATCAGGGAGAAGAAGAGGGAGGAGAGAGCGCCGAGTTTGGCGGAGTTGAACTTGACTGAGGAGGAGTTGGCGAGGCTTAGGACAATTGGGATTAGGTTGAAGAAGAAGCTTAATGTTGGGAAAGCTGGGATTACGGAGGGGATTGTTAACTCTATACACGAGCATTGGAGGCGGTCTGAGGTTGTGAAGATAGCGTGTGAAGATTTGTGTAGGTTTAACATGAAGCGGACCCATGATTTATTGGAGGTTTGGTTCTTTATTCCCCCCCCCCCCCCCCCCCCCCCCCCCCCCCCCCTCGGTTCAGTTTGCATGTTTTGGATTTAGAGTTTGTGAAAGCAATGTAAGTTCAATAATAAGTTTGGTTCTAAGGTTTTAAATACTTTAAAAAGTTTGTATTAAGTCTTGAATTTATAAGTTCGTGTTATTTAGTCCATAGACTTCATAACTATTATGTATTTGTCTGTTAAATAAGTCTTTGTATTTAATATATTTTGTTTAACGCTTATACCACCAAATATTTTCATTCCATTCAAAATCCTTAAATTAAGTAGGCACTTTTATCATGTAAGTCTTAAATGATAGGACTGGTTTTTCAACAACTTCCACCTTGGAATGTGACCGAAGTCTCACATTAGCTAGATGGGGGAAGATCCATTATATATCAATGAGAACAACTATCTCCAACGGTATAAAACTTTTTGGGTGAAACAAAAAACAAAGTCATGAAAGTTTATGCCAAAACTGGACAATATCATACCATTTGTAGAGATGTGTACTGCATGGGGGTTGTTGTCCTTCACATTCTCATACAGTCACCCGACTTACTGGTTACTACTACTCTCACCCAAGGACGTGTAACTATGGAGGGAGTTCTTCTTTTTCTCGATAAGGTGCTATTTCTTTGATGAAATGAAATATTCAAATATGTACACAAGGGGCCCTTTTCAAGGGAATACTATAGATGCTTCCAATTTGTAATAAGAAAAGAGAAACTATGGTTCTTAATGGCCAGTAAATTTTTACCCCCAAACAATACGTTGGAAACAGCAGATTCTAGTATTTCCTTGGGAGATTTGGGAACTTCTAGCATTTATTTCATCTCTAATTTCCACAAAATATTGGTAATAATATTAATCCAAAGAAAATCTTTAGTAGCAAGAGTGGTAGTAATAATTTTAATCCAAATAAGTTATTTAGTAGATTTGAAAGGAAAGGATGATCTATAAGAACCAAGTCAATCCAGCTCTGAGTGTTAATTGGAGAAACAATGGACCATTGGAAGGCTTCCACGTAACTATGGAGTTATGATCGGTTTCAGACTTCCATAGCATTAATATTGATATGATTGTACCCAAAGGAGAGTGGGTTATTGGTTACAAAATTGAAACTTCTTGAAAAGCTTAAAGGGTATGAGACTCGATTGTAATTTGACCTAGCAATGTGTTGATTAGGGCTTCTCAAAATAGTAAATTACTATAAAAGCTTGAACTGCTCTGTTAGCAAATTTTGGTTGTAGAGAAACTTATATGATGCTTTGAAGCATAAAATGTACTGAATTTCTGATTACTTGTTACTTGGGGGACAGACTTTAAACTCAAGAGATTTCTTTATTTTCATTTGTCTTGGTCTGATTTTAACGGCTTGAAATGGTTCTTTTATTATAATGTTATGTGATGTTTCACTTCATCTATATAGTTCCTTATTTTAACTGGTACATGAATCCTGCTTTACATTCGCAGAGAAAAACTGGAGGAATTGTTGTTTGGAGATCTGGAAGTAAAATAGTATTATATCGGGGGCCCAAGTATATATATCCTTACTTCTCTCATGAAATTTTGAAAAACGAAGCATCTCAAGATGCTTTACCTGATTCACATAGTGATGATGAAGGGAATAGCAAAACAGAGAGTACTTTGTCCTGCAACAATGATGAAAGATCTGCTGGACCAACTTCATCTGTTAAAATGCCCAGTCCGACTCTCATTCAAGGTGTTGGTGCTCCAAACAGAGTGAGGTTTCAACTGCCAGGTGAGGCAGAACTATCAGAAGATGCTGAGAGTTTGTTGGAAGGACTAGGTCCACGTTTTTCAGATTGGTGGGGATATGATCCTCTACCTGTTGATGCGGATCTCCTTCCTGCTATTGTTCCGGGATATCGTAAGCCATTCCGTCTTCTCCCATATGGAGTGAAGCCTAAGCTAACCAACGATGAAATGACCTCATTGAGAAGACTTTCTAGGCCTTTGCCATGCCATTTTGCATTGGGTGAGTGGTTTTTTATACAAATTCTTTATAATATGAGCAGGAATGTGTTCATATATTTTAATCATTATACAGGTCGTAATAGGAAACTTCAAGGGCTTGCTGCTTCCATTATCCAGCTGTGGGAAAAATGCGAGGTAGCTAAAATTGCAGTTAAAAGAGGGGTGCAGAATACAAATAGTGAGTTGATGGCTGAAGAGTTACAGGTTATTGATACTTTTTATTTGTCAGATGAAAGGCCAGACTTTCATTGAGAGGTTATTGATAAATTTTCAATTCTCTTTACAAAGAGTATGTCTTACATCTTCTGTCTGATGACATATGATGCTATGAGAACATCATAAGTTCCAGGAAATAATGTCATGTAGTTTTCTAGACTGTGTAAACAAATAATCCCAGGTAGCATCCCTCATTAAATATTAAAAAGAAGTGTATATGTGCTTCAGACTTGGGAATGTGGTTGATGCCCATGATGAGTTCTTAGAGAAATCTTATCATTTTATATCTTTTATAAGCTAATAAGCAGAGTCTCTTAATGTGCTTACAAACTTAATATTGTCCTCGCAGTTGCTAACTGGAGGAACTTTGCTTTCCCGAGACAGGGAATTCATCGTCTTATATAGAGGAAAGGATTTCCTGCCATTTGCCGTTTCTTCTGCAATGGAACAGCAAAGGCACATGCGATTACATGAAATGAAACAGACGGATACAATGGGGCAGGGGCTGAAACTTGAGATAAATGAAAATGGTCCCACAAATGAAAGTCAGAGCATCACGGAGAGGAAAAAGATGGTCTCTGAACGGAGAAAGCTGATGTCATCTGAGACCTCTATGAGAAAGACTAGCATCAAATTGTCCGTTGTATGTCTATATTGATAATGCTGCAGCTAAGTATCTACAACTTCTGGTTTCTGAATTAGAACTTTCTGTTACTAATAAACAGGCATTAGAAAAAAAAGCGAAAGCAGAGGAAATTTTAGCAAAGCTGGAGGAAGAAGAGAAGCTCCAACAACCTGAAATAGATAAAGAGGGAATCACTGTGGAGGAAAGGTACATGCTGAAGAAGGTTGGCTTAAGAATGAAGCCTTTTCTACTTCTTGGTCAGTGATACAGAGCAGTGTTTTTTTGTTGAAAAGTAGCATTTCGAATTGATCTTTCTCTGAGAAATAAATCCTTTGTGTTTGTTTTATATTTTCCATACACAGGTAGAAGGGGCGTCTTTGATGGAACAGTTGAAAATATGCATCTTCACTGGAAGTATAGGGAACTTGTGAAGATAATTACTAATGAGAGAAGTTTCAAAACTGTCCATGATGTTGCACGAACCTTAGAGGCAGAAAGTGGTGGAATTTTAGTAGCGGTTGAGAGAGTGAACAGGAGTTTTGCTATCATTATATACCGTGGGAAGAATTACAAACGACCTTCACGTTTAAGGCCTGAGTCGCTCTTGAATAAAAAAGAGGCATTGAAGCGATCTATGGAGGCACAACGTCGAAAGGTGAGGCAAGATCAATCCATTTTCTACCATGTTTATGTATCTGTTTCCCTTTCTTTTGATCTTTTCCTGTTCGATGAAGAATATAATCATATAAACAAAGAACTTGAAGGATATAATCATATAAATAAAATTTTCTCCATGATTCTACTGAGAAAGTGGTGAAATGGATGCAACTATGGAAATATATGGTCCAGTATTGCTTTCTTCAATATAGTTATATTCTGGCTAACAAGTCGATGCATAATGATTATGGTTGATTGGATTGCAGTTAAAACTGATGCAACTAAGAGAAGGCCCTTTCTATATATATATATATTATATATATATATATATATATATATATATATATATTTTTTTTTTTTTTTTATCTCCTTATTTATATCTTCTGTATCTTAAGAAGAAACCTGAAAATCAGGGTCATTGTTTTATGAGTTGATCAATTATCACTAGCAGGCTACAGAATGGCCTCTTCTTGGATCTCAATTTATACTGGTGTATTCCAAGCACTTTTCAAGCTAGCAATTGTCTTCAAACTTCATGAGAAAAGCTGAATTTCTATGGTCAAGCATTGTCGCAGTGCTTGTATTTATCTCATCATTGTTTTCAGGACAAATGGAGATGAGAAAATGGAATTATGGATTTAGTAATCTTCCTTGTATCTAGATGAAACGCTGTACATGAAGTTTTACATAAACGACAACTACTCTACTACTCTAATTCATGCCAACTATGCATGTGATGTGACTCTTTTTGCTTATAGGAGAACGTATTAGCCTCCTTTTTTGTAACATTTTTTGATAACTAACATACTTGTTTCTTATTAAAAAAAAGACTTGTTATTATCTCTCCGTAAGCTTCTTATTCTAATTGTTGCTGATTTTGCAGTCACTGAAACTTCATGTTTTAAAGCTTACACAAAACGTAGAAGAATTGAAACTAAAATTGGTGAGTTGCTTTCAAATCTGCATACCTTCTTTCTTTGGTTTTCTTTTTCCATTCCTATTTTGCCAAGCAACTCTGGTTGAGTCTCAACTTATCAGGATGAAGACAAGCGAGCAATTGGTATGGAGTCAAAAAAGACATCAACGTTTCAACAGGTGAGCCGTTTCTATATTTTTTCATAACAGGACTTGTCTACCCCCCTAATAATCATTAGATTGGTAAATTACAGTTGTGATATGAATTAGGGAAAAGAAGGTATAGACGAGATACAAACAACTGGAAGTTTGAAATTAGTTGCTGATTCTGCCTGCCTCTCTCATGCAGAAGATAATACTTGTTTGGAGGAGGATGAAGTGGTAAGATTCAAACCATGTAAATGTTTCTTCTATTTATTTTTCTCCAAGAAGCCCCGTCAAGGGTATGGAATCTCTTGGTCATACCAGCTTAGAAGTCTCAAGTTCGAAACCTTAGGTGAGCTTAATATAAAATAATTTCAATGTCTTGAGGTGGGCACGGAAGCCCATGATATGCGGGAGCAAAGCTCCAACTCCCGGTTATCATTAAAAAGAAAGACAGAAAGAGAAGCTGCTGCTTATTTTCCTGTAAAATAGCTTCTATTCCAAAAAATGAAAATTAACCGCACTTGAAGTGAATAAAACAAAAACTTTTACCTATTATGCAATACTGCAGTTTGTGTAACTGTAATTTGTACGCATGTTGATTCAAATTGATTCTGTGGTCTTTTGGTGAATCTGTGTTTGTTACTGTCCTGATAAATATGTGACGGCCATCCAGAAGTAACTTACAAATTATCTCCTGGCACGATTGCTTTAGGCCAAGGTCAAAAGGGGTCATGAAACTCATTCGAGTGGAACTATGTGTTTGGACACTTCAGTAAATAGTTTACAAGCCACGAATGATGTCTTTTTCATACACAATGGTGATCAGAGTAATGCCACAGCCAGACCATCGTTTGAATCAGTAAGGCAAGGAAACCATGCAAAGGTGCCCATGGATACCACTGCTGAATTTGGAACAATCGAACCTCAATCTGGCGCTAATTCTTTGGTATGTCAACAATTGTTTGTATCCATTTGATATTTTACTTGGTATAATTGTTCATGCACTATAGCTGCTATAATTCCAGTCAGGAAAGAATAATTCTGGAACTTCAGATGCCGTGCATCATGTTGCTTTGAATGAGGACACGAAACCATCTGTTCGACTAGAAGAGGAAAAATCACCACCATTACTTTCCTCAATGAGGATAAACCAACCTGGTTATTTACCTGCCAGTGCTCCTCAACTTTCCAACAAAGAGAGGCTTCTTTTGCGACGGCAAGCTCTCAAGATGAAGAAACGTCCTGTGCTTGCTGTAGGTAACTTGTGATTCCATCTTTTTCATAGTGAGCTTTGTGTTGCAACTTTTAAAGCCAGATATTGGGAGATGCAGGTGGACAGAGCTTAAGGAACTCAGTTTCAATCCTTTCTTCTTGGATTGAGCTGGTGGATCATTAGAGAGGGAAATAATTATCCTTTCTTCCATTTGGATATTCAAGGATGAATCTTGAATATGCATCCCTCTACTTGAGCCATGGCTTTTAAATCTTCTACTATTTGCTAGGCAGTGATCTCACCGAGTAAAGCTATTGACCTTGACATTTAGATTCCACAATGTCTCGTCATATAATTTATTTCTTTGTTTTTGAGTAGAACTATAGACTGTGGCTTTTAGATTACGCAACGTCATGTCATATTATTTCTCCGTTTACACTAGCATCAACGCCTACATTAAAGAATAAATTATGCACCAATATTTCATCTCATCATTCATTGCTGAAAAAAAAAAATCAAGTATGCCTCCGAAGAAATATAATGTTGGTAACTTAATTTCTACATTTACATTGACTCTCGTTCATTTTTTAAAATGCCTTTTATTAATTTTCAGGCAAGAGCAACGTAATTACAGGAGTTGCAAAAGCAATCAAGGAACATTTTAAGAAACATTCTCTTGCTATAGTTAATGTCAAAGGTAGAGCCAAAGGAACATCGGTCCAGGAGATTGTTTTTAAGCTTGAGGTTAGCACATTCAAGTCTCCCGTCTTGTCTGTGTTTCTCTGCGTTGAAGTGAATTTAATGCTTTAATATCTGTTCATTTAAACCACTCTCACTTTGCCAGCAAGCAACTGGTGCAGTCCTAGTCTCTCAGGAGCCGAGCAAAGTTATTCTTTACAGAGGTTGGGAGGAAGAAGATAAATCCCAAGATAGGAAACAGAATGCTACCGTGATGGAGAACAGTGGTGAAGATCGACTATCTATGTGCTCTGAACTCTTGGCAGCTATTAGGGTTGAGTGTGGACTGCGGTGAACAGGAAAGGTCAGCTCCTCCATTTGAAATTCTAGCTCGTGTCTCAGGTATTTCTTAAATTCTCGCAGCATATGCACTTCCATTACAAATTGTTTTTCGTATTGTATATAATATAGGTTTTAAAGGACCTTTTAATTTCTTTTCAAATAACCCCTCCACATGTCTTATAACAAAGAAAGACATCGATGTAGTGTAACTACCTATAACAAAAAAAAAATGATGTCTGTGATGATTAAGAAATAATGAACAGTATAACTACCTATAACAAAGACTAAAAGAGAGATTTGAAATGGTAAAGTGGTAGTTAATTATAAGTTAGAGTAGTTGGAAACACCAACCAATAATGGGAGTTCCAAACACAAATGGTAAAAATTCATTTCCACCCGCTTGAAGTTGGAGGCCAAATAACCACCCCATAGAGTATGCCCTTTTTAAAGGCGGTGGATAAAAGTAATCTAGAAACAATAGATATTAATACCTTGTTTTATAGCATTTAATCTCTGGTGGTACATGGGAAGAATTCATCCCATTGTAAAATATGTTCCATGATATTTTTATTTAATCATACATGCTATAAGCTTATGTGATACTTGACTGAGCACCCATAAAGAGTGTTCATTTTCTTTGTTCGACATATCAAAGCTGTTACTTGAAGAATTTCTAAATGTTCAACCTCCATCTCCAGAAATCAAATGGCATTTCTTGGCTCGGTGTTTGTCGGTTCGTAATTGGATTGTTTTGCCGTTTGTCAGCTAGCAGGTAAGATTTAAGAATGTGCCATGTCTCAATCTTGATACACATGTAAATTGGTAACTGATTTTCAATGTCATTAAATATTGTTTATGATCTAAAAACTCAATTCTCTAATGCTATGGTCTAAAATTCAATTATTCTGTATGCGTTTTCTTTTTTTGCATTTTCTGGGGCTCATTCAATGGATTTATGTCAGGTTGGAAAAATCTTAAAAAATGAGATAGTTGGTGGAAAATTTTGGAGAGTAAAATACTTTTAAATATCATAAATTTTATTTTTCTCGGTTAATTTTGTCCGACTTCGACATCTAGATTCTTTTTATATCTTAGAAAAATCGTTTCAACATTCTTTTTCGGTCTGTCTTAGTTGAATTTGACAGATTTTAGGTTTTGTTTTTGAAATGGTTGAGATTCGTCAAACGAAACGACCTCTATTAATTTAGAAAATTTGTATATTCAACTATAACATAAAACCAACTAATAACTATTAATTTAGAAAATTTGTATATTCAACTATAACATAAAACCAACTATATTAGTCAAATCTCGATTTGAAATTTGAACATGCAAATATTTTCTCACGTGGTTTAAGGTTTTTGAATAACTTCAAAGATTTAAAGATATTTTGATCATTTAAGAATCCTTTATCTTGAAATTTAATTTAAAAATAAAATTTGAGATGCAAAAACTTAATTTTACCGATTAACACAAAATTGAATATTATCACATTATTATTAGACTATCTATTTAAGTTCAACCCCTAATCAATCTCAATGGATATAATATATATATATAAATAAAGAGGACAGAATGTAGAAGTAAAATTATAGATCCATCTTTTAAACAAGAAGTTTATAAGGCTACATACAAGTTTTTGATTATCGAAGAGAGGCTTTGATAATTATGAGCATTCTTTTCATTTTTGATTTGGAATCAACAAGCTTTAACGGATGGGGCGGTCGGAGAAGATCCCTTCGCCCCCGTCCTTGGCCGTTCCCTCTTCCCACAATCCTCGCCGCTCCTCAACCCCAAAGCCGCCATAAACTTCTCATTCCACCGTCCTTTATCTGCCACCGCCCCTGCCGTTGACGACGGACGTCCACAACCATGCTCCGCCGGAAACCGGTGCTTCAAACACACTTTCAGCCGGCAGGTTTTGCACACACAAGTATTCGAAAACGTAAGAATTTCCCGGCACCGCTTCACCGCACACGTGGGCTTCTTCTTCTTGCTTGGATCGCAATCTCCCGATTCGTGATGCCTCTCCAGAATCTTGGTCTCGTCGCCGCCGTCCTTCCCAGTGGTCTCGATCGACGTCGAGCAGATTTCGCAGACCACAACTTTTCTGCTGTTCCGATCGGATTCAGGGCAGTCGTGGGATTTGAAACCGCGATGTTCCGAACAGAAAACCTTCACATTCAAACAATTTTCAGAACTAAGGAAGAAAAAAGAAAACAAGAGAGCTCAAAATTGAAACAAGAGATGATGATTTAAACTGGCAATTGGGGGATGAAATTGAAACCTTTTGGCAACCGTCGCAGGTGAAGGGGAGGAAATCGAGTTGGTGGCAATCGGAGTGCTGGCAGTGGCGGCCGAGATCGGGGAAAGCCTCTGTTCCTCCGGCGGCGGCCATGGTGGTTTGTTTGTGGGAAGGTTTTGGATTTAGAAATGAAAAGAGAATAGAAATAAGGATGAAATTATGGAAGAAGATTTATTTGGTTTGTTGGAAACTTAGAGGTCACCCGAAAAAATGGAAGAAATCTGAGGTATTTATAGGCTTTGAATTGACTTGAGGAGAAAGTTAATTGAAATTACGAAGTTATGTTTTGTTTTTGTAAGAAATTTAGAAACTTCTGGATGAACGGTGGAGATCCCTTCTTCCTACGTGGTGTAATCGTGTTGATTTTTTCCAAATTGCCAATTATTAGTTTTAGAAAAGGTTAATATTTGAATAACAATGTAAAAATTGTTGAAAACTTAATTAAGTTTTTAGAAAACGATTATATATTAATAATAATAATAATAATAATAATAAGTTTATGTTTGTTTTAATATATTTTAAAATTAGACTTTATTAGTTTGAAGTTAATTTGTGTCAAAAATTAGAAATAATGACAAAATATTAGAGTAACAATGTGATAGATTTTCAATATTGGTAGAAGGAAGATCGATTAGAAGATTTGTTTGGATTGTATTTTTAAGTTATTAAATTAAAAAAATAAGTTGTCAAGAATAGATCGTTTGGTAACTACCTAAAATAAATTTTGAAAAAAATGAATTTATAAAATAATATGGTTTATGAAAAATACCTAAAACCAACTTTTAGAAAAATAAATTTGGTGCTTTTAATGGTTAATTTCCTTAATTTGTAACTAAAATCATCCGACTAATACCTTCAACTATCCTTACCAACCAACCTTCGACAACCATTTTTGTCGACAATTGTTATCGGTCAACTTTCTTTCACCGTTTTTTCATGGTCGTTGCCTATCAACCTTTGTTGGTCGTTTTTCTGTGACCGTTGTTGGCTTATTTTTGTCAATTGTTTTGTGGTAACCGTTACTAATCAACTCTTGTCAATTGTTTTTCTACAACTATTATCAACCAACTATCAACAACCCTTTTTTTTGCAATTGTCATCGTTTGACTTCAAATGACCACCGTCGTCCACCTTTGATTATCATTTTGTAGTGATTGTCCCCGACTACCTCAAACCACCATACTTAATGATCGTTGTAAAACTTCTATCAAAATTTCCATGGACTAATTCTATATATATAATCTTTTACTCTATTACAAATCAAACAAGTTTTTACCTAAGAACACTTTTGAAAAAAAAAGGTTACCAAAACACACGTGTTTTTCTTTCAATAAGCTTTTAGAAAAAAAATGTTTAAATGAAACTGCATTCTTTAGAAAACAGTTTTTTTTTAAGTCATTCCAAATAGACCCTAAACCGGTCTCTTCCATTAGACGTTTATCATATTAGACCATTTTTAGGATTTGTTAAAGTACGGATTGAAGATTTATAATTAAATATAAATAGATGATATTCCAACCATAATTGTAAATTTTTCAATCGTATAGAATTTAAAATACGGTATAACTTGTGGAAGAATTTTAATTTTGGTATGAGTAGTCAAAAGCAAGCACAACTTGCTCATACACATTCGAATCTGGAATTAACCATGAGTTTCTAATTCGTCCAATAGTTGTATTGGAAAAAGTTTTTAGGTTGAATAGATAAAGCTACTTCTAAAAAGTTATAAATTGATTCACCAACATCGTTAGATGCAATTTTAATTTAGAGATATACGGAGATTTTCTTTGAATTCGTTATGATTTAAATGAAAGTATATATATTATTTTAATTGTATTAAGTATAATAAAGAATTATACTTTACCTTGAAAATATTACCGATCTAACTCTACCAACAAGAACTTAGTTCAATTAGGTTTCAATTTTCATGACAGTTAAAGTTGAACTTTAGAGCTTCATTCAAGAGAGCTAAGTTTAATTTCCAAATCTTCAGATCTTCTCTTTTGATCTCCTTCCAAACGAAGGATACATTCTGTATTAATCAAAGTATAGGCCCAATGTGGATTATTCATAGTTATCTTATCTTTAGGGTCAACTTTTGGACTTGAACTTGAACCCAAATTGTTTGAAACTTTCATCGTACGTTTCAATTGGATTGAGCCTTAGGCCCGAATTGCACAATCAACTTCCTTAATCAACCAAATAAATGATTGGTTGTTTTAAGCTTAGATTGCCTAAAGAAAAGTGACGTTTTGTCTTCAAATTTCAATTGAAATGGCCAACAACAACAGCTGGGAATGGGAATGGGAATGGGAATGGGAATGATATAGCAGTAAACACTCATCCGCTAAAAAGATTGTTTCCCATAGGTTCTTTACCGAAATAAAGCAGCCAACTAAAATTTGAGATAGAACTATATCCATTAAGATTTTCTTTTTAATAAGAAAAACGTCTTAAAATTCATCAACATCAGTCTTCCATAAAATAACGGGGTTTATTTATCAATGATAAATATTTTGTTTTGTTTCGTTTCGTTTTATTATTTTTTAAAATGATCCAAATTCTTAAAAGAAAAATGTATTCAATAATCAATAATGAAAGGTCATTGTCACTCAAAAAAGTCAGTACCGCTAAAATCTTTCATTTGTTCAGTTCTTAAAAGAAAAATGAAAACAACTACTTTCATCCTCACCAATGACAACCAAGTCCATTCACTTGAAATCAAATTGTTCATGGGCACAACAACTAAACTCATACCTTGACTTGACATTGTTTTAAAACTTGGGACTTGGGAGAATGTCAAACCAATTTCTTTCATCCCAATTTTCTCTTCCACCATCTCTATTTTTCTCTAAAACTTGATTGGTTTAATTTTAGTTAGTAAACAACAAAACTAGTAATCAATCACTATGTAAAATAATAATAAAATTCTCAATCCCTAACTTGTTCTTCGATTTTCCTTCACCCACCGTAGCCTGGAGAGTAAAGACAAATAATAGGTCTTTTTTTTTTTTTAATACATAAAACCCATCTGGCACATCAATCAATACCTCTTGACCTTAAACCATTTGTGACAAATTATAAAACAATAATAGAGAATAAAGAATGAAATATATAGGAGATAGGCTCCATGAACTTCCAAAGCTTATGATTTTTCAAGACAGAAATTCCAGCTCAAAAAAATGATGCTTATGAAAACAGATAGCTGTAAGCAAGTTATAACAAAGGAAAACACCAAGAGACAACCAAGCAGAAAAGTCTAACAAGTAATCTCAAAAGAGAACATGTAAGGAACTGAAGAATGTATATACATTTTTCAACAAAATGATAAACCATTATCCATCCCCTATTTTTAAAGCTTGAATGGTTCAAGCTCTATTTTTTGTACTGAAATTCAAAGTTCTAAACTATTCTTTATTGCACCAACATTGAGGCAGGATAAAAGGTGTTAAAGAAAAAAGGAAAGATTCTATGCAAAATTAAGCAAAAAGATCGTGCAATGGACAAATTTACAAACTTGTTCAATCATTGCCTGGCATGCAGTATCTTCTTCCATGTGAGCATTCCCATCCCAAAAGCAAGAAACCTGAAATAGTTATGAAAACAACCGAAAACAGTACCTAATCTAAAAGGGTATTTGTCATATCACCAAGTTTCAGTCACAGAGTGGAATATAATTCACATGGCTGTTAGGTGGAATAGATTGCTTAAGGCATATTCTATGGCATTATTTAAGGATATTAAGTATATTTTGTCAAAGTTTATAGAAAGAAGAAGAAAAAGGGTCTTTGATTCTATTTCTTTTAGAGAAACGAAACCAACAAAGAGACAGCTTTCATGTTTGAATTTACAAACTCAGTTTCCAGCTCTCGGAAGCCTAAATATCAATGATATAAATCTCTTTCCAGGTAAAGAGCCAGCCTCATTCATCCATTTCAATTTTCAAGTCATTGACCTAAAACTTCAACTCTCATTTTATTTCTCCTTTAATCCACAATCAAAATAATCAGTTCAAATCAAATCTTAAGAACTAACACTATGATCACAATGATCAAAACTCAAATCATGGACAAGAGTTACAAGAAATATAATCAATAGAAGGACATTCTTTATAAATTAAGTAAACTATGAATTCTTCCACCCTTCTACAAGGCTACACATCATAAAGAAGCACAATTTAAAAACCCCCACTAGAAGAATACAAAGATTACAACCCAGAAGAACCCAAACAATTAAACATGTATATATATATATATATATATTGGCTCAGATATCACAATTGGTGCGGAAGTATACAGGTTTTTTTAATATGCTCATAATCAGAAAGGAACCAAATGTAAATGATTTGATTCCAACCTTATGCAATCTTCAAATTGAATCATGAATAACAGAAAGCCTCTGAATTCAATTAATCGCATCACACTTATGCCTAATCTCCCCTTGATTCCCTGTCACGACTTTATAATTACTCAACTTTTCCATCGCTCGAGCAAAATCATTGAAGAACTTTTTCTCATCCGCCGCATACGCCTCCACGAATGGCCTCGTCCTCCAATCATTATACAACCCATGATCAGACTTCAAGATCCCCAATCCCTTCGGCAGATTCTGGAAGTAAGAGTTATCAAATTTGTTGGGAGTCATAATGTCATTGAAAACCGACAATGTAGGATTCTTGTCATAACCAGAACAAGCCTTTTGCAACCCTTGCGCGAATCTAGGGTTATACTGCGTATCATACGAAGACGACTTGCTATAATTATAGATCTGAGAACTGAATTCCTTACAATGCGAGAATCCAATCGTATGAGCACCACATAACGCTACCATTTCCTGCACAGTAAACCCCCGAGCTTTAAAAATATCAATAATCTGAGGAATCGGCGAGGTAGCTTTCGGTAAAGAACCAGGAATCGTCGAAGCTTTAGACACACGCCCATCTCTACGACCAAGGAGAACATTGTAGTAAGGTCCGCCAACCATGGTGACGAGGTCACGAGTGGCAACAGCGAGAATGTCGGCACAAGAGACAGTGTTGGGACATGCGAGCTCGAGAGCGGTCTTGGCTCGAACGATAACATCGAAGGCGTCGCCTGGGAGAGAGAGGTTGATGTCGGCATCGCGCTCGGCTTTGTTGAAAGGAGTGGAGGAGATGAGGACGGAGCCGTCGCAGCCGTTGGGAAGACAGTCGTGGAGGAAGAGACGAAGAGTTCCAGCGGCGGTGGAAGGGCTAGTGATCTGTTTGTTGGTGACTGTATCTTGGATAATCTGACTGAATCTGGGGCAGGATTTCTGGTAGTAATTCGCGGTGAGAGGAAGGGATTCCGATAGAGAATAAAACGAAGCCGTTGAGAGAAGAATGAAGAGAAGCTTCAGAATCTCCATCGTTAACTCTCTGTCTCTCTCTCTCTCTCTCTCTCTAAAGAAGAAGAAGAAGAAGAAGAAGAAAGGCTTTGGAGTGAAGTGAAGAAGATGACGAAGAAGAAGAAGAAGAAGAAGAAGAAGAAGAAGAAGAGGGTAAAAACGACGTCGTAGCTTAAATCCACGCGGGGTTTCGATCTGGACCGCTAATCACGGACCGAGAGGGGACCCACTTGTATAAGTTAGCGGTACTTTTAATGGAATATTAAAATAACTAAACTTTTTAAAATAGTGGGAAAGGGAGAGGAGGAAGCGAATGGGAGAAAGGCAGGTGGGGAGTGGTGGGGGTTGGAATGACGGGAATACCCTTGGGGAGAGATATGAAAGATGGGAATGGAAGTAGAGGAAGAAAACAGGAATGTGAGTTGGAGATTTATAATGGAGGCAACGAATATATCGATATCAGTGAGTGAGTGAGTGAATGAATTATTATTTATTCAATTCTATTACATTACAGGACAGGACGTGTAATGTATTATAATCTATTCTTCTTCTTTTTCTTTTTTCTTTTTTCAATTACATTATTTTCTCTGTAACACAACACTAACTATATTTGTAAAATTAAAAATACATTTCTTTTTCTTTCTCTTTTTCGGCACATTAAAATTCAAATTATTCATTTTATAATAATTTAAAACTCTTAAGATTAAAGCTTACTCCAAAATTTAATGCTGCTCGGATCACCTCACTAATAATAATAAATAATAATAATAATAATAATAATGCCCTACTTTTTGTTTATTTTTTTAAAAGCTCCCTTAATTATTATTATTATTATTATTATTATTATTATTATTATTATTATTATTATTATTGCTTCGCTTTTTCAATAATATTTTTTATTCAATTAACTTCTTTTTCAATTCTTAAAATAGTTTTTAATGTCTTTCGAGCTGCATTCAAATTAAAAATTCATATTCACTTATTTTGTTTAGTATAAAATTTATGTTTCTCAAATTAAAAGGTAAAACGCGTTTTTATGTGGAAATTTAAGCATTTTGTGTATAAAAAGAATTTTTCATCTTTTCGTTTTTACGTTTTATTCCATTTATTTCACATTTGCTTTCACTTCACTTTTTTGTTTTGTTTGTACAATCATTTTATATACTATTATTCTCTCAAAATCTTCATATATATTTGTAGCTTTAAAATGATTTTTTTTTTTTTTTTTTTTTTTTACATTTCTTTATTCATTCTCATTTTCTAGTCATTATTTAAATACACAATGACATGTCTAAAATGTTATTATTGGTGATCAAAATCTAGATTGAAGAAAACAAATCAAACATTTACTTGGCAACGATAGTAAATCTCTAATTTGAAAAATAATGTGACCTGTAAATAAAAATATTTGTACATAAATGAACTTCATGCCACACAAACTCTAACATGTTAGAGGTGCATATATGCAACAAGTATAAAGGGTTTTTCATTTGCCTTAGGATTATCATTTGGTTATCTTTTAGGCCTACAATAATTACTTTCCAAGTACTTTGTGAGACTCACTCTCAATCCAAATCATGCTATCTTTTCGATTTTATTGTTCACGTTCTGTTGTTTATTTCCCTTTTATCTATCCAAAAACTTTTCATAACATGTAAAGGCATTCTTACAGTGGAAGGAGGATGATTGGAAACAGTGCAGAGATGTGTATTTATTGCTAATACATTGATAGGGTAAATAGAATTGTATTTAGAAATTGAGAATTTGTATAATGTTAAGTAGTTGTATGCTTTGTTAAATAAAATAAAAGAAGAGGGAACGCAAGGAGGAAGCAGAGGCGTGCCTTATGGGTTGGGGTTTGCGCGTTAAGTTCACGTGTTACCATCGTGCCGCGGCGCCTAAATATGAACACTTACCATTGCAATTTCCATCTCTCAATCCAATTTCTTTCTTTACTTTTATATTTCTTTCAAATTAAATATTTTTCAATTTTTTCAAATCAAAATTGAAAATAAAAATAAATAAATAAATAAATAAACATTGTGGTTTGTCGGTTCTATTTGATTGGTAAACCAATATTTAAAATTATTTCATAATTGTTCTCCACGACCACACTCTTTCCCAAATATTAAATTAATACGTAAATTGATTTCTCTTTTAATGCCAAACTTTTCAAATATCAATCTTAAGAATTCAGGATCCAATCTTCTATCTCTAACATAAAATGTTAAATGTCCTTTCATTTTTTTAACTACAAATCAAATATGAGACATTTTAACTTCAAAAACAGAGAAATGCATGTGAGTTATAATTTCCAAATATATATCTATGATATTTGATTTTTTTTAAGAAAAAAAAATTTAGTTATTAGAATTTAGAGGAAAAACCACTTTATGTAAATTCAAACATGTTAGAAGTGCATATATATATGTCATTCAAACTTTCTCAAGTAATTAATATAGGAGGATTAAATTGTGAATATGAGGGTGCATAGAACAATTAAAGTATTTATACTTTAACTTAAAAAGAATTAAGATGCTCAATGTCTTTCTCCTACACCTTTGTTGTATTAAGAGATAAGATACAATGACCAAATATAAAGTTTAACCTAAATAAATATTATTTTAACTATATTTTCAACATTAGAGCATATATATTTAGTCTTATATCTTTTTTTGATCTTAGTGATATCTAGGGAATATCACGAATTAACAAAGTTATAAGATAAACAATAAATCCACGAATTATTAATTTGGAAGATAAGATACATTCATCTTTATGTATTGATCTGATAATCATTTGGTTTTTAAATTTTGGATTTAAAAAAAATGCTAGTTTAGTGCTATTTTCTGTTCATGTTCTCAAAAACTAAATCGAAACCATAATGTTTAATCTAACAATTATTTGGTTTTTGAGTTTGATATTGAAAAATTAAATGCATAAACACTACAATTTGCTTTGTTATCAACTATGCAAGTCAAATTCCAAAACTAAAAATAATTTTTTTTTTCTTATTTTAAAGTTGAGCTAAAAGTTTGGTCTTTTTCCGAAGATGTGAACAACAAAATTTAGAAAAAAACAAACCTAATCTTAAAAAAAAAACTATAACCCCAATACAAACTTGTTAAGAAATGGGCCTAAAAAAGGTTTTTATAAAGGAAAACGGTAAAAAATAGAAGAATAGGCAAAATATCTTTTGTTCGTATAAATAATTTATCAATTTTTAAAAAATACATAAATTAAAAAATAAAAACAAAGATAAAAGGAGTTATCACAATCAAATAAAATTTAAAAATAAGCTTTTTGAGGGGGAAAAAGGATGGAACTTGATGCCCCCATTGACTAAAGAGCTTTCTTTTTTGTTCACAATAAGTAGAAGAAACGATGAGATAGTGACCCTCAAAAATGAAAAATCTTTCCCTCTCTTTTTTCACAAATGTCACCTTTCGAAACTTTATATATCCAAATTCACTTTCAAACAAATACCTTATATACCAAAATTATAATTTCCTATTCAATTATTTAAATGATCACAAATAAGATATTAATATTTAGTACTCAAATTTGTGTTTATTAACTTTAAAAATTTTATGTCCGATAAATCTCTATTTTAGAATATATTTAATAAATCTTTAAATTTTCAATTTTATCCAACAAGTCAATGAATTTTAAAATTTATATCGATAGAATATTGACCTTCTTCCATAAATTTAATATGATACAAAATTAAAAGATTAGAGTCTCATACAAAATTTAAGACAAATTTGAAGTTTTATTTATAAATTTCTTTTATTTACATAAACTACAAATATGATCGATATCACTATATCCGGAAAATTGAAAGCTCAGTATCGACATTGACAACGAACAAAAGTTTGAATCTCAAGCCTACTTCCTATATGCCAAACACTGAAACATTCATCAATCTGCAATGACTAGACTTGTAATTGAACATATCAAAACAAAAATCATTTCAAGGAATCACTAACCTCCCATTACCATATTCTTCATATTCTTCATTCCTCATTAACCCTGAGAGAACTGAATCATGATCATCTCCCACAATCTCATCATATTCTTCCCACCATTTCATGAATGTGCTATGTGGTAAGAAAATCTCAGAAGATACAGCGTAATTCCTCATCAGTTCCAAAACATAATCTTCAAATTCTGTAAGCTTTGCTAATTCTGCTTCCCTTTCTTCTTCACTACAATCCCCTTCTCTCACCAAATCACATGCCAGAATGGCCTCTTCCACATGTACCCAAAACAGAGAATCCACAGTAAGTATAGAAGAAACCGCTTCTTCTTGCATCGAACTCGAATCAGGAGTCTTCAAATCTTTGAACCATTGTTCTAGCTTAGTATAGTGCTTTGGCCTGTGAGATTTGTAGTCCTTCAACCCCTTACGGTAGTGTTCGGCGATGTCGAGTGGTTCAACCATTCGTCGGTAGTTTGTCCCACCGAATAATAATTTTACATCAAACGGAGCTCCATCTCGCAGTGGCTTTCTTTCTGCTTCTTCTACCTTGTTTTCCCAGTAAACTTGTAGGATCTTTTTGAACTCAGCAACTCTAATGTCAGGTTCACTCATTTGGTTTTTGTAGCTGTCATAGTAACCAATGTTATCAAACTTACATTTTTTCTTGTACCATTCAAGTTTTGCCATGTTTATTTTCACGTCATTCAATGTTTTGGCAAATGGTTTTGTGTTCTCAAGTATCATGTTCATCTCGTTGTCTTTTAATGTTTTTGCGAGTCTGTTAATATCTACTACTCTCTGCTGCTGCTGCTGTGCCTGCAATGATTTCACAAAGGTAATGTAGAATTTCAGCACTCGTTTGCTAGGGTTGTTTGTTAAGAAACCAAAGTGTTCAAAAATTGTTCATGTTTCTCATTTCTTAGAAAGCAACAAAAAAACGAAGATCCTATCCGATAACCATTGTTGTTTTTTTCTTTTGAACAAGCTTTAAATGCTACTTTTTTTGTAAGTTAATATCTATTTGCTACGACTATTTTCAAAATCCTAATCAAAGTATTGCCCATGGATAACTATTTGGTTTTGAAAATTAGGTTTATGAGCACTATAGCATGAATAAGTATTCCTTTGAATGTTTTCGAGATCCAAGTTAAACACCATTCTTGAAATCAAAAACAAAAAAGGAAAAGTCAAAGTCACTTCTCCATTTAAGATTGAGTTAGATTTTGAGAACTCAATCGTATCGGGAAAGTTGAAAATCATTATAAGAAAGTTGTGAGAAAACAAGCACATCTTTAGAAGAAAATTAAATGTTGTTACACGAGATTTAAAAACCGAGAAACTGTAACGAAACAAACATCATTTTCATAACAGAAAACGTTACCAAATAAAATCTTAAAACATTTTACAACCCAACAAAAGCAAATTTGATGAAACAGTTGAGAAAATCACGTCGAAAAAATTTCACAAATCCAACTTACTTGATTTTGAGCAACTCCAATAGCTTCAAGTTGTGCCAAAAAGCTCCCTGTCCACGACTCTGCATTTTCTATTTTGACATTAATGTTAGCCTTAAAATTGGTCTGCTTTATTAAACGATCAATTGTTTCCTTATAATCAAAGAACGCAGAAGCATTAAGAAGAACATCATTATTAGCTTTAGTTGCCTCCAACATTTTCAAGATCGATTTTGGGTCTTCGAAACAAGAACACCCACCAGATTGGGAGCAGAACAAGAAAGTGCCAAAGGGATAGTAAGCTTTGTTGTTCAATAACTTTCTAGGAAGAGGGTCTTGGTTGGAGACAAGATGAAGGAAGCAAGAAGACCAAGTTGAGAAGTGTGAAATGGCGTTTTGAAAGGCTTCATTGCCTAATAGAGGAGAACCAAAAGTTATACAGAGGGGGCGTTTGGTTTTGGTGAGATCTATACAGTCCAGAAGTAATAAAGTGAAGAGAGAAGCAACCGATCCTCCTAAACCATGTCCTGTGATTATTAATTGAGTGTTGGGATTGGATATCAGCCTTGAAATCTGAAATACACAAAATCATGCATTGCATCCCCATCAATTTAAATGCCTAAACCAATCATAATGAAGAACTGTTATCACTGTTTTTCTCTTAAAGCTTAAATGCCCAGTAAAACGTAATAATCTTTTGGGATTTAAGCGTAAGATGTAAGAAAACTGTTGATGTTTTTCTTGTTGAGAGGTGTCCTATATAGGTACTACATGAATAAGAGGAAGTATAGTTAAAATTGAAATATGTAAAAGAAGAGAAAAAAAGAACTACATACACGTTAAATTTTGCATTTAGTCTTAATAAGGAAAAATCTTAGGTCGCATTTGCAACAGTTTGTAACAATTTGATTTTTTAGTTTTCGGTTTTTGAAAATTAAGCTTATTTCTTCTCATTTTCTAACTATCTATCCACCTTAACGAGGAATGATTATCAAACTGAAACTTAATTGTTAAGAATTTAAAAAATAATGAAAAAACCCCTACGACTTAACACACCATGTTGGCAAATGGCAATTGGTGATAATAGTGGTGATAGCAACACACTTTGAAAGTTCACTTGCAAGTATCTAAGTATCTATATATACACACATATAGAGAACCGAAATCTTCTCATGTAGAACAATTACCACCTCCTTTTTGCCATGGACCTTACACCCAAAGTCATTCCTAACAAGTATTAGTATATATCCATTTTAACAAAAAAAAAAAAACCCATTTTTAAATAATGGAGAAAAGGGAGAAGAAACAGACAAAGAATTGAAAAATACCTCTTGCTCGTAAACAGGATAGAAGCGGCGAAAGAGCTCAAGAGCGACTCCATTAATGGCGGAATCCGAGCAAGTTCTAGACTGAAGAAACTCAAACGCAGTAAACTCATCCTTCACCATATCCGAAACCAAAACCAGATCTTCTCCTCCATCTCCTTCAATAGGATTTTCCGTAAAGTTCGGAGCAGTAACAAACGCAACAATCTTACAATTCAATCGCTCATTGCAATATCCATGAAGCACGGAATAAATGGGTAAAGTAAATTGAATTTCACTACGACGTTTCGTAATCGCGTTCCATGAGTGTTCCAACAAATCTGAAGTCGCAATGAAATTCCCTAATTCCAACCCACTGCTGAATCTGAAGTCAAAAAACAACCTAAATTAGAGAAATAGGAAGAGAAGAGAGAAAAAAGGAGAATTTAAGTATGATTACTGGTGAGAAATATGGTCGTCCATTGATGATGATTGGTGTTGATCGAAGAATCGAAGTCTTTTGCAGTGGATTTAAGCACTGATGAGCTGGTAGTGGCGTTGGTGGGGGTGGGTGGAGTCGATGCGAGGCATTGGGTTGGAATAAAATGGGAAATTGTGTTATAAAAAAAAAAAAAAAAAAAAAAAAGGAAAGTGGGAAATGGTCACTGTCGCATCGCATTGACTTGGAATTTAGGCATTGCTTTAGATATCAAATTAAAACAACAACTTCCTATAGACCATATCGAAGGGATTTTTGTAGGGTTAGTCCAAAATAGGAGGCCCAATCACTGACCCACCCCTATATTTTAAAATGGTGTCTCCACCTTCTAATACAATTGAGATGCAATTGTTATATAATTCAAAATTATTTTAAATTCACATTATAATATCAATAACTTTTGTTACATTTTGAATTTTTTCGATTATTGTTATGATATCGAATATGATTCTAACTTCCTCGAACTATTTGTCCTACTTTGATAGATATTGACTAATTGATTGACCCAAAAGTTTAAGCTAATGGGATGAAAATGAATTTAAGATTTGGTAGGATAAATTTGAGAACGTAGCTTAGTTTTTTCAAACATTTCTAAATTTTGTAATTTTTTTTCTAAAATAGATTGAGTTTAAGTATATATTTTTATTTTTAAAAGATCATTGATCAAAACTTTGATGATTTAAAAATAATGAAAATAAAAAAAGCATTTTATGGAATTCATTATAAAAGAGTAAAAAGAAAAATTGTTGAATAGCATCTTTTGTAAAGACACAATCCAACAAATTATGACTTTTTTTTCTAATAATTCTTTTTTCAATTGTCATCAGACTTTTTCTTTTTTTTTTTTTTTTTTGAAAAAGTTAAAAAAGTTAGTGTGAAAAGCATAATTTCTTTCTTCTGGATTGAAAGTATCCAAATTTCTCATGCAATTCATGAGCATATTTGTGGTTCCAAATTCAAATCTCTTACGAAGTTTAGCAACTATACATACAAATCTAGAAGGACAATTTTTCTTGAGAGTAAAATGAAAATCACCTGAAATCTAAAAAAACTCCAAAATTCAAACTCTTAACCTTGCTAATTTCATGGTCGATTAACCCAAAATCATAGAGTTCAATGAAACCAAATCCCTCTCAAGAATTTCATCAAACGCCTATGGGACATCACCCAGTTCTCCACACTGCCCGCACATACATCGTAACCAAACGATGACGCCCATCACCATCCTCGCCAAATGGGCGTTTAGTCGTAAAAGAATGACCAACCCACCAATTTTCAACAACAAAAACAAACAAATAGATAAATCAAACAGGACTAAAACAAAGATGTTAAAAAAAGAAATTAAATAGAGATGGTTGGGTTGTTTGCATCATTCCAAGGTCGTATCTTGATTATTCAAAATTGAATGAACATAATCAAAATCAAGAAAAGAAATTAAAATAAAAATTTGTGTTGGATGATTTTTCATATACTTGTGTTAGGAATGACTGTACTATTTTATAAGAGTTGGAAATTAATAATTGCTATTATTTAATATATTTTTTAACTCAAAAATCATAGGGGTGTAAATTGGTCACAACCTTCTACTGAAGGAGTTGACTGTTGTTGTGGGTATTATAAGATAATATGTTTCGATCTGCCTTTGATGCAAAATTGAGAATAAAATCTTTGAAGCCAACGTATATCTTCAGTTTCTTTATGTAATTCACCTATTGTTCTTCATTTGCTTGGTCTTTTATGTTCTTTTCGATTTGGAACGAAGAATTTGAGCTAAAACTTCAAAATGGTAGAGTTGGGATTAACGTGGGAACACAGGAAGAATTTTTCTCTATTAGGTGTGTCCCAATATTTTGGTAAGTTAGTAGAAGGTGGGCTAAATCCTAGGAGTAATTTTCTAAAATTACTGTTTATTTTGGTAGGTTGTTATTTATTTATTTGACTAATAAACTGTAATTAATTTATTCATTACAGTAATTTCTAAAATTAGAAAATCTGGATGAATAATAAATAAATAAGTAATATAAATGATGATTTGTTGATAATTTGTTATGCATTACAAAATTGGAAGATACAGTGCATAACAAATCTTGAAGTTTTGGTTAATTAGCATTATGGCACTAATTTAATTGTGAATATTTGGACATAATAAATTGAAAATTAATGACCAAAATAAATTAGTAAGCAACTTAGCATTTGAGCTTTCACTATGTAATGGAAAATTTTCAACTTACCATATATATAATCTTTCCAAATATTGTTAATTTGGATAAAAATGGTATTGAAATTTTCTTCTGAAGATATTTTGATTGGTAATTTATTTTACGAATATAAACTAATACAATTGAGCCTTTTTATGGTTAAGTTTGAATGAACTATATATAGATTTGTGTTCCACAAATTTAATTCGTACGTATGGGCTAATAATTTAGTGAGTTTATTTCTATGCTATATTTTTGGATAATATTCCTTATATATATATTTGATGAGTATATACTATAATATTTTGTATAGTTTGACAAATAGTTTGACAAATTTATGTTATAGTAATGAATACTATTGTGATGATTTGAATTAGTCTATGCATTCTTGGATGAAAATAATGTATGGCATGAATCATGCATAAGATTAATTAGAAGTAGAAAGTCAATTAAACAAAAGGATCATGAATACCTTATAATAGAGTTTTGTGAACTAAATGGATTTATTCATGAAATTTATTCCTCTCAACAAAATAGTATTGTTGAACTTTAAAATATAAGTATTGTAGAACTTTAAATATGTTTTGCATTTAAATATTTAGAAGTGTGGGGGCGTCTAACTAAGGTAGCATATCTTGTATTCAAGAAATCTTCAACATGATTGAAAACTCTTGATTATGTTTACTGATTATATTCATAATAGTGTTGCATATATATTTATATATTCAAATCAATTTGTGAATAGTGTGATCTACTTGAGCATGTCTATTAGCATGTTAGCATGGGTAGAAATGTATATGTCGTGTGATAGAGTTATGCATGACTTATTTCATGAATTGTTGATTAATTTGGTTGTTAATTTTCATGAAATTGAAAGTATTACTATTACTTGTAATCAACTTTGGTTGTACAACATTATTTGCATATTACTAAAGTTTGCTAGTAGTATGAAAATATGCAAATTCATTCTTTATGAATCTCATTGGATCTTACCAAAGCTTAAGATATATTGTCTAAACTATTGAATATGTGATTATGAGGAACATGGGGGACTTATACCCTAAAGTGTCTCCAAATTAAAGTGGTATCAGAGTCATGTTGTTATGGTTTTGCCTTGTTGATATAATTCTAGGTCGAACAAAGGTGTAGTGGAACCTTAAAAGTAGTCACAATATTATCCATGGTTGAGCTCTATTGAATAGGCAATATGCTCTAGCTAGAGAGGAGTTAGCCTAGATAAAAGTCTAATGGATGGATGTCTACTTTAGGGGAGGTTTAGTTGGAACTTTGTTCGAGGGGAGGATCGTTGGGAATGCGACCAAAGTCTCACGTTAGATAAAGAAACTGATCATAAGTACATAGGTGTAACTTTAGACTGATGAAAAATATTTTGAATCAAACGTGGAATTTAGAATGTTTTGATTCTTATTCTCGTACGACCAAATTAGCCACTATAGAACCTTAAAAGCTTTTGTAGTTGTATGTGGTCTTCTAATACATCAAGTGTATGTAAAGATGATATTCCTCAATTATAACTTGGTATAGTCAAATTTCTTTATGGTCTTAAACTAGTTCCTGAAAGTTTAATGAAGAAAAAAAAACATTAACAACACTGTAAACAATGTCTCGAGTAGTGAATTGTTGATATATGTGTTTACTAAAAGTTGTTTGGAGTTTATTGTGTGATTATATGTTTATATGTTGGAAAGATTTATGTGATACAAACATAAATGTTAGTAATGCCATAAAGTTATCACATCTTGAAGTCATGAAAGATTTATGTGAGACTAATGTGATGAGTTTAGTACTATTGAGAATGTTTTAATTTATGTCAATCACACATTGAATACCATTAAATAGATTTTAATAGTTTGATAGTGCTCTTATGATGCCAGTAATGAGCCTTAAGAAAAGTAAATGAGATAGTGTTTCTCAATCTGAATATGCAAAGATTAACTGTACAAGACATGTTGCTGCATATGTTGTGAGAAGATTGAGTATATACACACATAATCCTGATTAAGATTATTTTATTGCTCTTCGTCATTTATTAAGATATCTTAAGGTTAAAATAGATTTTGGTTTGCATTGTAATTATTGTCTACCGTACTAAATAGGTAGTGTATGCAAATCGGGTAACTTAGAATGGCGAGGTAAGCTTTACCAGTGGATATGTGTTCTTAATAAAAAATGTACCGTTATATGAGTCCATTAGTATGAATGACATAGAAGCCTAATGGGAGATGTACCATTATGGGGGTCTCTATACCAGTATATTTGTATTAAGATTCATAAACGGCCTTAGGGTATTGCCAAGAATAGTATATTATGGCAAAAGAAGACATATTCGTCAGAAACATGGAGTTGTGAGATGATGGTTGAATGAAAGAATTATCTTCTTGAAGTATGTAAGATCTGAGGAAACTTGTAGATCATCTCTCCAAAGACCTAACAAAGAGAGAGTAATTTTAGGATTTTCAACAAGTATGAGACTCGAACATCTGATGGTCCATAGCCCTTTATTTGGGTGGTCTATTGCGATAGACTTGATGGTCCATACCTCTTTTCTGGGTGGTTTGCTACGGTAGACTTGATGGTCCATAGCCATGTATGGGTATTCCTTAAATGGATTTGATGGATAAAACTAAAACCTTAGAAATTTCCATAGCCCTTCTTTCGAGTGGTCTCAGTTTTGAGTGGTTTGTCTTTGACAAACTTGATGAAGTTGGTCTTAATGTGGACTATTGTGAAGTCTTCATAGCTCAATTTTGAGTGGTCTATTGTGATAGACTTGATGAAGCAATAAACGTGATTGTGAGGGTGTGGCCGTCTTTTATGAAAAAGTTTAAGGATCTTTTTCTAGAGCTTCACGTTGACTCGAGGTTCTATGTGCACGGCCTTAAATATCACAATTTTGAGTTGTCTATTGTGATAGACTTCATTACAGAATCAGAAGAAAATTAAGAAGTAAAACGTGTTGTGGGGGTCTCAACCATAGGTATTGAAAGTTCAAAAGGTAACTTACTTTTTTTAATTAGATTGTTGCCCCACCTCACAACACATCAATTCAAATTGAAAAATATTGATGTTTAAGTTTATACTACTTCTTTCTTTGCTTAGAGAAAATGCTTTATTACTGTTTTTAATTGAATTGCAATGGTAACCATTCGTGGGGATTGTTAGGAATGACTATCATTGTACTATTTTATAAGAGTTGGAAATTAATAATTGCTATTATTTAATATATTTTTTAACTCAAAAATCATAATTCTTTTATATATAGTGTGTGTTTAAAGAAAAGTTTTTGGGTAATCTTTTTCCTTTTCAACAAAACAAAACCCTAATTTCTTTCTCTGCTCGTTTTTTTCTTCTCATTCTTTTCCTAACTATAACTATTACGAGTGCACGCTAGAGTTGCATATGCCATTTAGCATATGCCATTTAGCACCGAGGTCGCGCCGAATTTTGCTTTCAAGACAGTGGTTCGATACGGCACAACAAAGATGATCAATGTTTGTTTCTTTCTAACAACTTGCTCCCTTGTCTGCGGATTTAAGGTTGGGTCTACTAATTTTGGAGTCGATTGGTTCTTGCTATCCGTCAGAGATCGCGAGAAAACTGGCCGGTTGCCTGCTTGCGTGGAGCGCTTCTGCATGCTGTGCGTTTAAGAAAAGAAGGAAAAGGAATATGTTGATACTTCACTATATCTTGATCAGCAAGTCAAAGATCTAGATACTTCCATCAACATCCAGATTTGTATGGGGAAAGTGGTCCATTCTTGGATCTAAAAAAGAGTTTTGAGTGTTTGAAAAGTAGCTTTCTTTATTTCATATACATCCTTGTGAGGCCTAAAAGATTTTGACTATATTTGGGCTTCACCATATCTCCCTCTATCAATTGGATTAATTAATGTTCTTTTTCACTTCCATTCCTTTGAAACTTTTTTGTTTGTTGTCATGTGATTCAAATGTGTATCATGAAACTCACTTCCGAAACAAGACAAACACAGAAAAAGGATGTGCCTAAATTTGTTGTTTATGGTTCAAGTTAGAGATCTAAACCATGAAACCTTATGAGTTTAAATAGGCTATACATATTATTATCTATAGTGGACAACTAACTCAAATTGCATGTAGAAGGTCAACAGTTGAAGTGTTGAAAGTTGAAACAGTTCTTTTATACCATATTAGGAATTAAAATAAAATATTTAAAATTCTGGAACTAAAATAATGTAAATCAAACTCATCCTTATTTACTGCCTTTTTGTTTTTTACTTGATGTAAAATAATTAAATAAGATACAAGAATTTGAACTTTAACTTGGAAGTAAAATAAACGCCTAAACTTGGAAGCAAAAACAGCACCAAAAGTTGCAAAAGAACAAAACTAGATAGAGTAGATTAATTTCAATACCTTACCTTACCATCATATTATCATACATCAAATTCAAACACTCCAAAAAACAGAGCATACAATTATGAACAGCCCTATGGCCTAATCCTATATGCTCTTTGAGTAGTAATTCCAATGGCTATTGACCATTGAATCAAACCAGATTGTAGAACAAAACCCATCAAGAAATATGAAACAAAAAACTGTGTTCGTTCTTCATCTTCTTAAACTTCATTTGGCTTAAGGACACTTATTTCTCCTGCCATGAGTGGTCATGTCAGTGTAGCACTTTCCACAAACTTCCCTATTGCCGTATGTACCTGGTGGAACACACCTGCACCTGTAGCAGCATGTCACGCATGCCCTTAGGCACATCTTTTTCCTTGAATGAAGTTGGCATCTTCTTCCACATTCTGGGTAGCAGGCTGTTTAGACATCAAATATATCCCGTTTTATTATCATTTTGGAAAACTATGCTTTAAACATGGGCTACTCAGAATCTAAAATGCTATTTTAGTAATGTGTTGGTAAGAAAAGTAAAGATTATACAACAACAAAATTTATATATCATGAGCACATTCATAACAATCAAAAGATGAAAGGCAGAAATTTACATATTTAGAATGCCAAGTAGGTTATTATAGCAGGTGATTACCATGGTTCGTACATCCAAGTAGTCTACAAAATAGTCTATGTTTGGATTAGAACATTCTGGTATATTTGGGGTGGTATATTTGGGGTAGAGTTTTAAGTGGAAAAAGATTAGGGAATTGGGTCAAACACCAAAGATTATGATAAATGGGGATTAGAGCCAATAACCCTCACTTCTGCTCTCTTTTCCTTTGTTACAACACTACATTATCCTACCAAATAACCCAATTCAAATTCTATTATTGTTTTTTAAATTACTATAATCATAACTTTCCCCAAAAATATTTCATTATAGCCCTACGTAATTCCTCCCCCAAACATATATACTATCACAACACCTTTCATATTTCTTCACCCAAATACATATTTACATAACTCTACCAATGATAACATTTAGCCCAAACACATATCATCATAATACTGGGATTATAATTATAATTTTTTTTCCTCGTAACTCTTTCACCTCAAACGCACCTTTTAAGTTAAGTTGATTACCATAGTGCCCGTAACAATGAGTCATTTGAAAGAGTAATACTAAAGTTAACTACAGATTATAATAATTCAAAACAGCAACTAATATAATCGTATTAGAATTTGAGTGAGCACACCACAAGTTTGAAATTGCTGAAATTACCTTTTGTCATGTTTAGAATCAATCAAAATCAAAATTAATTCAAAATTTAATTGTACGCTTTTAGGTTGCATTTTTCATATGATCAAAATCGATTTTGAACTATTAAAGACAATTTGATTATGAAAATGGCAAGTGGTCCCAAACATGCTATTAAGTATGTAATGCATAAACCCAGAAGAAGTAAAGATGAGTAAGAGATAATAGACAAATTCTTTACCCTTGCCTATGACTGGAGGTGGCCTAGGAGCTGCCGGAGATGGTGGCTTCACTGGTGGAACAGGAGTGTAAGGTGGCTTCACAGGAGGAGATGGAGTGTAAGGAGCTTTAGCCGGCGGGGGAGAAGAAGACGGTGGATTCACCGGTGGAGAAGGAGTGTACGGTGCTTTTACCGGTGGAGAAGGAGTATAAGGAGGTGGTGGAAGCTTAACTGGAGGGGCAGGGGTGTATGGTGCTTTAACTGGAGGTGGTGTCAAAACAGGGGTTGTTGGTGGCTTTACAGGCGGAGCTGGTAGTGGCAGTGGCTTCACTGGCGGCGCTGGCGACGGCGATTTGTAAACTGGAGGAGATGGAACTGGAACTGGAACATGGGGGTAAACAGCATCCTGTAATGTAAAACCAAATACCAAGCAACATTCACTTCTCTTCACTATGTTACCAAAAGACATTAGAAAAATGTGGTCTAAAAATGTTTGAACAACACAACAAAACCCAAATAATGACAACAAAAGCAACAAATCCCAGCTCACAGATCACATCACAATCAAAATATAAATCACCTTCTCTTGGGACAGTCCATTGGCATTGGCATTGGCTGAAACCTGCAAAAGAAAAAACCCAAAAAAAAGCCAAGAACTCAGCCTCAAATCATGGAATACAAAACCCAATCATTCTCAACACCCAATACATTAAAAGAGAGAATGAGCAATACCCATGAGCCAAATAGAAGAAAAACGCTAAAAACAAAGAGATTGGCCATTGAGGCCATTTGTCGAACAGGTGCTGTGGGCAACTCAGAACAAAGGAAGGAAGAGGAGAAACCTGATTGATTACAACTTGAAGAAGCCACGCAGAGGTTTAAATAGAGGCAGAAATAGTAAATGGGAAGGTTCAAATTTCAAGAAGATGGGGTTTTGGTAAATTGAAAAAGCAAATTAAAATGTAGGTGCGTAGATGGATGGATGGATGCCAGTTCAGATCAAGGTGAAAATGATTTTTTTTCTTTCAAAATTTTGTTTTGGGGTTAGCAAAATTTTAGACCCACATGCTGAATAAGAGTGTCTGCAGGTGCGGGCATACTAAGTAAGAAATACTGATCTTCTTACGAGTGTCCTTTGCAATTATTTGCTACCTTTCTCCACGAGCTCTTGTCTTCTCTTTGTTGGGTTTGGTTGATCAGTTTTGAGAGTCATTTTAGATTTTAATTACCACTAACACTACCTGTTAATAACCTTGGGGTTTTCAGGTGTTTTGAGTATTTGGTTCACTATCCTGAAATTGGAAGGTTGGAGATTGAGTAATCTGAGTTTCGGTTTGTTTAGAAAATAATTTAGGAGATTGAGGAAATGGTTGAATTGATGACTTCATTTCCATCTCTTAGATTATTCCAACACTTAAGCAAGTGTGTGTTGGTTGTCGTGGTGATGTTGTTAAACTAAAATAATATAAGTTAGGGAGTAAAAGATGAAGTAAAATAATGAATAATTATTTGTATGAGTTGGCGAAGCTTTTTCTAGAGGTTTAAGTTTGTCAGAGTACTTGAGTACTATTTATAACCTTTTTATACTATCAAATGAGATAATTGCTATGCTATATTACATTACTTTGCAAAAGCTGTCACCAGTTAATATAAATAATATTTACCACTTTTTTTTTATTTATTTATCCATATACATATTGTCTATGATGACTCCAAATAGATGAACAAACACTAATCATGTCTCTATACTAACTTCATCTCCATATATATTATCTAATTAATTAAACACTTTAGTTTATTATTATTACTTCTTTTTTTTCTTCGTTTGAGGTATAAAACGAACTTAGTGAAGATTTAATATATTTTAAGCAAACATATTTATTTCAAAGTTTCAAAATTACTCAAATAATATCTTTTCCTTTAAAATCTTTTCATTAATCATATTCCAATTTCCTTAATAAACTATGATAACTAAAATAAAACATTTTTATGGTTAATTTTTATAAATATAACCATCGTAATATTTATAATCTTTATAACAAAATGAAAATGCCATTTGATTCTTTTAAAATATTTCAAGTTTGTTATTTCTTTTTATCATCTTTCTTCTCTTTCTCTTTACAATTCTTCCGTGTTTCTATCGTCCTTTTCTTTTCTTCTTTTGCAATTTTTTAAATATTTATATTTGTCCTTCCTTTTTATCCTCATTCTTCTATAATTTTTCTTTTTCTTCTCATTTTCTTTCTTCTGTAATTTTTCTTTTTCTTTCCATATTCTATTATTGTGTAAATTTTCTTTTCCTTTTTACCATTTTTTTTTCTCTTTTTCTATAATTTTTTTACCAAATATAGAAGATCTATATATAAACGATTGATTGTGTACAAAAGAAAATTTTGAAAAAATAGTTTATATTTGGGTCCAAATATAAACAAGTATTTCAAAAAAAAATCGTTTAGATTTGGCTACCCAAATTTAAACTATTAAATATAAATGTATCAAATAATAGCCAAATAGATGATAATCACTTATATTTTACGTTGTGAGTTTGATCTATACAGTTAAATATTAGGTGGTTTTGGTACATTAATTAATTAAAAAGATAAAATATGAATATAAAAAAAAAGAAAGTAAAACTTAAAAGGAGTAATGTTTTGGGTAAGCGATGTTTAGTTAGAGAATAATGAAGTATTAATAAGATAAGGAGAGAGAGAGAGAGAGAGATTTAAGATGAAAATGGGGAATTATTAAATGAATAGAGAGAAGAAAAAGAAGATGTAAAATAAGTAAGAGGGGAGGGGAGGGGGAGGGCATATGATGAATAGGACAAAAAAGGTGGAGCCAACGGAGGCATTTTTATTTTATTTATTGGGTTAGTATCCACGTGACGACACGTGAGATGACATCAGTCAAAGCTGTCGGCTTCACCTAATCTTTACTTTTTCCACAAATCTTAAAATAAATGAATGAGATGAGATGAGATGTGATGTTCCCACCGACGACTCACTTACTCAAAGTCAAACTTTTCTTCTTTTCTTTTTTTTTTTTCTTTTATTTGTTTGTTATTATTTTAAATAACGAAAATGTCAAAGTGATTTAATTAAGTACTACACTAACACACTAACTACTTATTAACCTTTATTCTTTAATTCCTTATTTAAATTCTCTCTTATCAATTTCCATGTCTTACTTTTTATAAATAATAGCTACAACCCTACCATATATACACACAAGTTTTAAATCTAAATGTCATGAAATTTGTAAGATAAATATCTGCTAACTCATTATTTTTGCTTGGATATATCGTAGAAGAAATCCCACCATCTTTTTCTCTATCAATTCTCTTTTTATGTTATGTCGACAAAAATTCACGCGGACGACAAAAAAGACATTTCTACCCACAAAACTTAAGTCGATGGAAAAGATTTTTTACCCATGAAAATCATCTCGTGGCCGGAACTTGCATTTCTATATGTCCAAAGTTTTTTTTTCTTTTTTGTAGGAAAAACAAAACTATTTCTAACGTTTGGATAGGAATTGCATTTTTGGCCATGCATGATACGCTAGTGGATAATGTTCGTTTCATTTTCATCTATGCACAAAAAGTCGCTAGAATTTTATTACTACCAACTTATTTCTAACAACACCAAAAAAAAAACGTGGTAAAAAAACTTCTTAATATTTATTCCACATTTGTTATTATATATGCTTCTAGATCATGAGTTACTAGATTTTTTGGTGCCTAGTTACATGAGTTATTAGATTTCATTTTCGCATACCCAAATAAACAAAAAAAAGAAAAATATTAAATATAAAAAAATGATTAGCTCAATCGGTTGGTTTAAAAAAAAAAAGTCATTTCCAGTGTCTTCAAAATACATAAACCTGAAAAATGTATATTAAAGTGAATAAGAACAACATGATAAATCTTACCTGTTTGAAATGAATCAAGTATTAAAGTAAATTTATATGCATTAGGTTCAAATCTTATACGTTATTCACCCATTCAACACCTATCAAAATGATCCAAAGGTGCATATTAAAGTGTGATTTCCAAGTGATATTTTAACTCTCAAAATAATCTAAAAAGTTCATAAAAAAGTATGAAAATAGCACTTCAATTCTAGAACATATTCAAAATACATGAACATTCATATTCAACGTTCAAGTGTTGTAGTTTCACTTCTAAACCCAATTTAAAATGTGTTTAAGTGATATTTTAACTCTTAAAACAAGTGAAAGTTATTTAAATGTGATTATTAAACTAAAAACCAACTAAAAGTGATCAATGCAAACATGCCTAGTAACCAATATTTTGATTCGTAAAAGTATTTATTATATTAAAGAAAAAGAAATATTTACTCCAAATATAAAAAATATATATATAATTTTAAATTAATTTTAGTGGAGAATTTTTTTATTACAAAGTAATCAACTTTTTATTTTCAATCGTCATAAAATATTTTACAGTTTTGAAAAATTAAAGAAACATAAATGATTAATTCTAATGAACAGGTAATTAAGCACATGATGAAATCATACAATATATTGTTGCCAAAAATCATGTGTCGCTATCATACATTGCTTATCTTATAACATAAATAATAAATAAATACAAATTTATACAAATACAATAATAATATATATATAGCTAGATAGATAGAATGAATTTTGAGTCCCATGAATTTAATTACAATTATTCTCCAACAAACTTGCATTTGACTCTTTAATATTTAATATTTATAAACTATATGACTCAAGTTTGAAAAAAATGAAATAAGTGTTCCAATAAATAATGTTGTATTAAATATGTGTATGAAACCACTTTACCAGAATTTTTATCCCATACTTAATTTAGATTTTTACTTTTAAGAATAGAATTGAAATGTTTATGAAATTTATTAATGACAATATTATAGTTTTATTAAAAAAAAATATTTTAAATAACATTTTTTAAAAAAATAATTATAAATACAGATTATTATACTCAATTTATTGTTGATATTTTATAAATATTTTTAATTTCGTTTTTTTGATATTTGAAATTAGTCAATGTTTAAAGGTGTTATTTTAAAAAGAAAACATAAGTGATAAAGTTTGATGGGATATTTTGTAATTTAGCAAAAAAAAAAGAAAAATGTTGGTTGATATGATGTAGTTATTTTTGCTTGTTGGCAAAAGCGTATTTTTGTGACAACATTATTGTTTTATTAGAGTACAACGTGACAAATGTAAATATAAATTTCATTAATGTTGTACCTAAAGTTATGTATTATTGAGGATGGCTTCAAGGTTTTGCATTCTGCAACTACACATTATCATTGTTGTTCTTATAATTATTATAATTACGGTACCAAAAGTAGAATATAAGAATTTGAATCTCTTATCTCAGTACATGTCAATTTAGGTACCAATATATTAATAACCACATAAATATTATTAAAGTTTGCATATGTTTAGTTCGAAGAAAAAATGGAATTATAGATTTCTGTGTTAATATATTATTAAAATACTATATATTGAAGTTTCTTTAATTTCAATTAATCACTTTTAATCTCGATTATTCATTTTCCATTAAAAAATACCAAAATAGGCAAGATATTAATAATAATTTTCACGGAAAATATAATAGGTGAAAGATGTCAAATTCAAAAGTAAAAATACAAATAAGTAACAAAAAAAATCATAAAGATTAAATTTAAGATTTATTAAAAATAGTTAGGGACCAAAACGATGTTTCAAACGGGATTAAAGCTATTTAATTTTAATATAATAATTGAGGGAGAAAAGAAAAGAGGAAAGAAATGGATAGTGAAGAGGTTGAGTTTGAAAAACAAAGTCAGAAGCTGACCTATTTCATCCATGGTGTGTAACCTAAAGGGTACATAGTCTCAATTATTGGGGCCCTCCCACACCCAAAGGACATCAAATACATCTGTCATTTAATTATTTTTTTTAAAGAAATTTAATGTAAATATTTACAAAATATAGATAAGATGAATATTGATAGAGATTGATAGACTTATACTAGGGTATATCATCAATGAATATGAAATGTTTTTATATTTTGATAACTCTATTTTTGTTTTTTATACATAATGTAGATATAGAGATGGGACAAGATCCTTCTAATTTATTTCAAACATATGTATCGAGATTAGATCTTGTACTAAAAAGAAGGGATGGACCAAGATTTGGTCAAAGACATACATATCAACCAAGATCTAACTATTTAAGTAAAATTTATCTAAGATTTTTTAAATTGTAACATAAGATATCATAATTTTCTTTTATAAAGAGAGGTTGATTAAATAAAGAGGTTAGAGTGAAAATAATGAAGGTGAGTATGGGGCTTTCAAGAGAGATAAAGTGCATGAATAAAGTAGAAAAAAAGGTTTTCAAAATGGAAAATATCTATTTTGTTACGCTATAGAAGAAAAAAAGATCGAATCCTCGACCTTAAGAAAAGCAAATATAAAAAGGTTATGTTTTTCCTAAGTTTAGAAAGACAAAAAAAAGTTAAGATTATCGTTACAACTTTTCTCACTCACCAAGTTTGCGGTAAATATCAATATAAAGACAATGCTAAGGTAAAGTTCAAATCACTCGTCCTTGATTTAGTTTGAACTTGAAAGCTTAAAAAAATAAAAACATAGAATTCGTAAAAAAAAACATAACTCAAATTAGTGTTAGTTTTATTAAGTTCAAAGTCAAAAGCTTGACTCCCCTCAAAAAGAAAAATATTATAAAACTTTTATTTATGCTAAATTATTATTTCAATCACCAAAAAAGTCATCCAGTACCAATTGAAGAGATCAATTTCACTACACAGTTAAATTCAACCCTTAAATTAAAATTATTAAATGATTCACTCAATAAAAATGAAGAACATTTCCAGCTTGAGCCACAAAATCACTATTTATTTTTATGAAGATTAAAAATGTAAAACAAGAAATAAGTAAACAATTTTTTTTGGGTACCATCCAAGATTCCCACAAAATAAATGCCACCATAATGCACTGTGCAAGAAAAGGGATTGATTTCGAAAACAAATTGGCCATTTGGTCTAATGACATTCCAAATTTCTATACTAATGATCTAAAGATAAAAGAAAATTTCAACCCCGCAGTTCATACACAAAAATCAAGCAATGGCAAACGATTAATCTCATCAAACCTGATACATTTAAGCACTTTGAGGGCATTTTGGTAATGATAGGTTTTCACCATCTGCATTGTCCTATCTTCCATGAAATGATTAATGGAGCTCTTAGTTAAGCTTTCCTTATCTTATCTATCTCCATAATTTTCTCTCTTTCCCTCTCTCCAATTCTTACACTTCAAAATCAAGAGTACCTAAACAAAAACTTCTTCCTCATCCTCAAAACTCAAATTCAACGTTTGTAACTTAAAACCTGCACCTTGAATGGTCTCGATCAAACTCGAGGCCACTCCTGTAGATTGTATTGTTGTTTGTTTTGTAAGCTAGAACAAGAAGAGGAACAAAACCATTTAGCCAATTTAGTAGAATGCATATAAATTGTTTACTGACAACTAATGACCTTAACATACCACAACTGATGCAATGCCCTCATTGACTTGGACTTTCAACCCGGTGATACCCTCCGTTTGCTACAGAGAAACACATACAAATAAGCAATTTTAGACTTCGATTTTACTGTTATCTACCCTGATGTGTCGAAAAAATGAGTTGAATGGTCTCAAGTTGATTTTAGCAAAACATCTACCACCAGACTAAAATAGCAGACGCTTATGCTAAAAGCACTACTCTCAAAAGTGTAGTATCCCAAACTTGCTCCTATACCGAAATCCTTCAACAAATTAGTAGAGCTACTAGAAGACAAATCTTATTATGAACTATGAAGTCCTCATGAAAGTGAGAGCAACATGAATTCCTATTCATAATTTTCGGTAGGATTTCCCACATGGGCCAGTTATAACTTATAGATTAATCCATTCCCCTCATCTTGTAGATTGAAAATCATGTATTATCAAAGTTGGAGTTTCACAGCCCATAGAGCATAAAAAATAATTATTAAAAAGTACTCCTTAAAGACAATCGATTAACAAATAACAAGAAACAAAACACGGAAGGCTTAAGGATGATAGAAAAATGTACCTCCAAAGCCTCAGTTACAGAAGGAATAGCTGATTCATTTAGCGTCCCCTCTGCCTTCAGAAAAAAAAGATAACCATAAGAGATGCCTCCAAGCAATTCAAAGATATTATGCTTACAAATCCCTAGAATGGGCATAATTCATAAGATCAGTGAAAATGTCAAGATCAGGAAAAAGTTTAATTTTCTTCCGATGTGTTTATAGTGGGTTAATTTAAATCTTAAAAGTTTCAATATCACTAATTTGAACCCTACACGTAATAAGTACATTTACTACCTCCAATTAGCTAAGGTTCCAAAATTTTTTAAAAAAGATTTGTAACTATATATGGCCATTCTTGTAGTTCGATAAGACTAGCTTTGCATGTATTGATTATTCCCTAAGAAGCACATACACTTTAGTTTGGCTAGCATGTCCGAGTTTGATACGTGTAAGGCACTTGGACATTCCAACACTTACTGGACATGTAGCAAACAATTGTTAGTGCAACAGATGTGTTAGCAAGCACACATTGAGCACTTGTTAAGTAGACTAAAAAGACACATATAAAAATAATAACAAATTTTGAGCCATCATATTAATTTTGAAGTATATAAATGCACCAACCTAAACCTATTTACTTTGAATTTTCTTCTGGTATAAAAGTGATACATTTTAGTAAGTGTGTCCTTGCTGTGAACATCCCTAGATTTGTAGAAAACAGAACGGGTCACCGTGTTCATGTCGTATACATGTTTCCTAATTGTGTCCGTGCTTCTTAAGTTATTCCAATTGTGTTGTGTGGTTTTAGTCAGTAAGAAATGGATATTTTGTTGCTAAGTTTGAGCAATAGGTTCAAGTATTTTCATGTTCGGAATTGGACATTTCTTTGACATGATTATGAGTGTTTTCTAGCTAAATTTTATGGGGAGATATTCAAATTACTTTTGAAGTGGAATACTTGTTGAAGTTCAAAGTTTCAACTAACAGGGCAAGAAATGAGCAGCTTAAACGTCTAAACCATAAACAATTCTCGTACCCAAATCAAAATATGCTGGAATTCTTCACGAAATTCAGAACCCCATTTCACCAATTTGTTATCATAAAAGTACTTCACCAAAACAAACAAACATAACAAAATGGGTATAATACCTGAAAGAACATGGTGAGAACATCAGAGGGGGAGACGGGCACGGTGACGGCAGGCGGGTCAGATGGAGAAGGCGACGACGCTTCGGTTTCAACTCCTAGCTCGGGAACAGAGGCATCCTCTTCAACTGCCCTGACTTGTTTCAGGAAGCGTGGCAGGCTCCGGCCCTGAACCGGAGAATGTCTGAAGGAGGCGGCAGAGAGAGTGAAGTTAGTGGAGGAAGGAAGAGAGAAGGAACGCCTGGGAACGGGGGATGAATTTGGAAATGGAAGGTGAAGGGCGGGGAAGGTGGAGATTGAAGCCATTTTCCTCGACGGTTTGATTGTGTTTTGTGTTTGTGAATTTTGGGATTCCTATCCTCTGCTTATCCGCTACACTCACTCCCCCCTTCAATTCTTTTTTCTTTTTCTCTCTCTATTTATTTATTTAAATAACCTATGATTTTTTTTTTCACTTCTCAACGTCACAAAATAAACCTTTAACATTTATAAAAAATAGTAAAATTTTAATTTCTATACATTGTTGCTATAAGATTTGAGATGATAAATTTTATAATTTTCTCTTAATATAAAGTGTTGACCAATCCAATTGACTAGAATATTGAAACTTATCTAAAGATTCGTCTAAAAGTTGGTTGTTTCTTTTCTTCTAATTCATTTTCATTTTATGGGTTAAGATATAGTAAATTTCATCATCCATTAGTTTCTAGTTGTGAGTTTGATGTGTATGCAACTATCTTATTCTATTTTAATTAAGTTCAAATTATAACTAATCAAATAAATAAATAAATTTTGTTGTGTTATTTAAGTTGGTTAATTTATGTATCCTGATTTAAACAAACATCCAAGTGACATATTCAAATATCTAAAACTGTTAACAAATCAAAATGTAGTTAATTACACATCAGCCTTTTATATATAATAGAAAAAAAAAATCATAAATATATAAGGGTATCATTGTGTTCCATTTTGAGAGTAATTCCAATGGGTAAATATACATTGAGAGATTAGCTTTTATAACAAAATAATGAGTAAAAAAAGTAGAAAATTTACATCAACCTTTTATAACAAAACCAAAATTTCCAATTTCCCCCTTTAGTATTGAGAGGTTAGCTTAAGTAGCATCCCAGAACTATCACATTTCATATTTGTTAAGTATAGGTTTAGGGTATTATTGTGTTCCATTTTTAAGAGGAAATTTCAGGGAGCTTGAATCCTTACCTATCACGAGGACTGGGAATTGGGATTGAACCTGAGACAAATAGACTTTCAAGGCTCGAGATCATAGAAACCATCTGGGGCGAGAAACCATCACGCTGGACTAATTACTCTTGACATGCCAATATTCAAGTTTTCTATATTTACAGCTCTAAAGTTGCATTAGTTAACATAGTAACCAAAATAAGGATGTTGATCAAAGTATCTTTAGCATTCAAATGGTACAAAATAGGGTGTCAATCTGTTCAGCTTTGCTATGCAGCTTAATGCAGAGAATATCCTTGCCTACCGTTTGAAAATGTTTGAAGTTCATTTATGAATGCAGTCTTCTAGTACGACTCCATCTGCATAATTTAATCAAGCTTCAGTGAAAAAAGCCAAACAAATGCAAAGCAACGGAGGATGATGCAGTGGTTTAACTTTGGGAAAGGTCTAACTCACCTTGGAGATGTATAGCGCGGTTCGCTAGAGCATCGGCATCGGAATTTCGGTTCTTGAAATGGAAATATATGTCATTTACAATTGCAGAACCAGTAAAAGGGCAGGCAATGAGTTATGTATCAGTAAGAATGAAATGACAAAATGAGAGAGAATAAGATGATCACAGTATTGAATAGCTTACTCTTGAAGAAAATCGAAACAATATCGAAATATTTAAGGCATCAAAGAAGGTTTATTCATTTCTCATGTCTAAAAGAATACCAAAAACTTTGAAAAGCATGCAATAAAGAACTGTGCAACATTGATTAATGCAACTTCACCATTCTACAACATTTAGCAGTCACAAAACTCGTAAAATTTTAACATCTTAGGTACATGGCGCTGTGAGATTTGAATCTATTCCTCCAACATTAATTTCTGGTGTTCTCTTTGTTATGACTTGTCTATTATTTAATTTTTTTTCAATAAAAGTTCAAGAAACAAAAGAAAAGGTGCATGCTCCGCTGTCAACTAAGATGGATTGGACAAATACAAAAACTTATGAAAGAATTGAATGCCAAAAAGAAGGAAAAAACAATACTTCAAAATCTTCAGGAAACACACACACATAAATATATGCTGTTGTATGCTCCTAGGGATATTCAGTCTAAAAGGAAAAAAAATGTACCCTAGGGACATGGCTGATCTCAAATGACACAAACTTATCCTTAAGCTCCTTTGCCACTTTACATAATTCAGCCATATTTTGGTTTTTGAGCTTCCATAGACCCTGAACCTGTCATAGAAAATCAGTGTTCCCTTTTACATTGGACTCGAACACGGTAAAGATTGAAAGTAAGCAGAAAAATTGACAGAAGTCATGGATATATAAATCAAACTTGTGATTGTGCTTAGTTTAAGTAATCCACTTTTCAAAACTAAGCGATATCTTAAAAGCCTAGCATTGTGATACAGGTGATTATATGGATGACAGCCACTTGGAATATTTTGGTCACACCATAGTTACAAAAGAGTAAATGTCCATTTTACATTCTCTCTTCCCCTTTCTACGTGTTTTTTACAAAGAGTTTAACAGCTTCCTTGATCTATCTATCTATATGTGTCTACAATAGGAGATATTCGCAACTGTCAGCTTGAACATTGTAACTTTGCGTTCATTTGGAAAATACATATAGTTGTGTAGAGCAAAGTTTGTTAGCTGGTGCACCTACGTATGTAAGATGCTAATAAAGCTGACAAACCTGCATACAAACAAGCTTGGAGTCTCCTTGGACATAAATGTGTTTAATGCCGTTCTTTAAAGCATGTTTCAGTCCTAAAATTATAGCACGATATTCAGCAACATTACATGTAGCAATCCCAACCCCTTCTTGCAACCTACAGACCTATCAAATAAGCAGACTTAAGCTTTAAGCCAAAACAAACACTAACAATAAATAAGTAAAAGTAAAGGCTTGGAGAATGAGAGAATAATTGAATTTAACAACCGTAGATCCATCGTTAGCACGTAAAATAGCTCCAGCACCTGCTAGCCCAGGATTTCCCTTTGAGGCACCATCAAACTCAAGAAAATAGGTCTGGAAGCAGATAAATTCAATTAATTATTTAAAAACCACTGGCAAATTAAGATAAAACTCAGGACAATTGCAGGTCATTGGTAAAAGGAAAGAGTGACAATATAGTCAGTACGTTCATGAGGGCATTTTTCTTTGTACCGAACTTCTATTTAAAAGTAAGAAACTTAGAGATATACATTACTAAAAAAGAATAAAAGAGCGACCTATGGGCCAAACACCAAAGTTAGTTGGAACCTCCCACAAAGAGCTATACAAGAGCCTTTCAATTGTGCCCGTGTTTATTGCGACTTCAAATCATCTAAATTTGCAATAGTAGAAAATTAGGAAGCCTGTTCATAATGACCAACAAGGATGGGAATCCACCCTTCAACACTTGAAAAAAGTCTTTTGTAGATGCATGGAAGATGTTATACCCACGCAACTCACCTAGCCTAACCAGTTGGTTTAGCAGACACGAAAAAGTGAGAAATAGGTTTCCCAAGCAACTATTTACTAACCTCAAACAGTCCATGGGTTGCATCTTCAGAAAATCTACCCCCAATGTTCTCATGAAAACGTTCTCTGTTCAATACACTGGAATTTGAACCCATGAAGCCTTATAAACTCCTTAGTAAAGACAAAAGCCTTTTCAGCAACTCTTGGTGAGAAACAAAAAATTTCAAGCCTCATGAATTCAAAATCCATTGTTTGAACTAGGTTTCCCTAGTTACATTGGTCTTTCTTGAGTTTCTCATTAGGAGCAAACCATGCTATCACAATTATGTTATTCCACGGCTAAATGAGCTTACAAGAACTCTAAATAGAAAAAAATATTAGTGGGAGAGAAAGTGGAAGTCACCATCTACAGTTCAAGACACAAACTTAAGCAAACAGAGAAGTAAAAACTACAAAGTACGCACACTTGGGTATAGGAAGTCAAAACAATGTACCCTTTTCCCAATCAAATCTGAAGACAGCAAACAACAGCCACATGAATCCTGGGCACACCTTGACCTTTCTATCTATTACCACAGTGACTCGTGAAAATTTCAACTGAATAATTTTTACTGCGAAACAGAAAAACTTACATATTCAGTATTCTTGAGGACTCGTTCTTGTCTCTCAGCTTTGGGGTATTCTTCAGCCATTTTTCCTCTAGTAGTAGATGGTTGCTGAGAAAAATATAAATATGTTTCAAACAAAAATATAACTAGCAGACTTTACAACCCCGACCTCTATGTCATTACAATATATAATTCGTTAAACAAAGTCTGGAAATAAAAAACTAGGGTCACCAGTCAAGTTTATTAATCATGTCAATTTCATAAATAAACCAAGAAAGATTCCTATATCAAACTCATTTAACAAAACGTTTAATGCCTTCAGATACAAAAACAATGGATTATATTTCTTTTAATATAAAAGTACAGTTGAATTAGAATAGTTGGAATAATTAAATATTTTAGAACAAAAAATGCATTGTTTCAAACCTCATAAGGAAAACAAGGAAGTATTTTTCCAAATAGATCCTTTGTCACATTGGCAGCACTTATAGAGTAGGTGGCACTCTGAAGTCCGTGTGATACGAGATATTCTTCTGCTTCTTTAGATAAGTGATACCCTTTGTAGATCGTTGCATTAGGATCCTAGTAAGATGGAGAAGAAGTGACATCAACCACATATATCGAAGCAAGTAAATAAGTTTAATAATATTTTTCTTTTCCGCTTTACGTTAGCAGGAGAAGCAAGATCCCATCCGTTGCCAATTTGGGCACTGTGTCCAAGTACAACATGATGTTGGAAGAAAAGTGGGATTGGGACATGGTAAATAAGCCAGAGACAAAGGAGTTCCAATATTCGAGATCCAAGACCTTTACTCATGTTATAGTGCTATGATAAATCTGAGATGTTTAACTTAGTATTTATTGATTGTATTTAATCCAAAAGGCTCACTATCCTCACATAATATATCACACCAAAATCTGAAATGCGAACCCTTGTATTCCTTGAAATGCCCAACAGACTCTCAACTAAAATTACATAGGATGTCAATGTGGACAGTGACAGTGTCCATAATCAGTAGCAACACCAACAGATAAGAAATAACACAAAATACCTGCAGGAAGAGAAGGACAAACGTTCTATAGTTCAGTTAATGTGTGCTTAAGCTAGCTTCCTTGATGATTTTGAATGGCTAATTTTTATTTTTTTTAATCTGAGTTTTGGTACCAAATAAAAACCACTCCTGAAATAATCAAATTGGTAAAGAATCAAGAATCACTCTAATATGACTGACAGGAAAGTGGAAAATGGAAATCACTCTAGATTCACTTCAGGGTAACTTGACATGTGTGGAATCACTTACAGATGCTTGCTATTAAAATTAACTTTAAGAAAACGCAACCAAACCCACTTTTAACATGTGTTAACATTTAAAAATATTTAATTTAAAAAACTATATATGTTAAACTTGAATCTCACCATTAAGTTCTTTAAAACCAACGATTCCAAAGCAACCAACTGGATAGCTTACCAAAAGGGATAAACCCCAAAATCATGCTCCTGATTGGTTTATAGGATTTGAGAGAGAGAGAGAGAGGGGGAAAAAAAAAAGCATTCCCAGTCCTGGGATGATACAAATATACAGCACACGTACATAAACACAAGTAAAAGGAAAACAAAACTTTGAGCACTTACAAAACGTCCATGTTGAGTCACCAACTCCTTCGCACTCCTATAAAATCCAAAAACGTCCCCTTTCTGTACAACGTAATATGCATCTTTATCTCCCTCCATCTTCAATAAATAACACCCACATTCAAATGTCACAAAAAAAAAAGGAAGTCAATTCTGATCGTGGCGTAGAAGTAGAAGATGATAGAGAGCCCTAGCGAATAGAAAGATAATAATAGAGACAAGGAAAAAGAGTTAGCGTAGAGTGAAGAAGTGGAAGGAGCGGTAATGGGGGAGAAATTGGCAGAAGTTTGATCAGTAGACTTGTGCTGACCCCGTTGCAACAGTGAATTCCTGATTTGCCCTTCCCCGCGAAAGAGGATTTGTGAATATATTAATTTAATAATAATTGGAAGCTCAATGTTTGTTTTATGGGTTTTGTTCATTTTACTGAGAATATCACTTTTTACTTTTTACTTTTTACTTTTTACATCGCTCAAGTTAAGATCCTTTTCTCCTCAAACTTATTTTTATTTGTTTTTTATTATTATTTTAACTTTTTCTCTTTACTTACCCATTTTCTTATTTTATTTTATTTTTTAATAATATAAACTTCATATTTATTTTATATTAATAATACAACGACGGATTTTTCAAAAATTACAAAAAAAAATAATAATGCAAACTATTCAAAAATTGTGCAACTTTTAATAGATTCTTAATTGTTTTTTTTCAATGTATTTATTATTTAAATAATCAATTTATTGCTATTGTATAAGATTGTCAAACTTAGTTTCGTAAATTAAATACAAAATTATTTTTTCATAAAATCTTCGTATCATGTTCCACTAAATAAAGTTATATTTAATTGTCTGACGTTATATTCTCAATCATTTGTAAAAACGTTGAACAATACAAAGAGTATTCGGAGAATTGGTGAGTTATTATTATAGTTTGAGTTATTATAATTGAATTATAATTTATGCAAATTATTAGTATTTTTAAAAAAAAAAATACTTCCAAGTTTGAAAAATTCTCTTAAAAGCTTTAAAAATAAAATTAAAAGAGTTTTCTACGAATTACGAATTACCAATTTTTAAGAAGCTAAATAAAAAATTACCCCAGGTTAAAAAATACGATGAAATTTGGCTTATTTTTACTTACATTAGCGATACTTGAATTTACTATTTTGACCCCAAAATCACATCTGATCATATATATGAATCCATCTCGTTCTCGTTCTTAAAAACTAAACAATGTAGTTTATTTGATAGGTTAGAAGTGAGCATTTTACCAAAGATTTTCATTGTATCAACCCCACCTTTGTTTTATTCATTTTGAAACATATATTTCGAGGTAGAATGTAATTGTAAAATACTTAACCAACAAAGTTAACCAATAAACAAAGTTAGCATAAAAATTCTTTATGGTAGGTACTAGAAATTTCTAAAAGAAATGGGCTACCCATGAGCAGAGGAAAAACCACAAGTGGTGAATGAAAAGACACATACATATGATCTAAAAAGTGAAAACATAAGAAGGAAAGTGAGGTCCCTACAAAAGACAGACATTATGTTTGGAAGTGAAACTCCATGATTGGGATGAAGTTTGAAGTTAAAAGTTTATAATATTAATTAATTAGTTATAATAAGCTAATTAATAGAGAGAATAATAAATGGGAGGGTCAAAGGTTGACTTGACATGACATGATATGATATGACAAGAGAGAAATTAAATAATAATATTATATATATAAAAGTGAACAAAGCTTGTACGAAACAAACACATCATTCATTATCCTTCTTCCCTTCCCCATTCATATGTTTATGTTATTGTTATTGTTACTTTATTCTTTCTTTTCAAATCTTCCACATTCGTGTCTTCTCTTTTGATTTTCTACGTGGTGGCCCCCTCTTTCACTTAAATTATTAATCACTCTTCTCAATCTTATATATACATATATAATATTGTATGTTTTCTCTTTCTTTTAACTTAATCATCTCCATTACTTTTTGATTAAGTATAGTGTTAGCAAACCAAGTTGAGATGCAGTAGAAAATAACTAGAATGTTCAATCACGGTAATCCATATGATGTTTTTTTCTTTTTGGTACCTGATCGGGGTTCAATTTCTTATATCATAACAAGTTGTGATAATGAGCGTTGCAGTGATTTTAGAACCAATTAGATTAAGAAGATGATAACGTTGTACAAAGAAATATCACCCAAATTGTAGAATGATTTTAAGAATAAGATTAATCGAGGTCAATCTCGTATATTGAGGTATATATGATTCAACCTAATGAGCATCCAAAATGGAGAGTTGACTTAGTTTGAAGTTAAACTAGTATAGTTAACATTTGGATCTGGCTAACTCCGATATTTATCTCTAATGACGAACACCACCAATTTCGATGACAAACATGCTTAGATGATCAATTATGGCGACAATGATTTAGAATTATCAGTTCATAGTATTTCAAGATAATTTTGCATTGGTAAAAATATTTGTAGTATTAACAAAAATCCATATAAAAATACTTTAAAAAATATATTTCAAACACACGAAGTACTCTCGTTGAAAGCCATTTCTATATAAAAAAAATGGTTTAAATTAAAATAAAAATTTGAAATATTTTTAAGATAACAAAATTGTTGAAAATATTACGAATATAGCAAATAAATTGCAATAAATTATTCTATGTGTGAATCAGACCGATTTATATATATATAAAGTCTATCATAGTCTATCAGATGATATTTTGCTAAATTTATAAATATTTTCATACATTTTATTATATTTTAAAACCATTTTATTCTAAAGTCTTGCTCTCGGTCGAAATTAAATCAAATTCAAACTCTTTCTATCTTTTTTTCAAAATTCGAAGTTAACTACTCCATCCCTTTCCAAAATAAAGTCCAACAAAAATGACACTCAAATTCAAAACAATAACAAATTTAGAATGAAGTGTTTTTCGTACGTTTTTTTGTAAAGAAGGGTTAGAAAACGACTTAGGGAAAAAGTTAAAACATGAAAGCTATGTATGTTTTTATTTAACTTCAAATTTAGGCTTTGGGAGAATTCCATCTGATGTCATAACATTTTAATATATATTTCATTTTGACGTTTTCAAAATTTTAAACATTTATTTGAGTTATTTTTTCTTTATTTGGAACTAAAGAAAAATTAAAAATGAGTTCAAACCATTTGAGTTTGAAATTCAAAAACTGATTTTAATTTTTTAAATCTGGTTTGAGAGGAAATTTGACAACAAATAGAGTAACCTAAAAACTGTCGTTAAACATTTATTTTCATATCACCACTAGTTGTATGCTACTTCAAATGAATTCGTTAAATTGATTTTATTTGGTCAACTGATTGTTAATCACAACTAATTGTAAAACTATGTTTCAATATTTGTCCAAGTAGATTGAGTATGACGTCACATGAATCAAGGTTATATTATCTTTTGTTGAGGGTTGCACAAGACAATACCAAAATTTCAGGGATAAGCCTAGCCGAAGGAAAGGTAGGAGACAACAAGAGAAAAGACATGTCTCATAAGGAAAAGTTCTAGTGTCTTAGATTTCGTGCCGACCAATAGAGTCGAATAGGGTATATAATTAGATATAATATAATAGAGTCAAGTTTAGTTTGACACCTTGCAAAACTTCAAACCTCACAACCAACTTTTAGCATTGTTAGCGTTACACGTAACCATATGCGAGTTTTAGATGAAGAACATTGTAATAAATAGTTTTATTTGACAACACACCTATAAGGAAGAGGTAAGTAATGATCTCTAAAGGAAAATTTAGACTTTTTCTCTTTTGTGCTTAGCTAAACTACATACTTGATGTCCTAACTTAAGCATTAGGGTGTGGTAGGATGAACACTCCACACATGTGCATGTAACTTTCATGCATATCAATTTAGAAAACAAGACCACACAAGAGAAGCAAGTCTATAGACCAAAAGAGCCCAACATATATGTTGCACATGGTTCACGTTTTGCTAGCAGATGTAAACCAATCTAATTGACGTCAAATAAGACCTCATCGAGCTTCGTACTCTCTTATTGGACATTGGATATAATTATATGTCTAGGATGTGCAAATAAGTACCTTTTTTTTTTAGTACTAAAAAAATGTGTGTATGTCCATATATATCTGTACAAATACAAACACAAAAGACATTGCTGTGTGTAATAGGTAAATGGTGTTAAAAGAGAAAAAAGAGATATTGCACGTTGTTTGTACACTAGGAATTGAAAATTAGGGGTTTTGGTCATGGTTTCCTTTTTCTTGCACTCATCCATGGTCAAGTTGTCTTTCGTGTCCAATCTCCTGAGTTCTTATGACTATGTGTAATCATTTTATACACATGTAATTCTCTAAAATATTTGATCTTAGTGTGTCACGGTAAATGTTGAATTATAAATCATTTTTAATACGTAAAAATGTTAGTTGTTTAACAAATTGAAACATATATTATTGTGCTAAAAGGTTTCATGTTTTAAGTTTCAATTTCTATATGTTGTTTAGTTTAAAAGAAGGGAACATCGTTCAACGGGTTAAGATGTATTATCTAGGAGTTTTTACCCTTTGGTTTGGTAGACATGCAAATCGGTCCAAACTAAAAAAGTTCTAACTTTTGAATATTTAACAAACCATTTCTTTGTTTTTTTTTTTTTAAATCAAACCGAATCAATTTTTTTAACATTGTTTAGAAAATGAAATGATAATTTGGTTGTTCAGTTTGAATTAACATAATTCTGTAATATGTATAATGTAAGCATTATATAATATATATATATAATTTGAATCGATTTTTAATTTTAACTAATATCAAATGTACTATCTAGACTTGGTATGGTTTTGAATTTTGTCTTCAAATTTCAAATCAAATTTATGTTTTCTTATAGTTCTAGATTAAACTGAACCAAAACTTCATAGAAAACCAATTTTCATTTCGGTTCGATTCAATTATGTCGTTCAATTTAGCTTGGTCAGTTTTGATGAATACTCTTAGTATCATGAAAATCTAAACCTAATGCTTGAATACTAATTGGTTAAATGATGCTAAGATATGTTTGGATGTTGTAAAAAATGTTTATAATTAATGCGAGTTCAATATCTTGAGCTCGAGTATGTAAATAACACCAATATATATACATATATATATATACATATACATATACATACATATATATATATACATATACATATACATACATATATATATATATATATCTATATATATATATATATATATATATATATATATATATATATATATATATACATATACATACATATATATATATATATATATATACATATACATACATATATATATATATATATATACATATACATACATATATATATATATATATATATATACATATACATACATATATATATATATATATATATATATATATATATATATATATATATATATATGTATGTATATGTATATATATATATATATATATATATATATATATATATATATATATACATATACATACATATATATATATATATATATATATATATATATACATATACATATATATATATATACATACATAGTTGGTGGGCATTTTCCTATTCAGTCTAGGTTTGGCGGTTGGTACCTCAAATATAAAATAATATGTGATAAAGTAGCCAAATGTATGATCTAAATGCACCCATTAGGACACATTTATTTGATGAGAATCGATATAAATAAATATTCATATGCCTAATTCTAGATCGTAAATATAAATGTCTAACAGCTTTAAACAATCATGTTTCTTTGGCAAAAATCTTGATTGTCTAACATCTTTTAACCTTTCATTTGGATTCGAGGAAGTTGAAGAAATGATTTTAAATGATTTATTTTTGTTTGGAATGAGATATATTTGAAATTAATGTATTTAAAAAAGCAAGTTACAAATTTACTAATACAATCTTTTATCTACGAATGTATTAATCGACAATTAGAAAACGACGATATCAATTATGTAATTTACTTTGAAATTTTGCAATATTCAACCATTTTGGTCACGAAAGCTTCAAGTAAAATCAGGATTTGGAATCATTTTGAATTTTGAAATCATTCATACTATAACAAATAACATAATTCATTTGAAATCCGTTATAAATTGAAATTCCTTGAAATTCTATAGTTTCAAATAGAGAGTACAAATAATCGTTTTTACGATCATCAAAAATAAATATTTTATAGTAAAACGGTTATGAATAAGGAAAAAAGAAAAAAAAAAAAAATTATTTACGCATCATAAAAAAGAACTTAAATGAATTTAGTTATATTTTGTGAATAAGTAATTTAGAAGAATGATTTGTAAGTATGATTTGACACAATCGAAATTAAAGTTGTTTTTTCCTTGTTAGAAATGAAAGGAGAGTAAGTATTTGGCTGTTGTTTCCATATAATTTTGTTACAAATTATATATATATATGAATTACATATTAAATATTCTAATATTTATTTATTTGTTTGTTAATTTCATCTCTATTTAAAATAAGAATGAATAAACTAAAAACAAATTCTTATCCTGCATGTGCAGTTGTTTTTGTTAATTGTTGCTGCTCTGTTTTTAATTTGCTTTGTTGTTTTATTCAATAATAGATCAAAACAAACATTTATTTTGTCTTAGCCATTAAGGTAACAAATTCAAACACTAAATAAAATGGAACAATAAACTAAAAGAATAATATTTAAGTTAATAAATAAATTAATTAGTATTTATATTATATTTAGATTAGTGACATTTTTTTTTTATTATTGTGTTCTTTACGTATAAGTTCATTGTAAATGCAAATTCATTCAATACCATGTCAAAAAAAAAAAAAAAAGTATTTATATTAGAAAAAAGGGGTTATATAAACTATTTTAATTTTGTAACATTTAAAACAAAAAGTGTAATAGAGATTAACACGAACAACTTATTCAAGTATAAAATTAAAATTGTATGTGCATATATACTATCTAAGTCTAAACTTCAATTTAAAAAAGTTGGATAGTTGGAATCAAATTTAGCAGTAAAAGAAAAAAAGAAAAAAGAAAAATTTCCGAAATATTAATTCTAAAAGAGGAAAAAGGTGAGGAGAAAAAAAAGAAATATTAGGGCATAGCATATATACTATACACATTACTTGCGTACAGGCTACGACATATCGGTACCTACAAACGACATGATTCCCATTGACCCACTCCGAGACAAAAATTAAATTAAATTTTAATTTTTGTAATTGTTGAAGAGAAAAGGCAAAAACGACGTCGTTGGCATTGGTATTGTCCTTTTCAACCACTCCCTCGACTCTCTGCAAAAAATTTGGCCCCAAGCCCACGTATTCGCTCTCATTCGCCATTTTCGTCTTCTCAAATCCCATCTCTCTCTCTCTCTCTCTCTCTCCAAATCTCTCACGGCGAGTTCTTCGCTCAAAATCTTCGGAACCCATTTCTTCTTTTTACTCCTTTTCCCCATAATTTCATTCCTTTCATCATTTCGATTTCTTTCCCTTTTACTGCCAACCCAATTCTCACCCCAATTCTACCAAAATCCCTAGTTTAGTTTCCCCCAATCCCCATCTCCTTTCCCCTTTATTCATGTCTCCCTCTTCTTTTTCTGCTTACTTCAACAACACCCATCTCTGATTTCAGGTTTCTTCATACCCTCTTTGTCAATTCCCCAATTTCTGGATTTTGCTGCCCCCCTTTTTTGTTTTTTGTTTTTTTTTTTGCTTTTTTTTATTATTATTTTTGGTTGTGTTGGGGGTTGGGATTTGATCTGAATTGATGATTCTTTTCGAAGAGGAAAGTGGTCTTTATTCAAGATTCAAGGAAAATGGAGGGATATGCATGGGTCTGGAGGTGAGAGGTGGAAACAGAGGCGGCACATGTGGCCGGTCCATTCTAATTCCACAGCTGTAGCTTCCGAATTATCCGCCCCAGATTTCTTTCTCAAAGTATTGCGAGTTTTACGTTTGTTTTACCCTGATTTTTCCTTTTCTTTTCTGCATTTAACCTTTTAATTTATTATTTAATAATAAATTGTATCTTCTGCTATATTGTGTTGTGTTGTGCTGTGCTGTGTTTTGTTTCTTTTTTTCTTCGACCCATGAAGAATTTGATCTTGTTTGTTGGGCAGCCGAATCACTGCCGGATTGTGCTATCTCCTTCCGGGGATTAAGATTATGCTGGCATGTGAATCTGATATGATTTTGTTAATGTTATCCTCGTTAAGGTTTTTAGATGATAACTGAATTGTTTTTCTTTTGGTTGCTCTACCCACCTTCTTTCATTTTGTTTGTTTTCAATTTTTCATTGGCTTCCCGTTTGCCCATCATCATTTTAGTTCAATTTCTTGATCTAATCTCTTGAAAGTTGAATTTAGTATCAGACTGTTAGTGAGAATTTTCCATAACCACGTGGCTACTTATTGCTCTAGTGTTGTTCTTCCTCCTCACTGGATGTGTTACTTCTTGGCGATTGAAAAGGGTCTAGTTTCATGGAAGAAACTAAAATGAGGGGGAGGTTACGTTTTCTGCTGTTTATAACTGTAAGTGAATTTCCTTAAGATCCCTACCGAAGTATGAGTTAAGTAAAATTGTATTGCCCAATAATTGCTGGGAATTTAACAAAGGGGCTAAGAAAATTTGTTGGAGCGCTCTGTGTAGAGTTTAGATCTATAAGAGAAGGGTGGTATGGGATTTAGATGTGCAGCTCTTATCAGGTAAGTTATGTTGGTGTTGGCTCAACCAAATTAGAAATTGTTGAACCACAATGGGGTTTTGAAACAATCGTTCTGAAGTGGAAATGCTTCTACTGAAAGCTCTTTTATGGAGGCAGAGCTAGGCAGTAGACCTTCTTTTGTTTGAGAAGCCTTTTAATGGGAAAGATGGTATATGAGAGGAATTTGAATGGGAATGGGAATGGTCCTAGTTTATAAGGATAGGTGGGAACAAATGTGTTCTTTTTTTTATATCTGTGAGTGTAGCTTACGCACATCTCGACTAATCTCTCGAGACAACCCACATAATGCTACGACATTTGGGTATCTGAAAATTAATTCCTAGGTAGATGGCCGCCACGGATTGAATCCTTTACCTCAGCCATTTTATTGAAACTATGTTTCCTTTTTTCCATTTGGCCAACCCATGATGATTGGCAAGGGAGCAAATGTTTCAATTGTCTCACTCCCTAAGCTCCAACAAAAAAAAAATGGTTACTTTTTCAATGTGATCGTGTTTCCATCTCCGAATTTATAGGGAATGAGATGCAACCTAACCCAACTAGTTTGTTTAGGCTTTTGTCTAGATTGATTTAGGTTAAAATAAGTGGACTTATGAGTTGGTCATGATTCGGCAGAACTAATTTGGATGAAACCAACTTCAACCTGTTATTTACAGAATATTATATTTCCACTTTTGATAAAATTATTTTATGCATCTCTATCATTCTGTGTAGTGGCTATTTGCAATCTTTATAATATAACTTCAAACAATTTTTTCAGTTCTTAGACTGTTTTATTTATTTATTATTGATTGGAGTGCTATAAGTGTCTTAGTGCATCTTGATTAGTCTCTTGGGTTTCGATTATGATTGCCATTTACTTGGGATATTAATATCTTAAGAGTTGCTCAGTCTTGAATAATGGGTAGGATGAATTAGATTTTTTTGACATTAGGGTTACTATCTGTAATTTTGTTGACAAAACTAGATAAATAAATTCAAAAGGGTTTGTTTGTTTGACTCGTGGTTACCAAAATGGCAAAACACAAGTTTGTAGTGTCTGGGTATAAGAAGCCTAGGTTTATACACAATATTTTGATTGTACCTTATAATGGATAATAGAAAAGCAAGTTTGTGTAACATGTGTTCAGTTAATGTGTTTTTTACTTGAAGAAAACTAGTTTGCACTATGGAAGGAAGAGTGTATGTCTTTGTAACATGGGTTTTTGTAGTTCATGGGATTTGCAAACTTTTAACTTGGGAGTTGGGATAAGTAAACACCTTTTCCAAACATACACTTAGTTGCAGTTTCTCTTAATCTTGGGTAATACATAAATATTATTTGATTGAATTGGGTTTGTTATCTCACTGAGTCATTTGAATTGGAAAAAGTTGCAATCAAAGTATTGGGTTGAGTTCGTGGTGACTCTTAACTTGAGCCATGAGCTCTCTTGGAGATGGTGACATGCTTTCATATAATGAGCTTTGTGGAATAGCAGGAATTGATGGATCCACGAACAGGCAGTGCAAGATTCATTATATCCACTTGAATGAATCAAAAAGTCCAGATATGATGTAGAGACTAGCTTCAAAGTGCATCAGGTTGTATTTATGTTCATTCTCTGTTGATATTGGTTCCTATCACATTTGATACGAATGCTTCAATTGGATAAGACCTAAATTGAGCTGGTGTTGTGATAGAAATTGAAAACATCAAAAGCAATTTGACGGCAACATCAAGATGCAAAATTCTGCAGGTGATAGGCTTAGAAATTGCTGAACCTTAAAGAAAGGAATTACTTTAGCCAGGGGTCAAATTGTTTCTATACTTTAGCCAGGGGTCAAATTGTTTCTATGGTGCTTGAATGGGTTCCTATCACTCTTTGAAGTTCCAAAGTGAGGATGAACTAGAGGGGTTGCAACTGATCATCTGAGAAATCAAAGAAATCAACAGAAGGGTCAGCATTGTTATTGTCTCTTTGATATGCTGGAAAGGGAATGGGTCCACCTATGAGCTTGCTAAGAGTGCTGCTAGTAGTTACATGAGTTAAAGTGGTTGAAAGAGCCCTACTTAGGTTCATGGAGTTGCTTTTAGGAGATTATCTTAGCTTTATTTTTTTTCCTATGTTGTTCAAAAAGGAAAAAAATCCTATTGTATTCCATAGAAGTTGAATTCTTGTATTGGTGAATTAGAAGGTTGTTGTCGCTCAACTTCTTGTAGAAGTTGAATATCTTACTAATATATCAAATCCATATGCTTTGATATAATGCTGCCATAGTTCAAATGCAGTTTTATGTCGGTCTGATGCTGATGTTTGCATTAACTGTTTATGCTCATGAAATCTACAATATCTACATTGCGATTAAATAACCCTGCAGAACCTTTTATTTTCAGTGTAAAACTATCATTTTTGGTTGCACTTAGTGGTTGTGTGTGTTTGTGTTATATTATAGACACAGTTTTTGTGTTGGACTAGTATATATGGCAATGCCTTTTGACTATTAGGTTCAACTTGGTTGGATTTTTTGTTACATTAAGTTTAATTTAGCTTAACTTGGTTGCCTCTTTCTGTTTATTGTGGGGGGTTCACATTAACTGCTTCTTATACATTTTACTTGGTCTGCTTATTTTATTTATTGTACTTATACTAAAGAGGGTTTTGACTGTTGTAGGATGGACGCAAAATCCACGTTGGTGATTGTGCTCTTTTCAAGCCACCTCTAGATTCTCCTCCTTTTATTGGAATTATACGTTCACTGAAGTCAGAGAAGGAGACTAATTTAAGGTTAGATGTGAATTGGCTTTACCGACCTGCTGATGTGAAGCTCCCAAAAGGATTATCGTTAGATGCTGCACCAAATGAGATCTTTTACTCATTTCATAAAGATGAGATACCTGCCGCATCGTTGCTTCATCCGTGTAAAGTTGCATTCCTCCGCAAAGGCGTTGAACTCCCATCAAGCATTTCCTCATTTGTGTGCAGAAGAGTGTATGATACTGACAACAAGTGTTTATGGTGGTTAACTGATAGAGATTATATTAATGTGAGTATATCGGGTCTCCTCTTTCAACTTACAGCTATCAAGAAATTTCTTTCAACTCTTCTATTGATTTTTCTCGTAATATTAACACAAACACCAACTCAATCAAATTTTAATTGCAGGAACGTCAAGAAGAAGTAGATCAATTATTAGAAAAGACAAGGCTAGAAATGCATGGGGTGGTGCAGTCTGGAGGCCGTTCACCAAAGCCCTTGAATGGTTCAATTCCAGCAGTGCAGCCAAAATCTGGTTCAGAAAATATATCAAATAGTTCCTTTCTCACTTCTCACGTTAAAAGCAAGAAAAGGGAACGGGGTGATCAGGGGTCTGAACCCACCAAGAGAGAGCGGTTATTTAAAGTAGAAGAGGGGGAATTCGGTCAATTTAGATTAGAGAGTACACTAAAGAATGAGATTGCAAAAATTACTGATAAAGGAGGACTTACTGACTTTGAGGGGGTTGAAAAATTTGTCAAACTTATACAACCTGACAGCTCTGGTAAGAAAATAGACTTGGCTGATCGAGTGATGCTTGCTGATGTTATAGCAGTCACTGATAGGTTTGATTGTTTAGGATGGTTTTTGCAGCTCAGGGGTTTGCCTGTATTAGATGAATGGCTTCAAGAAGTTCACAAGGGAAAAATTTGTGATGGTAATAGCATGAAAGGAAGTGATAAAACTGTTGAGGATTTTCTTTTGGCTCTACTTCGTGCTCTGGACAAACTTCCTGTGAATCTCAATGCTCTTCAGACTTGTAATGTAGGCAAGTCTGTGAATCATTTACGTAGTCATAAGAATTCTGAAATTCAGAAGAAAGCAAGGAGTTTGGTTGATACTTGGAAGAAACGTGTGGAAGCTGAGATGGATGTTAATGATGCAAAGTCTGAATCCAGTCGCGGTGTCTCATGGCCTTCTAAATCTGCGCCTTTGGAAGTTTCTCAAGCAGCAAGCAGAAAAGCTGGGGGGTCTGGTGACGATGGTTTAAAGAGCTCTACACAATCTAACATGTTTAAACATTCTCAATCTAAATTTGGTCCCACTGAAATGGTTGGCAAATCATCTGCATTGCCAAACAGCATGAAGTCTTCTTCAACCATGGGTGCTTCATCAAAGGATTATAACTTTAAAACACTAATTGTGGGAAACTCAGATCTTCCCTTGACTCCTATAAAGGAGGAAAGGAGCAGCGGGTCAAGTCAGTCCCAAAACAACAGTCAGTCTAGTGATCATGCAAAAACTGTGGCATCTTCATGCAAAGAAGACACTAGGAGTTCAAATTCTGGTTCAGGAAGTGTTAGCAAGGTTTCTAGTGGTGCTTCTCGCCATCGGAAATCTAGCAATGGTATTCACTTGAATACTCACACTGGAACACAGAAAATATCTGGGTCTGGAAAACTTAATGTGGTAAATAAAAGTTTGACTACTGAGAAGGCCTCCACTGCATCACATGAGAAATCTCTAGATGTGTCACTTGTTGAACATGGATATAGTCGACTTGTTGTGAAGTTGCCAAACACCTGCAAAAGTCCAGTTGGAACTACTAGGCTTGTCACTGAAGATCAAGTTGTTTCATGTCACAAAGGATCTCTTCACGATGAGGTAGGTGATAACCGTGAAAAGAAAGCTAAAGGCAGAAGTGATTTGCATGGGGCTAGTTTTGCCACTGAAGCGCACTCAGACCGATGCCATAAGAAAGATCAATTTCTCGGCTCGGAGGAGGGTAAAGAGGTAGCTACCAGCAATGAACGATGCGGGCTTGTTGAAGCTGGTGAAGGGCAATCCGATACCACTGCTTCATCGACTGGAATTATATCTAGGCCGGGAAAAACATATGACACTTCTCTAAGCTCCATAAATGCCTTGATTGATAGCTGTGTTAAATTTTCGGAGACTAATGCATCACCATCGCCAGGGGATGTTCTAGGGATGAATCTTCTTGCTAGTGTGGCTACTGGGGAAATATCTAAATCTAACAATGTGTCTCCGTTGGATTCTCCCCAGGAACAATCACCTACAGCTGAAGAATCTTCTGCTGTCAATGATGGACAATTGAAACTTTTGCCTGAAGAGAACAAATGTGAAGAAGTTGATGCTAATGGTGGTGCCGGGGGTCAGTCATCTTCTGAGCCTCTTGGCAGCAATAACGTGTTGCATGATAGAAATGGATCTCATCCTGTCTCGACCAGCGCTGACTGTTCTAGAGATGGAAGAGCTGTTGCATTTGGTTGTTCAGGAGACGGTAGTAAGCCATCTAATGCTCAGCAAAACATGGAGAGGACACCTTCAAAGTGTGATTTAAAACCTGATGCTGAAGCACGCAATGCCTCCATAGCTAGTGCGGAAGAAGGTAATGCAGAGACTGAGGAGACAAATCAGCATTCTGATCAAAATGAACTAGGGCAACAAAGGCTCCTTAAAGTGGAAGGTAGTAGTTTACCTGACTCATTATTGGAAGAGGGTACTCAACTCCGTGAAAATGAAAAAGTTGATCAAACTGATGACAGAATGGCTGATAATGGAGTGATTTTGAAATCAGAAGTAACTACAGCAACCCTTGAAGTGGAAAAGCAAGTGGATGAAAAGCCATCTTGTTTATCTTCACAACTGAGTGGCGGTGATGTTCAGACCCACAGCAACTTAAACAGTGGCAGTGGAGAAGAGAAACTGTCTTCTACACCGGAAACTCATGCAAACGCTCAGGAGGGAAAGACTGAGACTGCTGTGATGTTTCCTGATGCAAATTCTTCTGATGCAGAATTTAAGGATAAAAAATCAAATATTGTGAACTCAGAAATTCAAGTTAATCAGGGTCCTCTGTCAGATCAGAAAGATGATCATGCAACGGAGGACTTGGGAAGAACAGATGGCATTAATGATTGTTGTGGTAGGGTTTCTATGCACGGGGAATCTCCGGCCATACCCTTACCAGAAGATGATCAGGGTGAGAAATTAAGTTTAGATGTTCCTGAGTTGGCTGGAACCAAAGACCACGTCACTTGTGCAAATTCTTCATTTTCTGCTCCAAGGTCAGATTCAGTGGTAAAGCTGGACTTTGATCTAAACGAAGGTTGTTCTGCTGATGAAGGGACACAAGATGAGATTATTGGGAATTCCTCTGTTCAGCTGCCCGTTATCCCACCTTTCTCAATCCCTTCAGCATCAGAAAACTTCCCTGTTTCAATTACTGTGGCTTCTGCTGCAAAAGGATCAGTTGTTCCACCAACAAACTCCCTAGCAAACAGAGTTGAACTTGGATGGAAGGGTTCAGCTGCTACAAGTGCTTTTCGCAGGGCAGAACCACGGAAAAATCTTGAGTTGCCACTCAGTTTAAGTGATGTACCTCTTGTTACCACCACTAGCAAGGAGGGGCGCCAACCTTTGGACTTCGACCTGAATGTGCCAGACCAGAGACTCCTAGAAGAAGTTACTTTGTCAAATTTACCACAGAAAGCAAGTGTTGAATCAGGGCCTTCTGATCGAGGTGGTGGACTTGATCTTGATTTGAATAAAGCTGATGAAAGTCATGATGTGGGCCCATGTTCTGTGAGCAAGGGTAGGTTGGAGCTCCCCATGTCAAGTAGGCCTTTTGTTTCTGGTGGATTAGGGAATTGTGGATTCAGTGGCTCCAGAAACTTTGATTTGAACAATGGTCCTTCCCTTGATGAAATGGGGGCAGAAACAGTGCCTCTTGGTCAGCAGAATAAAAGCTACATGCCATTTTCATCACTTCTCCCTGGAATGAAGGTGAACTCTGGAGAAATTGGGAACTTCTACTCTTGGTTTCCTCAGGGGAACACATATTCAGCATTAACAGCAATCCCATCAGTCTTGCCAGGTAGAGGAGAACAAAGTTATGTTCCTGCTGCTGTTTCTCAGAGAGTATTTGCTCCTCCGACAGGCACTGGCTTTGCTGCTGAAATTTATCGTGCACCAGTGCTTTCTTCCTCTCCTGCTTTGGCATTCCCACCTGCTAACTCCTTTACTTATTCTGGGTTCCCTTTCGAAACTAGTTTTCCTATACAATCAAATGCATATTCAGGTTGCTCAACATCGTACATGGATTCATCCTCTGGCTGTTCTCTTGGATTCCCTACCATTACTTCTCATTTGTTAGGACCGGCTGGGGTAGCCCCTACCCCTTATTCAAGGCCCTTCATCATGAGCTATGCTAGTGGCAGTGGTACTGTTGGTCCTGAGATTGGAAAATGGGGAAGCCAGGGTTTGGATCTTAATGCAGGTCATGGGATTATAGATAAAGAAAGAATTGATGAAAAATTGCCTACAGGATTGAGACAACTTTCAGCTCCCAGTTCGCAACCTTTTGCTGATGAGCAGCTCAAGATGTTTCAGATAGGTGGTACACACAAGAGAAAAGAACCTGACAGTGGCTTAGATGGTGCCGATAGGTTTAACTACAAACACCAATGAGTGAGGGCAGTTGCATTTCCTTGTGGTCACCAACCAAGTCCTGGTGAGCTTACTCTTCCCATTCCATCGTTACTAGTGTCAAAAAGTGCTAATTGTTTTAATTTTTTAATGAACGTGACTATTCTTGGCACATTGTTTTAATTTTTTAATGAACGTGACTATTCTTAAATTTGTTCTTTTCCCGCTCCATTTAAAGCTCTAATAATGTGGAATTGTTGATTACCTATTTTTTGTTTGTTTGAAGTCGCATTCATGTAGGAACAGTTGAATTACTGTTTTTTTTTTTCTTTCTTTTTTTTAATTCTTCAGAGGTAGGTGTTCTTATCCTTTCCTTTTTTGTAGTTATGATATTTCTATGTATATTACAGTTGAAGTTTTCATAAAGAATGTATATTACAGTTGAAGGGGAATTCTGTGCCCCATTAGGTTTTTGCTGTATATTTATGTATTTTGATCAAACTTTTTTACCTACCCATGTGACATAATTTTTCGTATTTCCTAGTTTTCTAAACTTCAAACTTGTTTTGAAAATAGAAAATTAAAAACAACTGAGTTAAATCAGTCCACTACTTCGGCTTTTATTAGGTATCTGATGACGATGATTAGATATCAAAAGAACATATAGGGATTTCAATATGCATTTCTATAAATTTTGCCTTTTCTAAATATACAAGTACTTGTCCAAGTCTATTTGAAGACATCAATTTTGCTTTTGTTATGGAATAGACGATTTATAATCTCTTTTATTGCATCAGTTGTGTTTCTTTCGAATACTAACCCCTAAAAGTATAAAAGCATGCGTACTTTTATTTTATCTTCCACTTGAGAAAAGGATGGTGCGTGTTTGATCATTTCTGCGTTCATACCTTTTCGTTAGATCTTTGTTTCTTTTGCGTTCTTTCTCCTTTTTACGAATATTAAACCTTTCTATGGCTCTTTTGACAGGCCAAAGAATTACAGACCGAGAAAAAAAACAGTTTTTTACAGGCAATAGTGGAGCAAATAATCAAGAACTGCTTATGAAAGGGCTCGTACTGTTCCCTCACAAATGTTGCAGCAACATCACTGGTTTCCAGGCAGGTCTGACATTCTTCTCTCTGGTGGACACATTTGGACAGATTCGTTTCACTGAAGCAGACAAGGTTTCATTTGTAAATATCTAACTTAATAGAAGCATAAGGAAGTTGCTGTCTAGAAAGCTGATGAATGGTGTGTCCAATATGTGGATGGTTTCCCATCCATTCGATACACTGTCAAGCCAAACCCTTTCTCAATCCTCATCTTCACCCTTCGGAACAGAACTGGAATGTAAGGACTTTTTTTTCGAGGTTGTGGCCGGCCTTTGTCAATGATACTCAAGCTGTGTTCTTTCCCTTACATATGTAGTTATTACTTCATTCTTACTGTTAGGTTCTTTTTACACTCTTTTTTTATTGATAGTAATACACAGGGCCCCTTTTCTCCCTTTGGTCATGAACTGTTTTCTCACTCAGTTTTTTACTTTACAAATTGAAAACGAAATCAGAATCCTCCCCCCCAACTTGGAGCCATCATTTTATTTTGTGACATTGTGGAGTCGTGAATTCATCAGCTATAACTAGTTTCTTTCTGTGAAGAACAATGCCTTACTAGGAGAATACAGCTTCAGATATAATACAAAAGCTCTTCACTGTTTGAATTTTGTACATTGCTAATCTTTGATATTTTACTCCTCAATGACATTCCAAGGTTTACATATTATCTATCGATGCGAAACAGTGCAGGATTCTTCCACTTTCTATGACAAATTTCCATTTGTCCCATGTGTATGTATAAGAGATTTGAGATTGTTTTGATTGATGATTGTGATGATGAACATTGTTTCTTCTCAAATTGTAATAATCCCTTTTAGACTTTACATGTGAAATGGGCCATATGGTTCAACAATAGGAAAGTGGAAACTTATTGGAATTCCCCATTTCCACCTTTGGATTTTTCTGCTTCAGAATTTGAGTTCTAATGTTGCCGATAAATTAGGCTGATTTTATTGTGTGCGCCCCACAAATCACATGGAATTCGTTTAGTTCTTTATGTCACGACACGTGTCCGAATCACATGTTACATGATTGAAATTACGTCTTGGGCACAAAAATTTGGAAGAAATTATTTGGAGAGGCTGGTACCATAATTGTGTTTTTTTAACCTCTTATAACAGATCGAACCTTTAAATGGCATGTTAAGTCAAACTTTGATAATATTGAATTGTTTTATGTATTTAAGAAAAATTACAAACCATCCAAAAATTATGTATAGTGTCTATCAGAACTAAACCTCAATGTTAATAGTATAAGAAGTTTATACTATGCTCAAGTCTAGTCTTGGTCGTGGACACGTAATGTTGATTAAGAATTGTAGACCCTCGTTAACACAAAATGGTAGCTAAGTTGTGCTTGATTTTTTTGCATGTTAAACAACACACTTACAATCCCTCTAAAGGTAAGGTCAGTATCATTTAATCAAAATTAACTACATTATGTCAGCTTAGATTTGTTTTGGCATGCATACTAAGAAAAGTTGGACAGTATTAAATGGTTTGATGTATAAAAGAAACATCGTAATGCTTCGTTGAATTTATAATTTGTAGTTATTAAAGAGCATTCACATTGTAATTGTGACGGCTGATATTTTACTATTTTGGTGTAATTTCCTCATCGAACGAAAATTTAATGGAGTTTCTCGAAAACCCAAAACGAAACCTCCTCAAAAAGCCTCTTTCTCTTTCTCTATCTCTCTCTCTCTCTCTTCATGCTGAAACGCCATGAAATTCTCAAGCTCTCATTTGGGGGAGAAATCCCATCATAATCGCCATTCACAGAGAGAGAAATGGGGTTGGTTTAGTCCTTTGCTATGGTCATTCTTAGGAATGACCGCCATTGTTTCCTTCTTTTTCTTCTTCTTCTTCTCTTCCCTTTCCCCTCCAAACCCATTTCTTGTTCTTCGTCCAAAGCTTCTCGGCCTTCAATCCGTCCATGATCATGATCCCATCGCAAGCCCTCCAAAAGGTAACAATCAAACTCCATTTCCCTTAACCCATTTCTCCATTTTCGTTCATTCTCATGTTAGATTCTTGAATTGAGAAACTGCTCTGTTTTTTTGTTTTTTTGTTTTTTTTTTTTGCAGAAAAACAGAGGTGCAATTTGTTAAAAGGGAATTGGGTGAAGGATGTAAAAGGGGCCGCGACGTACACAAATTGGAGTTGCCCGACGATTCCTGAATCGAAAAATTGCTTTAAACAGGGGAGAAAGGATTCGGATTTTGTGAATTGGAGATGGAAGCCGGATGAATGTGAGCTTCCGAGGTTTGATCCAATGGCGTTTCTTCATCTTCTTCGTGGGAAGAAACTCGCATTTATCGGTGATTCTGTAGCTAGAAATCATATGGAATCTCTTCTATGTATCTTATCACAGGTTCGTTACACCTCTTTCTCTTGTTCTTCCTCAATCTCTCTCTGTTCTTTTTTCTTTTTGAATAAACTTCTTGAAATGGGTGTCGATTATTCTGATTCTTTGCTTGATTTGCATGCATTTGATTGCGGAATTAATATGGAAATCTGTATGAATTGTGTTACTTTTTGTGGTTTAAATCAAAAAGCATAAGGAATGGAATAATGTTGGAGAGATTTGATTTAGAGAAATGTCATTATTTGGGAAATGTTCTTTTCCATTTTACCTTTCTTCAACCTTTTTTTCCCTCAGAATTTGTTTCATTTGTTTTTAAGGGGAAAAAGAAAACTTGAATGCTTGTGGGTAATTGGTGTTTATTGTATTTTGGATTCTTATTCTTCTTCTTTGTTTTTTTTTGTCAAATTTTGAATTTTTTTCCTTTAGAAAAAGTTTCTTTCCTAAAAATAAAGAAAAAAGAAAAAGAGTGTTTGATGATAGTTTTTTTTTTTTTTTTTTTTTTTTAAATTAAAAATATAATTTTTATTGATATATATTTTCTTGTTTCTTTTACCTTTTTTTTTAAAAACAAAATTAATAATAATAAACTACCTGGCAAAAAAAAAATGAAAGAAAAACAATGTATTTCAAATTGCTAATGTTATTCACAAAATTTTTGTATATTTCTTGTGCATTTTATAAGATTATTTTTGATAATCGGGGATTAATAAAAGAAGAAAAAAAAAAGAAAATTATTGTTAAGGGTAATTGTTGAAATTATTTTTAAATATAGCAAAATTTTATTTTAGAAACATGATAGAAACTAATAAAATTTTGCTGAATTTTATAAATGTTATAGTTTATTGATATATTTTATTATATTTATTTATTTTCTTTTCTTAATTGCAAATTTTGAACCATTTAGTAAAAAGAAAAAAAAAAAAAAGACAATGAGAAGGGGACTAGGATGCCAAGAAAAAAAAAAAAGAGAAAAAAAGGGTGAAGAATGGTATTAAGGTCAATATTTGGCTGGCACTTTTTAATTTGTATATAATTGACCTTCCAAAATTTGGGCTTCAATTTAAGCAAATTCCCACTAGAATTTTATTGGATTCATAGATGCAAATTATACTCAATAATATGTCTTTAATTCTTAACATTAAATTGAATTGATTATATTTTTTTTAGGTAACCTAATTGATTAGTGAAAATGAAGTATTGTTTGTCTAAACCTTCCAACTTAATGCTTCTACTAACTTCCAAAAAGAAAAAAAAAAAAGAGGCTTTATTCTTTTTCTATCAAAAGCCAACACAACACACACACACACACACATATATATATTTGATTTTTTTTTTCTTGTTCCTCAAATTTAATATGATTCATTGTTTTATTCGAAAAAATTCCATATAATTATTACAAAATTGTACACTAATGATAAATTTTTTTTGTTGGTTTTCTTTTGCCATTCCATTTTGTTTGAACTTGTAGTTTGTTTGTACCCTTTATCTCACATTGCCAAGTCTTCTTAATTCATTTACAATTCAATGCCCTTGAAAAAAGAACAGAACCAAAAGTTTGAAGGGTTTTCTTTAGGAGACTTTTTAGATATTGAAAAGTAGATAACAAGTTGTATCAAAATTATACCTTCTTTATTGTTTAGATAAACACTAATCATAGAAATTTGTTACCATATGTTAATCATGAGAACTGATAGAAGTTTACCGATGTCTATTAGTAATAAAAATTATTAATAAAAGTATATTATCGATAGAGGTTAACAGAGATACACTTATAAGAGTTTTTTTTTCCTGCTATTAATGTAAATAGTACGATTTTTTTTGTCGAAAACATCTCTTTTTATTTTTAATTAGCTGGCTGCCAATTCAAATAAAAAGAAAGTTGTTACATGTAATATTGTAGCATTAATTTTCTTTTTCCAAAAAAGGTTGAGAAATAATTATAGTATTAAATTTCACAAGTTTCTAATTATTAAATTCCTAAAAAATATTGGTAAAATGTGTTTATTTATGGGAAAAATAAAATTAGAGTCAATAAAATGATAAAAAAAGAAGAAGAAGAAATTGTATAAAAATAAATAAAAAAAAAGTTTTTAGAAGGGTTTCCTTAATTGAAGGGAATTGACTGCTGGGTATTTTGGCCTTTAATGCCAACAAAACTATTTACAATTAATAAGTTTTGTTTTCTAAAACTTTATTAAATAGTTAAATTAGTAATAAAAAAAAGGGTAACTCTTTTGATTTGAAGTAGTCAAAAAGAGAGAAATGTGTAAGGCAATAATTGGGTTTAATCCCCAAGTGATTAAGAAATAATTATTCCAAATTATAAAAAACAAAAATAGAAGACAAAAAGTATTTTCATGATTGTTGCGTTACATTTTTGTCTCCCACTAACTTTTAATTCTTTTCTATTATTGAATTACTAAGATTAAAATTTCATTGTCAATGCTTGAAAATTTTTGTTGTTAAATGTTTTCAAAAATTATACAAATAAAATATATTAAGAATCATAGTATAAATTAAGGAATAAATATATATGTATTATATTTTTGAAACGGAACAAAGTGTCTATTGTTTATATTATATTCACGTTATTGATATCTTGTTGTTTATTTTAAATGTTACGTGGACTTTAATTTTTATATGATATAATGAAAATGTTAATTCGTTATTATGATGATTTGTTTTCGTTTTGTAGGTAGAAACTCCAGAAGATGTATACAAAGATTCAGAAGATAGGTTTAGAAGATGGTATTTTCCAAAAAGTGAGGTAACTCTTATGATGCTTTGGACAAAATTCCTTGTGGCTGGAGAGGAGAGAGTTCTGAATGGAACGGGAACCGGCGTTTTTGACCTACAATTCGACAAGCTCGACGATGGCTGGACACGTCACCTACCTGACATTGATTACGCCATAATCTCCAATGGCCATTGGTTTTTCCGAGTGTTGTACTTGCACGAAGAAGATACCAAAATTGGGAAATGCATCTATTGCAGCGATCCAAACATCACAAATTATGATCCTGACTTCGCCTTGAAAATGGCTTTTCGAGCGGCTTTGAAGTACATCAACAATTGCAAAAGCTGTGGTAAGTTGGTGACATTTGTAAGGACATTCTCACCCGCTCATTTCGAGAATGGGGTTTGGAACACGGGTGGGTATTGTAATAGAACGCGACCCTCGAGTGCAAAAGACATCAATTTAGAGAGTTTTGATTGGAAGATGAGGGAGGTTCAAATAGAAGAGATTGAAAAGGCAAAACAAGAAGCGGAGGCGAGGAGGAGATTCGAGGTGATCGATGTGACGATGGCGATGATGATGAGAGCGGACGGGCACCCGGGGGAGTTTTGGGGAAACAAATGGATGAAAGGGTACAATGACTGTGTACATTGGTGCTTGCCAGGCCCCATTGATGCTTGGAATGATCTTTTGATGGCTCTTATCACAAAGGAGGCTGCTATGGATTCTTAACACACAGAAGACATATTTCTAATACACAATCATTTCTTGGCCTAATTATTCTAATAATTTGTTTCCCAATTTTGTGATATATGAATTTTGGGGATGTGATTGCAAATATGTAGCTCAGAAAGTATACAAATATTATTAATTGATTTTCAAATATAATATATCACCAACAAAATAGTCAGTTTAATCGTAACACTAATTAAGCTATATAGTTTTCTCATCCAATTGAGTTGGGAAGAAATAGAAAATAAAACCTCTAACGGACTAGATGTTCAATAGTTTGTCTTATACACAAACAAGTTATAGTGAGTTAAAGTTGTGAAAATCATCAAAGTCAAAATATCACGCTAAGAACATGAAAGAAAAATAAAAGAAAACACGACAATAACACGACCATGCATATGGTTGAAAAAAGAAAAAGAGTACTCGATGAAGAATACGAAGGTAAAGAGGAACATGGTTAGACTTGTTGGGAGGAGAATCCCAAACACGGAAAGCACTCGACAAGTTGATCCATTTTTTGATGATGCCTCTTTATAATATCTTTCGTTGTTTTTACCCATTCCAATCCCTTCTTGGTGCATGTTTCTTCATTGTAATAGCATGTGAAGAAGCTATCTCTGCTTCTATCTTCCTGTATTGTTAAGATTTTTATTTCTTATAGTCAATGAAATACACGGATTATTTTCTTTTTCAATATTACGGTAAATAATTACTAAATAAACAAAAATAGTTATATTGAAACATTGAACTTATTTACTTATTTTTTTTTGTTTGGATTTTAAAAATACTCTTAAAAAATAGATAATTTGTACGTTGAAAATAGTATTTATAAACTTAGATTAAATTAAAAAGAATGTTACAAGGATTAAAGTTTGGTTCAGTTTACCTTAAAGCAATAAGCAAGAAAGAGATGAAAGCAGTCTCATTAATAGCAAAACCTTTGATTTTCTTCTCTGCCATCAACCCCACCAGAATACCAAGTTTCTCCATATCATCATCATACACTTCACGAAGTACTTCAATCGTCTTTTACTGTCAGTTAGATCTTCCCACTTGGAGATTGGAATGAGAAACAATCCCCTATGGAAGTCATTGTACCTAACAACTCTCCTTTCTCTGTCCCTATAAACTGCAAGATGGAAAAATAGAAAATTATTGTTTAACATAATGTAATCGTAAAGAAACAAAGGGTGCAGATTAGATGAGAAGAGAAATAAAGGGCTGTGATTGGGTCAACACCTTCAAGAGCTGCAAGGTCAATGTGATCGGGCCTATCCTTGTTTTCCATGTCGTGGGCTATGAGATTCCTAAGCCACAATGGATAGTTAAACAGCTAGCTCAAGAGCTCCACTTGCTTGGTGGCCCATTGAAACTAATAGGGCCGTGAAGCCCATCTTCTCCTTTGTGCCCTATCATATTCGCCATTGGCACGCTATTCATACAACAAAACCAATATCCATTAACTTGGTTGAAATAACCACAATATAGTTAAGTTAACTATAAAGAGTGAGAGAGAAAAAGGAGGTATACTATTCAATAATGGTGGAGATTTTGTTGTGATCGGGATCAACTGTGACATCTCTCAAGTAGAAAGAATCAAGTAGGAGTTGGTGCACGATACACGCCGGTGAATTATTCAGTAAAGGAATAGGTAACACCGTGATTATTTGGTTTTTTCAAACCAACTAATTAGGCCTTCCAATATAGATCCTCCAACTTCTCCAAATTTGTCTTTGAATTTCTTTCCCAATAATCCATACCTTTTTAGAATTAAAAAAACAACGGTAATGATCAATTGTAACATTTATAGAACTTTGAGGGTAAACTTGTAAATACCCATATGGTTGTCGAATCCATGGTATGAACTTTAGCAATTACGGCAGAAGTAACAAGTCATGCTCATCTATACAATTCTTCATCCCCATATTTTCATATTCTTTTTGCATTTAATTTTAATAAATATCTCTTTCATTCTTTAAAATATATACATAAAGAAGGAATCTCCTTATGATAATGTTAGGATATATATAGTCGAAATATTCATATAGTCAAGTATACGATTGATAGAGATGAGGGAGGTAAGATTATGTTTTTCTCAAAATTTAATGATATGTTGTTTGATGAAATTATCATATCCAACTCAAGAAAATTGTGGATATTCTACCGATTTATTGTTGAGATCGCATTTTTTTTTCTAACATTATATTTAGTTTTTCCGATGTGCTACCAATTTGCAATTTTTCTCAAATTTCAACTTTATCCTTAATCCAAAAAACTTTTACTTCCAAACGAATAGGATCGGTGAAAAACCATAAAATAGATTCTATATTAATTTTAATAATCACAATAAATAAATAATAAGAAAAAAGAAAGTAATTATCAAACAAACCCACCTATATATCTTTTTGTATTTTTCTTTGGAAAACGTTAAAAAAAATAAAAAAAAAATAATATATAACATGCACTTAGTAAGAGATACAAACCTTTAGAGCATCACAAACGGCATTATGTTCTTTAATAAAAATGGCTTGCAAAGTAGAGACACCGGCCCAACTATTTCTAACATCGCCGGAGATGGTAATACCATCTTTGTCATGAGGAAGAAGGTTGTCGTCCTCCATCCTTAGTTTCCCATCTTTATAAGTTCTTACCTTCTTCAACTTTTCTTCATTGCTTCCATACAAAACACTTCCATCCTTAAAAGGTTCATAGATTTAAGAATATGAGAAGGGCGGAAAGAACTAAATTTGTAATTCAACTTTTGGGTAAAAAAAATAGATTCTTACCACCAAGATGTTCTAATGTCAATAGATCCACTTCTATTATCAAAAAGGTTCGGTGGATTCCTCTTTTGTCTTCAAGAATTTGAATGATTTCAAAGAACAATCTTTTGCAACTTCAGGTGGAGTCATCAATTCAACCCGTACTTTC